>NC_052153.1:6674394-7031043 GCF_902713615.1 Scyliorhinus canicula
TACGTTTATTTAATACCCCTAATCTCCCAGGCACTTCACAGGAGCGATTATCAAGCAGGATTTGACACTGAGACACACAAGGAGATATTAGGACACCTGACCAAAAGCCTGGTCAAAGTGGTAGGTGTTACTGAGCGTCTGAAAGTAAAAAGGCGAGGTAGAGGGGTGGGGGTGGGGAAAGGGTGTCGGGGAGAATTCCAGAGCTCAGGGGCTCAGTTACTAAAGGCACAGCCGCCAGTGGTGGAACGATGCAAGTTGGGGATACACAATGATGAAAATCGCTTATTGTCACAGGTAGGCTTCGAGTTACTGTGAGGTTTGTGGGAGTGCAGCGATCTCGGAACGCTGTGAGGATGGAGGAGATGACAGAGGTGGGGAGGGGTGAAGCCATGGAAGGATTTGAAATGAATGAAGTCAACTTGAAAACTGAGGTTCTGCTGGCAAACGTCGGTCAGCGAGGACAGGGTCGGAGAGTGGAGATGGCTGAACATGGCTCCAAGTCAGAATACAGGCAGCAGAGGTTCAGACTGGGTTACCCCAATGCTCGGCTGGTCTACCTCTGGATTGTAAAATGCTGTGGAATCCTCAATGTAAAATATCCCTGCTCTGTGGTACATTACTAACCTTCAGACTGGAGTTCTTCCGGATTCGAAGCCTTCCCATCCACATGTCCGTGAGGAGCATCTGACTGCAGGTGTGAGCGATGAAGTCCCGGTGCTTTGCAGCCACCGCCAGCTGTAGGCAGGTGGAGTTACTCCAGTTCTTCAGCTCGTATGTCAGTAGCTTCATGGCCATCTGCTCCTCCTGCTTGTACGACTGGTCCAGGAGCTCGACAGCGAGCTGAGCAAACTCCCTACACAGTGAACGGCATTCAGTTAAACCCACTCAGAGAGCTGATCAAAATCCACTCAACGCAAAGCTACTTTCTGCTTGGTTTTCACATTTATCCCTTCGAGGGTCAATCACTCGATCTCAGGTGCAGCAGGGTAATGCTCCATCCATCTGCACCGACATACCAGGCCATTCAGCCCCTCGAATTCCTTCTCCACCATTCAGTTACATCATACCTAACCTGTATCTTAATTCTGTCTACCTGCCTTGGTTCTATAACACCCTTACCCAACAAAAATCTAAATTTATCATGGCCAATCCACCTAACCTGCACATCTTTGGACTGTGGGAGGAAACCGGAGCACCCGGAGGAAACCCACGCACACACGGGGAGGATGTGCAGACTCCGCACAGACAGTGACCCAAGCCGGAATCGAACCTGGGACCCTGGAGCTGTGAAGCAATTGTGCTATCCACAATGCTACCGTGCTGCACATATGAAATAGGAACAAAATTAGGACCATTCAGCCCCTCAAGCTTGTTCCGCCGCCATTCAAGACCATGTTAAGCTGATTTCCACTCCCCTTTGTATGAAGAAGCACTTCCTGACGTCACCCCTGAACGTCCTGGCTCAAATTTTAGGGTTTTGCTTCCTTATTCTGGACTCCACCCACCAGAGAAAATTGTTTCTCTTTATCCTACCCTATCAAATCCTCTAATCATCGTAAACACCTCAAAGGGTGGCACGGTAGTATAGTGGTTGGCACTGTTGCTTCACAACGCCAGGGCCCCGGGTTCGATTCCTGGCTTGGGTCACTGTCTGTGCGGAGTCTGCACGTTCTCCCCGTGTCTGCGTGGGTTTCCTCCGGGTGCTCCGGTTTCCTCCCACAAGTCATGAAAGACGTGCTGTTAGGTGAATTGGACATTCTGAATTGTGTACCCGAACAGGCGGCGGAGTGTGGCTACTAGGGGATTTTCACAGTAACTTCATTGCAGTGTTAATGTAAGCCTACTTGTGACAACAATAAAGATTATTATTATAATATAATATTATTATTATCTTACTCTTTTATATTTAAGGGAATAGAAGCCAGGTCTGTGCAACCTGCCCTCATCATTTATCCTGGTGTAATTTGAATCTACAAGGTCAATGTGCTTTCTAAGATGTGGTAGTCTTCGAAGTGGAGTTTGATCAGAGTTTGGTAGAATGATTAAAACTTCCACTTCTATGTATCCAGGCCCCCTTGAGATAAAATGCAACATTCCTAGCCTTGTTGGTGCGAGGTTACATGGGGTTAGTGGGTTGCAGCGGGGGTAGGGTCGAGGCTTAAATAGGCTGCTCTTTCCAAGGGCCGGTGCAGACTCGCTGGTCCGAGTGGCCTCCTTCTGCCCTGTAAATTGTCTGAAATTCCATTCGCTAGAAGGAGATCAGTGAATTGGTGTACATTGCACGAGACTTTAGCCTGCTTCAGAGATTTACTACCCTCCAGGGAAAAGAACATCTAATTTAGAGTCTGACCTTACAATCGAAGCCTCTTGCCCTCTCTAACCTATTTAATTGGAGCAGAATCAGGTCACCACTAATCCTATGCTTCAGTAAGGTTTAGAGTCCCGGTTCTTTTAGCCTATCTGGGTAACTACAGTGCTTTAAACGAAACACAGCTTTAACTGCCCTCTCCTGCACCCTTCCTCAAGCCTCAGTATCACAAACCACAATACCTACACTTCACCGTTTGCAAAATACCCTTGGCCAGGATGGGGCCATTTCTCTTCACTCTTCCTCAGCCCCCATCATCGGCCCTGTATCTATTGCCACTAAGAGCAGGAGGAGCGCCAATACTTCTTCCAGCCTAACTCTGACTACCAGCAGAGGGGGAGCTGGGTGTTAAAGTACATTAGCGAGCTAGCAGCGGGAGGTTTATTCCCTGCGTTGCATGTTCCCTAGGCCAGTGTAGTTGGGAAAAGCTGAGGGAAGTACGGATGGTAAAGGAAATCATAGCCTGACCAGCCCCCGCCACCCAGGATCATACATGAAAGGGTGACTAGCTACCAGGGGCTTCCTGTCAACCTGGAACCATGCAAGGGTTCACCAAATTAATCTGCTTGTTCCTTTGTGTGTCCCAAGAAGGTGAGAATACAGCAAAAGCCATCCAGCAATTTAATGTTGTACTTTAATCAAGAAAATAGTTTGTAAGATTATATTTAACGTGAATGCGCCATTAATTTTTTAATAGTTGGTGTGGAGAAGAACCCTTTTGATGTATTCAGTGAGAGTTGAGGTCCTTGTGGATGTGTCAAGGATCAGCTTTCGCAGGAAGGTCAGCGGCTGCCGGGAAATGGCAGGGACAGAGTGAACTCTTCAACCTGTTTTGATTTTCCTACGGAGGTTGGGAGGGAATTTCCCAGATTTATTTTCCCTCCAATGGGTCTGGAATTTTATCAGGTGGTCTGTCTCAGGGGGTCATGTGATTGATAGGCTTTTGGACACTGAGGGGATCACGGGACCTGGAAAATTGAGCAAATGTCAAAGTGAAGCTTTGCACACACAGCCAGCATTACCGTCCCTTGTAGCTCTGTACAGTGACTGTCAACAAACCTGGAGTTATGGTTTAGCTCCTGTGAGATATCATCCACCATGTCATTTTCAGAGGCCTCGTGGGCCATGGATTTGCAGAGCTTGCAAGCGACGAGCGCCTTGGCCATGGCCTCTTCGCCGTGTTGCCAGAAGAACAATGCCATCTTCTGCCGCTTCATCAGGACAGCCCACAGCATCAGCTCGTGAAAGGGGTAGGGGAAGTGATTAATCTCCGGGTCATCCAAGTCAATGTCCACGTCTTCCTCCCGCTTCTTGGCTGTCTTCCTGCCTCTTCGCATGGGAGGCTCTTCCTGTTCAATTAACAAGGGAACATTCACCAGCAAAAATGGCTTCACAGGCCCTCTTCACTGTGCTTAATAATAATCTTTATTAGTGTCACAAGTAGGCTTACATCAACACTGCAATGAAGTTAATGTGAAAATCCCCTAGTCGCCACATTCCGGCGCCTGTTCGGGTCCACGGAGGGAGAATTCAGAATGTCCAATTCATCTAACTTTCGATACTTGTGGGAGGAAACCGGAGCACCCGGAGGGAACCCACGCAGACACGGGGAGAACGTGCAGACTCCGCACAGACAGTCACCCAAGCCAGGAATCAAACCTGGGAGCCTGGAGCTGTAAAGTAACAGTGCTAACCACTGTGCTAACGTGCTGCCCAGTTTACACACTTGCTTGAGTTTTCACACATTGCCGGGATGGGTTGCCAATCCCCCAGGAATGCTCTGGCGGGTCCCAAAATTGAAGCTCAAGCTATGGGACACCGCTGGGAGGGAAGCCCATGAGAAAAGTTAGGGACATTAAATAAAAATGGTTCTTTCGCTGTTTTCTCTGAACACTTTTATTTATTGGTTGTAAATATATATGAGATAGAGTTGTCTAAGACGGAACTAATGCCTCCGAGTTATTGTCAGCCGCACACTCTTGGTTTTCAATCTGGCTCATTGACATCCCACAGTGTCCTCAGCTCTCACTTATGTCCCCAAGTCGATGATAATGCACACCAGCTGGCACAGCGTGGTACCTCACCTTGGCTGATGGGCAGGGTGTCAGCATGTTCATCTGGTCTGTCGATAGGGGATGCCACCCCTCCAGGCGCATGACGTCTGGACGGAGGGAGGAAGTGGGAGATCCCAGCAAGAGTTCACGGCTCTGAATGGTGAGATGTGGGACATACCCAGCCCCCCCCCCCCCCCCCCCCGAGATGTGGGACATACTCAGCACCCCCCCCCCCCCCCCCCCCCCCCCACCTGTCCAAGTGGACTTGTGCGGCCAGGCAGCTTGGGAAAGATTGGGACTTTACCAAGCATCATCCCCTAGTCGCACAAGTGCTGTTGCTCCCCAGTCGAAGTGATTGGTGCAACATTGCACCAGCCCTCGGCAAGTGGGAGGAGCATGAGGTAAGAAAGGTGGGGAGGATTAAATGGCTGACGGCCAAGAACATCCAGTCCGGGTGAGGGAGAATCTGTACATCTCCCGCTAGGTGTGCCAAGGTGAGACATCATGCGGATTGAGGTGTCTTGTGCCCTAATAGCAAGAGTGTGGGGGCGGGGGGGGGGGGGGGGGGGGGTTGGAGATAAACAATCATGCAATCCAGGAAACATGCTGACAGATTTGGCAACCCCATTTTCAGGATTTGATACATTTTTTGAGTTCCACGTGGCCTAGGCAGAGGTGCTGAAGAATATATTGCCACGGAGTGTGGAGCTTTACCTAGCAGGGTATCTGAGGACTAAGGAACTCTAACTGTGCTGCATTATACAATTCAACTACGGCTTCATGAACGCAACACTGGCAATATTTGGAAAATATTAATTCACAATGAAGGGTGTGTCATTGTTATGCATTCTCTGCCTGTAGGCAGTCCTCAGCTCATTGACTTCATCCTGGGCTATTTAACTTGGCAGTTTCTTTGTCAATGGCTCTTTGCCATAGTTTTCCAATCTCAGGGGCAGGTCTTCACGTCTCTCTCAGCTAGAACGGGAATCAAACACTGTTGGTGCTATTTAGAACCGCACACCGTGGGCTGCACGGTAGCACAGTGGTTAGCACAGTCGCTTCACAGCTCCAGGGTCCCAGGTTTGATTCCCGGCTTGGGTCACTGTCTGCGGGGAGTCTGCACGTTCTCCCCGTGTCTGCGTGGGTTTCCTCCGGGTGCTCCGGTTTCCTCCCACAAGTCCTGAATGATGTGCTTGTTAGGCAATTTGGACATTCAGAATTCTCCCTCAGTGTACCCGAACAGGCGCCAGAGTGTGGCGACTAGGGGATTTTCGCAGTAACTTCATTGCAGTGTTAATGCAAGCCTACTTTATTGTGATGTTATCTATTATTAATGAACAGACACACTCTTGGACACGGCACAGGAAGCATTCGTATAATCTGAAAACAGCTGCCCGACATTCCCACAATTTCATCTTTCAAAAATAACCCAATTTCTGTGCCAGTTTCACAAAGGGCTCCTGGGACATTCGGGAATTACCTTACTACCAAACAGTGATTTTAAAGAAATGATACGTTTAGACTGATTGTAAACATTTGGGTGAAAACTACAGAACACCAACAAAGCATTCTTCCAGGCAATGCAGTTGTAAAATAAAACAGTAAGAGAGATCTAGGTGTACAGGTCCACAGGTATATAGAATATCTAAACCCCTGTTCCTCAGGTCACTGAAAGGGACAACACAGGTGGAGAAGGTAGTCAAGAAGGCATACGACATGCTTGCCTCCATTGGCCGGGGCTTAGAGTATAAAAATTGGCAAGTCATGTTGCAGCTGTATAGAACCTTAGTTAGGCCACACTTGGAGTATAGTATTCAATTCTGGTCGCCACACTACCAGAAGGATGTGGAGGCTTTAGAGAGGGTGCAGAAGAAATTTACCAGGATGTTGCCTGGTATGTGGGGCACTAGCTATGAGGAGCGGTTGAATAAACTCGGTTTGTTCTCACTGGAACGACGGAGGTTGAGGGGCGACCTGATAGAGGTCTACAAAATTATGAGGGGCACAGACAGGATGGATAGTCAGAGACTTTTTCCCAGGGTAGAGGGGTCAATTTCTAGGGGGCATAGGTTTAAGGTGCGAGGGGCAAGGTTTAGAGGAGATGTACGAGGCAAGTGTTTTACACAGAGGGTAGTGGATGCCTGGAACTCGCTGCCGGAGGAGGTGGTGGAAGCCGGGACGATAGTGATGTTTAAGGGGCATCTTGACAAATACATGAATAGGATGGGAATGGAGGGCTACGGACCCATGAACTGTGGAAGATTTTAGTTTGGACAGGCAGCATGGTCGGCGCAGGCTTGGAGGGCCGAAGGGCCTGATCATGTGCTGTACTTTTCTTTGTTCTTTACAACACAGTTGACAAGATTCGAGAACGAATTGACAAAGAAAAATAAAACAATTTAGGATCGGCACCAGTGGGAGTGAAATATCAATAGCATTGAAACAGCCTTAGAGGGGCAAAACATAAAATAACAACGATCGAGAGAGGGCGCGAGGGTTCGGAGACATCAAGGGGGCCCAGAAGGAAGCAATGCTGTACCCTGTCTGTCCCATGACACAGAAAAAAACACTCTAAACTTGCTAATAACAGAGTGCTGAGTTATAAACCTCTTTTTCAGGCTGAACATTCCACTAATCTCTAATGTGTGGTTAGTTTATAGAACAGGGGTTGGAAGAATCAACAAAAAAAAATCAAAAGGGAATGAATTTCTCAATTTGCTCCTCGTTGGGGTTATCGAAAGGGCAGGTGTGGACTTTAATGCTCCCCAAAGTGCATTTTTTACAGATCGAATTGGGCTGATGTCTTAAAAACCCACTCAATAGGATGAAGCCGTGAATGTCTGAGCCCGTCTCGATTGTTTAGTTGGGCGAGTCCCACCATAGGCAGAGGCAGTCCCACCATTTAACCCCAAAAACCCGACACTAAACAAATGAGGGGTTTTGTTTTGCCTCAAGTTCCGCACATATTGTAAATTAGTGCTGCCATATTTTGTGCATCGACAGCTCTGGCCGTGATCAGGTTGGGAGGGCGACATCCGTACTTTGGTGACTGGTGAATATCTAAACCCCTGTTCCATAAACCGAGTTGACCTCCTTGAATAAAGATAGGGTGTAAATGTACCTCCATTCCCAGCAGCTTCAGAGCCTTGGGCTGCAAGAGATCAACAAGAAAAGTAACGGTTTAAAAATAAACTCCAAGCATTTTTTTACATCTCTTTGTACAACACCTCTTGAGCACATGTTCGCCACCCGATAGTTAATGGCAGCAAATTGGCACTTGCACCAACTCAATAAGAATTAGCTTTAGGCGAGGTAGCATAGAAGAAGGCCATGCGGCCCATCGTGCCCATGCCAGCTCTATACACGAGCTGTCCAGTCAGTCCCACCTGCCCCAGCTCTTCCCCAACAGCCCGACCAATTACCCTTTTTCAAGTATTTCGCCAATCCCCTTTTCGAGGTTACTATTCAATCTTCTTCTTCCACCCTGTCATGCAACGCGAATTCCTGATCACACCGACTCACCTCGTCAGAATGAAGTCGCTTCCTCACCTCCTCCGCTGGTTTCTGCTGTGCAATGTTACTCTGTGTTTCACTGGTCTCTTTGTTTCCTTCTCTGCCTGCTGCGCTTTTGGATCAGAATCAGGTTTAAGCATAAATAAAGTGATTCACGCCAGAAAGTCCCAAACCGATGAGTGGCTTCTCGTTCCGGAGGTTTCTGAGCATTGAAAGTGGGATTGACCGGTTTGTTGTGGGAGCCCTGATATAAATTAGGATTGGGATGGGTGACAATGACTCTCGCAGATCTCTACCCGAATGTTCTTCATCTGATTCTGCAGCTCACAGTGTCATTGAGCAATTTAACCACAAAATAGGTTCAGAACCTAACAGTAGCCCCTAGAAGCAACGATGGTATTGAAGCGGGCAACAGTTCAGATTTTAAAGGATTTTAGCAATCTCCCTTTAAGTCTCTTATAATTTCACCAGGGGACACAATTCAGAGCAATTTTATACAAACTAAACATTCACTTTCCTTTCCAGAAAGAATAGAATTGAAAAGCATGAAGTTACGTTGGACTTCCATGGAGCCTAGGTTAGACCACACTTGGGAGTTCTGCGCCTAGTTCCGGTCCCCATACTGTAAAATGGCGACTGGGAAAGATTCAAAACAGATTGAATGGATTGATACCAGGGCTGAGAGGTGACAAATATCAGGATAGTTTGAGTAGGCTCTTTGCTCATGCAAAGAGGAAGGTGAGGGGTGAATTTGTTGGAGGCCTTTAAAATTACGGAAGGGCTTGATGGTATAGACATAGAGAAGATGCTTCTACTGTAGGGACAAGCCAAAACTAGGGGTCATAAACATAAGATGGTCACCAATAAGTCCAATAGGGAATTCAGAAGAAACCTCTTTATCCAGAGAGTGGACGAGAATGTGGTAAGTCACTACCACAAATAGTGATTGAGGTCAATAGTATTTCTGAAAAAGGGACATGCCGTTGAAGCTTTTTGTTTTGCACTCATCAGAAGAGAAGCAAGAATAACAAATATCAAAGACAACAAATCGGCATGAAAAAGGGTGCTGATTAATGAGCAAGTCAATTCTTATCCTCATGCAGCATAAATTGTTGCTCCCTTTGAAATTTGCCATTCTTGTATCCTTCCTGATGAGTGCAAGACAAAAAGCTTCGACAGCATGTTTCCTTTTTTTCAACAATACTCAAGTTCTGTTCCACTAAGCGACTATTTGCATGGTACAGATGTACCTAAAAGGAAGTTGGATAAACATTTGAGAGACAAAGGTACAGAGGGATATGCTGATGGGATGAGATGAAGAGGGATACCAGGACACTTGAGTAAGTTGCTAAAAATAAAACGGGCCAATTTCATTCACAATATAATCTCACTACAATATTTCACTTGTGTGTGATACTAGGCTGGGCGAATGTGTGACAGGGTAGCTGGGAGCTTTGATATTCAAGCCTGCCATTGTACTGCCACCTACAGGCATAACTGATATCACAGAGAGGATTATTTTCAGGGAGTTCTTTTAAATTATTCAATATTATTGTTTTGTAACAGTGAAATTTGCCTTTTGAAAGCTTTCCAAACTATCCCTGTGAATCTGGAGAAATATCGATGGAAAATCTGTCAGATTAATGATGGTGTTGGAGGGCGGACCTCATTCTAGATTAACAGGCCTGTGGGTTGATGGGAGATAGTGGCATTGTGGTAACGTCACTCGACCAGGAAAGCAGAGGCCCAGGCTAATGCTCTGGGCATGTGGCTTCGAATCCCAACGTAGCTCCTGGTGCAATTCAAATTCAGTTCAATTCATTAATCTGGAACTGAAGCTGCTCTCAGTAATGGTGACTGTAATATCCCATTGTGGGGGGGGGCTATGGGTGGGAATGATTATCTTTGCCGTGGCCCTTGCCGAGTACGAGCTCCTCCACTAGAGGTGGGGAATCTCTATTGACCTATGTATAAAAGGTCAGCAGAAGGGACCGACCAGGCTGTGTATACATTGAGCTGTAGATAAAAACGTTGGGCTGTATTCTCCGTTCCTGCGTCTAAGCGCTGACGCTAACGGAGGATCCGTGGTGTTTCACAGTACTGGTACCGGTGCCAAGAGAAACACTCGTGCAACGCGTGAAAAACGGTGGGAGAATCGGCGGGTCCGTGCTGGACATGTGCAAGGTTGGCAAGCTGCAGCCTTGCGTACGCCTCCCCCCCCCCACCCCCCCCCCACCCCCCCCCACCCCCCCCCCCACAGCCCCCCCCCCCCCCCCCCCCCCCACACCCCACCACACACACCGGTCGCGCCGGAAAAGATGGCGCCGGTGGGACTGGACAGTGTACCCACCCACCCCGATCCCACAACCCCCCCCCTGGCCACCCCCCCCCCCCCCCAACTACTCCCCCAGCCCTGGCAGAAGCCCCCTGGCTAGCGGCATGGCTCTCGGTGGAGCATGGCCGTGCTGGACGCTGTCCGCACACCCTCTCTCTCTCTCCGCAGCCGCCATGCCAGGTTGACGACCGCTGAGACCACACGTGGCCCACGCCATTGGGAACTCGGTCCATCGGAGGCGGAGCATCGCGGGTGGGCTCGATAATGACATTCAAACGGCGGCGCGACTGCGTGTGGCGCACGTCTCGATGACGCCGATTTGGAGGGGGTGGAGTATTGCGACCTGGGGTCAAACCAGCGCCTGCCGTGATTTCGGCATCGGGAGCCATTCTCCGCCCTGTTGCCGTTCCCGATTTCAGCTTCGGGCAATGAAGAATCCAGCCCGCCGTTTCTCCATGTTTGCTCGGTGGGGATTCCCGTGTCCTCACTCAAGTGACTCTGGGACATCACCTGCTATGGAACCCCCCCCCCCCCCCCCCCCCCCCCCCAGCTGGTTCACTAGGGAGGGAAATCTGCCCTCCTTACTCGGTCTGGCCTACATGTCACTCCTGACCCACAGCAATGTGGTTGACTGTTAACTGCCCCTCTGAGACGGCCTAATAAGCCCGTCAGTTTCAGGGAAATTAGGGATGGAGTAAGAAATCATGCCCACATCCCATAAAATAATGAAGGGGAAAAAGAATATTGAAGTCTGTTACTCTCTCCACCGATGCTGAATATTTTAGGTTTAGTATTTATTTTTAATCCATTCATGGGGCTCGGACATCCCCAGCAAGACCAGCCTTTGATGCCCACCCCTAACTGCCCTTGGGTAAGGTGGTGGCCAGACAGATTCTTGACAACTGAGGGGCTGGCTAGAATCGATCCAGCTGCTGTGGTGGGCATTGATCCTCACACATTCAGGTCAGGAGGCCCAGGCCTCTAGATTATAGGTCAAGGATACAATCCTACTGTTGCCACAGAACAGGTGTGGCCCACAGAGCCACGGTTCTCATCACAGTTTTCAACAATGAGCACTCCCTTGGGCTGAAATTCGGCTGAATTCTGAGCCCCTCATTAATGCGCATTGGGAACATCGGTAGAATGAACTTCCAGCCACCAATTCTTGTCATTTGTAGCCAGTCAGACTGATGCAAGAGGAAGAAGAGTTGCAATCTACTCGCCAATACCTGCTTGCCGTGGAAATCATAATAAAGACAAATTCCTCGAGGTTCGATTTAAGGAAATTTATTTACACAAATGTATTTGCGGAGAGAGAGTGTTCCAGCTGCAAAAGCCAGTGCACCGCTCTGAGATTCGATTGAAGACAGCATGTTTTATAGTCTGAAATAACAGCTTGAAGTAAACAGGCATGTTTATATTAAGTAGACCTTGGAAAGTACGTAAGATGAAATACGTACTACGTATGTTCTTGCTCTTGGCTAAAAACAACTCGAGTACACATTTTGTTATCTTTCGGAGGACAATGTCTTTTCATAATAAGGTCGAAACCAGAATATTTCAGCAGTATTTCATTTATGTTACCTGACCTACTTATTTTCATTCAAAAGCACTGTTGACCTATGGTCAAGCATTTCCCAGCATGCTTAGAAGTTGGTTAATGTTAATTTCCCTTCCATACTGCTGAAGAAGGTGGTGGGCACAACCCACTGCCCCTCTCAGGTGGTGTGCTCGGAGGTGTGAGGAGGGCATTTCATTGTGCGTGAAGGTGGCAGTTGAGGACCCTGCCACCTTCCCACCTCCACCCCAAATACGTCCGGTGTGGGAGGCCCATCAACAGCACTGCCGCCCCATCGTCAATTGTGTGCCTGAAGTCAGCAATGTGTGATCACTGAAGGGAAATATCCTTCTGCTGTTGGTATTAACCCAACTGTGGGTGGGCTTGTCACCTCGTGATCTGCACAACAGGTAAACCTGCGTGGGCTGCTTGTCGTTGTCATAATATCCACTCATGTATATCACGAGATACAGACAGGCAGAGATTGACACACAGGCTAACCAATGAACACACACGACACAGAACAACCAATCACCAGACAGGACACCATCACTAGAAAGCCCATAGGGCATTAAGGCTCTCCCTCTCTCATAGGACACGGCCATGGAGATAGTCGCAGTGCATAGGCCAAGGAACATCATCACCATGTGATAGAGAGCTAGTCTGGTCAAGCCAGTAGGAGGTTATCAGTTAGGTTAATAGAGTGTCAACCCACAGCAGATTATGTACAACAATCAACAGGTTCAATAGAACAGTGTTGGACCATCTCCTGTGTCGGAAGCCTGTTTCTCGTTTTACTGCATCCAATTGCAGTCGATGTTAGACCAACACAGACAACACATCAGTCGTCTCCAGGGGGGGGGGGGGGGGGGGGTGGTGTGATGCGGGGTTGCTGGGGAGTAATTCCTTCAAAGGCACTCAGTTTCTGATTGAAAAGGGAGGCCCATTGGGATCCACCCCCTCCCTGCCCTTGTTACTGCACCATCTCCCCTAAACATCCCCTCCTCCTCAAAAACCCTCCCCCCCCCCCCCCCCCCCGCCATTATCTGTCACCTGGATCACTCCCCATCCTGGGTCTCTGGTGTGTGTAATTCCCGCAACAGCCACCGCCTCCCCAGTGGCACTGCTGAGTCAAAGAGCTGCTGGCCTCTCATTGGCTGCCAGCTCTTGGTAGGTGTGACCTCTGCCCCCGCCATGATAAATGGCCATGATAAATCACCCTTAGTTTCCGAAAGGTTGGGTGGGGTTACTGGGTTACGGGGATAGAGTGGAGGCGCGGGCTGGAGTAGGGTGCTCTTTCCAAGGGCCGGTGCAGACTCGAAGGGCCGAATGGCCTCCCTCTGCATTGTAAATTCTATGATTGAAGGATGCTTGTGGAGTGATAAAGCTGCATGGAATGGCCTCAACAAATTGCAGAGGCGAGCACACTGGAAAAGTACCCAGATTGTCATCTGGGACAGGGTTGTCCCTAACATTAAATCCAAGATGGCTGAACATACATGGAACTCTGCTCATCGAAACAAAAACCTTTTGGAAATGTCTTGAAATTTTTTCTTTTAATTAATAAGAGATCAAGTTCCCCTCGATTATTTGAGGGAATCCTCTCTTTCATCTTCTAATATGTACCAACAGCATCCGTACTGGACAGCCTCGTCAGTACTTAGGCCAATGGAGTTACAGGCCAACAGGACCCAGGAGAGGGAGTTAGAGGGAGGATGGGGAGTGGTAGGTGAGGTAATGCAATGGGGCGGAGTGAAGGCGAGTGAGTGAGGGGAGAAGGGGAGATAGCCAGAGCGAGAGAGGGAGGGAGAGGAGCAGAGCGAGGGGAATGGAGAGGGAAGGGCTGGAGGGAGAGGGAGGGAAGGGGAAGGCAAAGAAAGAGCTGGAGGTGGAAGGGTAGAAGGAGGAGTACAGTGGTGAGGTAGGGGAAGGGGGTGAGGAGTAGAAGTGGAGCTGGGGGCAAGGGGAGAAGGGAAGGGGAGGTGGAGAAGGGTGGGAGAAGGAGGGGAAGTGTGAGGGGAAGAAGACGGGAGAGAGGGAAAGATGAAGGGGGAGTTGGAATGGGAAGGAGGGAAGGTGGAGATGTAATTCGAGGGTTACAGAGTGCGGAAGAGGAGTGGGAGAGGGGTGGATGGGGAGATGGTTGGAGGGAGGAGGAAAGGAGCTGGAGAGAGGGAAGAAAGGGAAAAATGGAGGGTGGGAGTTGGGTAGGGAGGGAGATGCAAGTGAAAAGAGATAGGGAGGGACAGGTGAGGGTGGGAGAGAGATGTGTGGAGAAGTCGGGGAGGGTGAGAGGCAGAGTTGGTCATAAGGGATGGAGAGAAGAGGAAAGGAAGAGATGTGAAGGTAGACGGGGGGTGGGGAGATGTGTGGAGGGTGTGGGGGATATGCAGAGAGGAAGGGGTGAGGGAAAGGGAATGTATGCACGGGGAGGGGTGGGGACACGTATGGAAGGGGGTGAGGGGAGATTTGCTGAGGGAGTTGGGGAGAGGGATGGATAGAAGGCTCATTGAACATTACAGATGTTAATCTCAAACACACCTATAGTAGCAACAGGTGTTGCAGGTAACTGTTGAGACGACTGAATGGGGTTTTCACATTGACAAATTGTTAAATATCCATTGAAAAAGTACATTGGAGGAAAATCATTTGAATGCCACTTTATACATTTCTTTTTTTTTAAATTTAGAGTAGCCAATTCATTTTTTCCCAATTGAGGGGCAATTTAGCCTGGCCAATCCACCTAACCTGCACATCTTTGGGTTGTGAAGGTGAGACCCACGCAGACACGGGGAGAATGTGCAAACTCCACACGGACAGTGACCCAGAGCCGGGATCGAACCTGGGATCTCAGCGCCGTGAGGCAGCAGGGCTAACCCACTCTGCCACCGTGCTGCCCATACGCGCTTCTTTTATTCACTCATAGGGATGTCGTCACTCAGGGCGCGATTCTCCGGGAAGATTTCTAAATGTGGTAGCGATCGGAAACTGCCGTGAGTTTCCCGTTGCTCTGCCCAGCGAGGCCGGCTACGCTATTCAACATTGAGGGTCAGGCGACGGGTTCCACAGAACGTGGGAGCCATTCTTCACGCGACTGTTCCGGGACCTGTTTGTGGCCAACGAACAAGAGGAAGAATAGCCGGGTAGCCAAGAATCAGGGGAAAGTAGCCAAAGCAGGAGAGGGAGAGATAGACCAGGAGGGAGGAGAGAGGGGGGGGGGGGGGGGGACACAGCTAATTCTGAGGAAAGAAAGGCGGACCATGGGGGGGGGGGGGGGGGGGGAGAGGGAAGAGATAGGGAACAAGAGAGGAAAACCAGGGAGGTGGGGGGAGGCAGGTGTGTTGTTCCTCGTGTCTTAATAAAGCTCGTAGTCTCAAAGGTGGAGAAGATGCTTTATTGTGAATTAGTTCTCTCTTCAGAGCTTAATTTACGGCTACCTCAAATGCTGCCTGCCTGTCCTGTGTCCTGCTCCCAGTTCTGCCTTCCGTGAAGTGTGTCCTCGCTTCCTGTCCCTGTGTATATATAGCTCTCCCGTGCTCCCTCTAGTGCTTGCTCAGTTGTATTGCATCTACTCAGATCTACAATCACCACAGCAGGGAAATAAGAGCCGGAAGGAAGGCACGGGATGCAATAACGAGCATGGCATCTCCAGGAGCAGGGAACGAGGAGAATAAAGACGGAAGACGGGAGGAACGGCAGAAGCGGAGGCGAGCGCGAGACGGCAGCGAGATCCGTCCGGGAGAAGCAAGCGACAACACCAACACCAAACCCATTCGAGTATCGCCCACCGCCCACTGTAATTATCTCTCCGGCACCCGAATGTATATTCACCTCCCCTGTTCCCCCAAGGTCCTGGAGGGAGATCCACAGGGCAGCTGGTGCCGCCTGGGATGTAGTGGCAGCGGCCGTCAGCTCGGGCAGTGTGACCAGGACGATTGGCCTCCAGTGCAGCAAGAAGGTCAACAACTTACACCGGGCAGCAAGGGCATGTTGACACCCCCCTTCTGAAACCTTCCCACCCTCAGCCTCCTCCAACCCTCCATCTTCCCCCCCAACCCACCCTTCATCCCCCACTCCCTCCACCCCAACACTCCCATTACTCCAACACTCCCATCACCCCACCCCTTCGTTCATACCACCCCCCCCCCCCCCCCATCCCATCACTGTGAACCACGCATGCGGCTAATGATGCCGTCTCTGTGTCTCCGCAGGAGAAGCTCTCCCACAATCGCCGGGGGAGGGCCCCAGACTGGCGGAGGAGGGGTACCAGACATACCGAGGGATGGCCCTGGAGGTTATGGGGGTGGCCGAGGACAGAGCGGTCACCAGTGTGCAGGTCGGTGCACGCGGCAATGGTGAGGATTTACCTGGGCCACTCGGATGGACTGTCACACGTGAGTTGTTATTGCCAAACCCATCCCTCCCACTGACATGTCCGTTCTCCCGCAGCTACTCCAGCCGATGGAGCTGGCCCACCCGGGGTGATTCCGCCTCCCATGAGACCACCTCGGAGGAGATCTCCGAGGATGCCACAGTCAATGCATCACAGCTGCCATCCCCACCCTCCACCAGCACAGATACTCACACCTCGGTGGGACATGTTAGTGGCCAGGCTTCCAAGGCACAATCTGGTGAGCACCACACTGCTGATGATGAGGCAGGAACCCCCAGGCGGGACAGCAGCCAGAGGCCTGCTGGATCCCAGGGCCCAGCTGGGCCCCAGCCAGTTGCTAAGTCTCTGGAACATGCTATCCTGGGGCTGCTGGGGACGATAGGGAGCGGCCGAGACATTCGGAGGGAGATGTCAGCGACACTCCAGCACATCCATAGCCGATTGGAGGAGTCCCAGAGGCTCGGGGTGCAGGAGACGGTGCCGGCAATGCATGGCACCGAGGCCAACACTGCTGGGGTGGTGACCGCAGTGGAGAGCCTGGTGCACGATGTCGGCACCATTAGTGGAGGTGTCCAAGGAAATGCGTCGTCAGTGACGGCCGTGGCTGAGGGTCTCGGCAATATGTCCGACTCACTGGGGCACGTGACCCAGTACCAGGCTGATCTTGATGCGGTTCTGCAGGAGATGCCCCACCCTAGATGGGAAGCTCTGCGGAGCTTGTCCCAATTACTGAGGAGCATCATCGCGGGCATCGCCACGATAGGGCAGACATTGGGGAGCAGTAAGGGCCCGCAGGGCCAGATGATGCAGGGGCAGTCGGGACTCGAACCAGCTGTCCCTCCATCCCGAGGTCAACCCCAGGGCCCTATGGGCACCGAGACGGAGGAGGGGGCGCTGAGTGCCAAGCCGGACCCAACCTATGGACTGCCGACGGTGGCCACCAGCACTTTTGAGTTCTACCCTTCCGGTGCAGCCGGCACTCTGAATAGGGCGACATGGCTGTGTCGCTGACAAGTGAACCGGTGCCCTCCGGCCCCAGGGCCTCCAGAAGACGCCATCCAGGGCCATCGAAGGCCACGGGATGAGGTAAGCAGCTGACTGCCTCCATCTTTGATGTGCATCCTTGGGAAACACCAAGACATAGTGGTAAAGCTAGGAAGGCCAGGCACGTTGAGAATCACTGAGGGGGCACTGGGGGTGGGGGGGGGGGGATGGATTGGAGTGTGCATTGTGCAGGTGAGGGGGAGAGGGGTTGGCATGGCACACCCGCATGCCCCCCCCCCCCCCCAAGGCCCGCAGACTCCCCCATTCTGCCCCAATACCTCAGCGCCCCATGGTGGCCAACCCCCAACCAGGGCTACACCCCCGGATTGCCCCCCCCCCCCAAGGCCCGCAGACTCCCCCATTCAGCCCCAATACCTCAGCGCCCCATGGTGGCCAACCCCCAACCAGGGCTACACCCCCGGATTGCCCCCCCCCGACTCCCCACCAAGCACAGGGGTCTCCCTCCCTAACCGCACTGCAGGTGCACCTACACTACACGGACTGCAGCGGTTCATGAAGGCAGCTCACCACCACCTTCCCTGGGGCAGTTAGGGATGGGCAACAAACGCTGACAAATGCCTCAGCTCCCACGCACGGACAATTTAACACAATAATGTCACAGTCTCTCGTTGCCATGTTCAGTCTGAGCTTTACAAAAATATAAATCACTCACCCTTTTTGGACCGAACAGGTTGTGGTACAGGGTTCGAAATCTTTTCCGAGTGTAATTGCAGCGATAAGCCCCTCCCATCAGGGTTTCAATCACAAGGCCGATGTCTATTAAACTGATCCTGTAATCGGGAGGGAGATTTCCCTGTCGGATACCAAATACACAAGACAGAGAACGTTTACATTTACAAGTCAACATGGGCGCAGCAAATTGATTATTTATTCTTCGATGGGAAGCACGCATCCCTGGCAAGGCCAGCATTTATTGCCCATTTATTGCCCTAACAATTCCAGATTTATGGATTGAATTTATAATTGTAACATAATTAATATTAATTGAAGGGGCCATGGTGGGACTTGAACCCATCGCCCCAGCGAATTCGCCTAGGGGCTCTGGATTATTAGTCCAGTGGCGTTACCACTCTGCCACCGCCTCCCCCATTAGCGCTGGATATTAATTGATGGGTTTAAAATGAATGAAAGATATTGCTCAGCAGTGTCATTTCAAATGCATGCAATGGATATTTAGACTGCCCGTTGCGTAGATTTTAATAACAATTGCATTTATATGCTAAGCAGGTTTTAAATCCATTCACCTGAAAATAGATCCAGCTGAAAGCTTGATATTCTCGCTTGGAGAGAGGAGATAAGTTTCAATAAGTAACTGGAATATTTTGCATCATAAACACATTCCCTTCAACGATGATGGTGTCAGAGGTTTGAATTGGTAAAAGCATCCCTCTGTCAGCTCAGAAGGACATCTTTCTGCAACAATACTGGCCTGTGGATCACTATTGTTTGGTAAAGTACTGATGTCGTGCGTTAAAAAACATTTTTACCCTGTGTTTTATGGGTACACACCATGGACAGTTTTTTTTTTAAGGCAGCATATTCCAAAGATTAACTGGGAAAGATTAAATCGTTTTTATGCTAAAATATTCAATGACTTTCCAGTGGCAGAGATTTGAACTCTATCATTCATTTATCTTCACGTTTAATTGTGGCAAGGTTTCTTACAGCTCTTGTGAAGTGCGTGTGCAACTCATTGCAGGAAACTTTCTGAGTCTGCTATTTCCCATTGCCCCTGACTCTAACCCAAAGCCTGTTGCAGGCATGTACACATGATGGTGCGTTACCATATCCCAACTTGCACTCATCACTTCTGTGCTCTCTGGCCTACACTGACATCTTGTCTGCCAAGGTCTCTGTTATCATTCTTCTTCCCCTTGTCTTCGAACCCCTTCGTGGCATCCTCCCTCCTCCCTGACTCTGTTACCTCCTCAATTCCTACGACCCTCCGAGATCCTCGTGCTCCTTTAATTACAGCATCGGGAGCATCCGACATTGTGGACAGGGCCTTCAGCTGCCTAATTCCACGCTTTGCACTCCCCCTCTCTAAACCTCTGTGTCTCTCTATCTCTCTCCCTTAAAGCCCTCCGTGTCCCGAAAATGAAGAATAAAACCATATTGTTAGATTTTCCGACAGCTCTTTCCGGAATATACAATTTTAAAAATTCATTTAGGGGATGTGGATGTTGCTGGCGAAGACAGCTTTTATTGCCCATCACTATTTGACCTCAAAAAGGTGGTGGTGTGTGAGTTGCCTTCTTGAACCAGTGCAGTCCATGAGGTGTAGGTACACCCACAGTGCAGTTAGGAAAATGTTACACGATTTTGACCCAGTGACAGTGAAGGAACGCTAACATGGTTCCAAGTCAGGATAGTGAGTGATTTGGAGGGGAACCTCCAGGTGGTGGGGTTCCCAGGTATCTGCTGCTCTAGATGGTAGCAGTCTAAGGTTTGGAAGGTGCTGCCTAAGGAGCCTTGGTGAGTTCCTGCAGTGCATCTTGTAGATGGTACACACGGCTGCTACTGTACATTGATGGTGCAGGGTTTGAATGTTTTGTGGATGGGACACTAATCAATTAGACTGTTTTGTCCTGTTTGGTGTTGAGCTTCTTGAGTGTTGTGGGAGCTGCACTCATCCAGGCAAGTGGAGAGTATTCTATCACACTCCTGACTTGTGGCTTGTAGATGGTGGACAGGTTCAGGAGGCGAGTTACTCACCGTTGGATTCCCAGCCTCTGAACTGCCCTGGTAGCCACAGTATTAATATGGCCAGTCCAGTTCAGTTTCTGATCAATGGTAACCCCCAGGATGTTGACAGTGGGGCATTCAATGATGGTAATGTCACTTAATGTCAAGGGGTGGTAGTTCGATTCTCTAATGTTGGAGATGATCATTGCCTGCCACTTGTGTGGCACGGATGTTACCTGTCACTTGTCATTGTCAATAGCAAATATCTCCACTTCTGACTTTCCGAAGGAAGGGAGGTCATTGGTGAAGCAGCTGAAGAATAGCCTCCTTCTGTGCTGCAGGAATTCTAGGATTCTATTTACACAATGGTGGCATCATCAATGTAAAATTGGGTCTTTGTCTCCACAAGGACTGTGTTGTGGTCACGCCTTCCAATACTATCATGGACAGATTCATCTACGGTAGGCAGGCAGGTTTGTGAGGATGGGGTCAAGTATGTTGTTCCCTCTTGTTGGTTCCCTTACTACCTGCCAAAGACCCAGTTTAGCAGTTATGTCCATTAGTACTTGGCTAGTACGGTCTATAGTGCTGCTACCAAGCCATTTGTTCTGTTTAGACCTTCTGCCGGTTTTGATACAACTGAATGGTTTGCTGAATGGCCATTTCAGAGGGTAATCAGGCGTCAACCACATTATTGAGGGTCTGGAGGCACATGTAGGATAAGGATGACTAATTTCCTTCCCTATAGGACATTAGTGAACCAGATGGGTTTTTACAACAATTACCAATGGTTTCTTGGTCACTATTAGACTATTATTAATTTTTATTGGATTCAAAATCCACCATCTGCCATAGTGGGATTTGAACCCAGGTCCCCAGAATCTCTGCCGCCTTGTCCAATACGACCTTTCCACCGTCTCACCCAGTAAACCTATAAATATTTTAAAGAGGAGATTATATTTCCCACCGCACCAGGCATTCTCAATTTGTAAGTGATTTGTTTAACAGATCGACTCGGACATCTTTTCCATTCTTCTCCAGATCCTGCGCTAGTTCATCAAGTCATTTTGGTGTAACAGATGGATAATGCTTCTGAGATGATGGAACGGCAAGACTGTGTTCAGGAAAGTCCACAGCTAGCTACAAAAAGTAATCACAGTTCTGGCTATAACAAGCCTTAGCGAGTCCCATTCCATCGTCCCTTTAAAATTACATCATTCTGGGTTCACTATGTGGAACAGAAACGTTCCCCGTCAGCTTTTGGTGTCAATGCCAAGTGTGAGTCACAATGTTGCGATTTGACTTGGCCAATTTGCACCATTTGGATTTACATTGAGAGACGCACCACCGGATTGCAATCGGGTTCTGCAGTACTGGCAGCGCTTGTCCAAAATTTCTCATTCTTAATTTAATGGAAAAAGAAATATCCTACAACTGTCTTCATCCATTTAATTCTAGCCCACACAAGTGTGAACTGAACAAGTACACCTGAAAATAACTATGTACAAAATGCAATTGTTGCATTCTTAGCTACCTGAAACAATTACAGATAAACCAGAGGCCATTCAGCCCCTCACACCTGTGCGGCCATTCAGTTAAACCACGGTTCATTTGTATCTTTGATGTGGCGATGCCGGCGTTGGACGGCGGTGAGCACAGTAAGAAGCCTGACAACACCAGGTTAAAGTCCGACAGGTTTGTTTCAAATCACTAGCTTTCGGAGCACTGCTCCTTCCCTCGGGTGAAACTTCACCTGAGGAAGGAGCAGTTCTCCGAACGCTAGTGATTCAAGACAAACCTGTTGGACTTTAACCTGGTGTTGGAAGGTTTGTATCTTAACACCAGTTACTCATCTTGGTTCCGTAAGCGTTAAAACACTTGCCGAACAAAAATCTACCATTCTCAATTTTGAAATGATCCTCCGGCCTCAATAACCTTTTCTCGGGGGGGGGGGGGGGGGGGGGGGGGGGGGATTATCCAGATTTCCATTCCCCTTTGTGTGAAGAAGTGCTTCCTTGCATCACACCTGAACAGCCGATCCCCAATTTGAAGTTGACGGTTCTGCCCTCTTGTTTTGGTCCTCCCCTTCAGAGGAAGTAGTCTCTAACTCTCTCACTCCAGGTACCATGCACTCAGCGGGTGTTGCTGGACATTATTCCGATCCCAGACCAAGCCCCAACAGCAGCTAGGATATGGGCACAAACCCCGATATTTCATTTTATCTTGTCAGACTGTGAAGGAATGCCCAGGAGTTATTGCATGAAGAAAATAGGGCTTTGGTATTTTAAGGCAAAGCTTTATTATGAATACAATATTAAACACACTGGGCTGGATTCTCCGATTTTGAGGCTATGTACTCACGCTGGCGTGAGAATAATGGTGTTTTACGACCAAAACATTGGCGTAAAACAGCCACCTACCCTCCATTTTGCTGGGGGCTAGCATCCTGGATTGTAGAGCACCCTGCTCCAGCTGCCGTTACGGCTCGAAGAATTGGCGGGTCCGTGGCCGCCCATGCGCTGGGCAGCGACCTGCAGCGGCCGCGCCGTGCAACATGGCGCCAGTGTGCGCCGACCTGGCCTGCGGAATAGTGCCCCCCCCTCCTTTGGCCGGCTCGCGAGCCCTGGACCACCCCCAGCTCCTGCCAAAGCCTCCCCTCCCTGCGGATCGGCCCTCCCCCTGACTGCGCTCGACTGAGTTCGCAGCCACCATGCCGAGTTCCCGACAGGTTAGGCCACGAAAGACTCACGCCGTCAGGAACTCGGCCGGTTGGGGACGGAGCATCGGGGGGGTGGGCCTCAGGCAACGTCTTGAGGCCGTCGATACGGCGTGCAGCGTACTCCTAGAGTATGCTGCTTTGCAGGGGGCAGAGCATCGCGAAAGCGGCTTCGTCCCCGATTTGGTCGGAAATGGGTATTCTCCAGTCAATTGCCAAACGTGATTTTGCCATCGGCGACCAGAGAACCCCGCCCTTTAACTTCACACACGAAAAGAACAGCTTACAATTACCCCTTAACACTGCTTCACAATTCCCCATTAAACAACGAGAAAAGGAACATCCAGCTCTCAATCCAGCTTTGAATCAGCATGGCAGAGAGTAACACTTGCTTTGCAGAACAGATTTGGGCCCCAGTTAGAACCCCTGCAGACTCTGGCTGAACATCTTCAAATAGCTGCTTTCATTGCGTCGTTTCAGACTAACAGGAGAGTAGCGCAGATGAATGCGTGGCTTAAGAGTTGGTGCAGGTGGGAGGGTTTTAGATTCCTGGATCACCGGCACTGCTTCTGGGGAAGGCAGGACCTGTGTAAGCGGGACAGTCTACAATCTGAACCAGAGCCGGACTGACATCCTTGCTGACGGGTTTGCTAGTCCTGTCGGGAGGAGTTTAACCTCATTCAACAGAGGCCATTTTAGTGATGGGAGCCACCATATGGTACAATTTAAGCTTGCCATGGACGAAGAAATGGACAAGTTGCAAAGATAGGTTTTGGTCTGGGGGAGAGCGGATTTCAGTAAAATAAGGCAGGGTCTGGCCAAGGTAGACTGGAAAGAGTCACTGTGGGGAAATCTACAGAAGAGCAATGGGGGAAACGTTCAAAAAGAAAATGAGGAGGGTACAGGCCCAACCTGTAATAGGAAGGAATAACAAGCCCAGAGAGCCATGGGTGACCAGAGATACTCAGGATACAATGAGCAGGAAAAGAGAGACTTTTAGCAATTACAAGTCAATGGAGGCTTTAGTGGATTACAGGAAGTGCAGAATGGAGCTTTACAATGCAATTAGGAGAGCAAAGAGGGGATATGAGAAAGCGCTGGCTGGTGAAAGTAGGGAAAATAACAAGATGTTCTATAAGTATCAATGGGAAGAGGATCACCAGGGAAAGAGGCCCATAAGTGGATTTAGCACAGGCCTAAATCGCTGGCTTTGAAAGCAGGCCAAGGCAGGCCAGCAGCACGGTTCAATTCCCGTACCAGCCTCCCTGAACAGGTGCTGGAATGTGGCGACTAAGGGCTTTTTCACAGTAACTTCATTGAAGCCTACTTGTGACAATAAGCGATTTTCATTTTATTAGGGACCAAGGCAGAAATCTGTGGGTGGTGTCAGAGGACATTGGTAAGGTGTTGAACGAATATTTCACATCTGTCTTCATGCAAGAGAATGAGGAGGTAGTTCTGGAACTCGGGGAGAGAGACCGTGAGGTTCTTGAGCAAATTGTCATATTGAGGGGCACGGTATTGGAGGCATTAGCAGGCTTAAAAGTGGACAGATCTCCAGGTCCAAATGAATTGTTACCCAGGCTGCTGTGGGAGGCGAGGGAGGAGATTTCAGGGGCTCTGACCCAAATTTTTAATTCCTCTCTGGGTCAGGGGAGGTGCCAGAGGACTGGAGAACAGCTAATGTGGTCCCACTATTTAAGAAAGGCTGTAGGGATAAGCCAGGGAACTACAGCCCAGTGACTCTCACACCAGTGGTGGGGAAACTATTGGAGAAGATTCTGAAGGAGAGAATCTATCTCCACTTGGAGAGGCAAGGTTTGATCAGGAATAGTCAGCATGGCTTTGCCAGAGGGAGGTCATGCATAACAAATCTGATTGAATTTTTTGACCATGTGACCAGGTGTATGGATGAGGGTAGTGCAGTCGATGTAGTTGACATGGATTTCAGCAAAGCCTTTGACAAGGTCCCACATGGGAGACTTATAAAGAAGACAAATGCACAGGGGATACAGGGCAATTTAATAAGGTGGATTAAAAGCTGGCTGAGCTGTAGGAAACAGAGGGTGATGACAGACGGCTGCTTTAGTGACTGAAAGCCAGAGTCCAGGGGCGTACCACAGGGATCTGTGCTGAGCCCCCTATTATTCATCATTTATATAAACAACATAGATGATTATGTGGGGGGTAGGATCAGTAAGTTTGCGAATGATACAAAGATTGGCAGGGTGGTTAATAGTGAGGTTGAGTGTCTTGGGTTACAGGAGGATAGAGACGGGATGGTCAAATGGGCAGAAAAGTGGCAGATGGAATTGAAAAGTGTGTGGTGATACACTTTGGAAGGAGTAAAGTAACAAGGAAGTATTCAATGAATGGCCTGACATTGGGAAGTTCCGAAGAACAAAGGGATCTTGCCGTAATAGGAAGGAGTAACAATTGTCCATTGATCTCTGAAGGCAGACGGGCAGGTTAATAGGGTCGTGAAAAAGGGACACCTGCCTTTATCAATCGGGGCATAGATTACAAAAGCAGGGAGGTCATGTTGGAGTTGTATAGAACTTTGGTGAGGTCACAGCTGGAGTACTGTGTGCAATTCTAGTCGCCACATTATAGGAAGGATGTGATTGCGCTGGAGGGGGTGCAGAGGAGATTCACCATGATGTTGCCTGGGATGGAACATTTCAGTTATGAAGAGAGGTTGGATAGGCTTGGATTGTTTTCGCTCGAGCAGAGAAGACTGATTGAGGTGCACAAGATTACGAGGGACATAGGCAGGATGGATAGGGAGCAGCTGTTCCCCTTAGTTGAAGAGTCAGTCACGAGGGGGACACAAGTTCAAGGTGAAAGCAGTACTCCACATCATGGGTCTAACAAGAACTCTGTAGAGATGTGGCATGACTTCCACTCCAGTAGAGCAGGAATTTGATAAGATGACAAGAAATGGGAGCAGGAGTATGCCATTCAGCCCATCAAGCCTTCTCTGCCATTCAATGGTATCATTGGAGCAGGACTGATGTGTTGGCCGTTCAGCTTGTTCCAACACCATTTAATGAGATTGTGGCTGGTCAGCACCCAACTGCATTAGCCTGGCCTCAGCTCCATGTTGCTCGATACCTTCTCCACTGAACAGGCCATAGAATGGCTGGTATTGGAGCCGGAGGTGGCACATTTGAGTTTGTGGTTAAGAGGTATTGTGGAAGCAAGTCCATAGGGTGTTATACTTTGTTATAATAACGTGAGGACTGGTTGCTGATGACACTGGATGGTAGTAGTGAGAAAGAGCCTATCATGCCCCATCACTGACCACCCTGAACCTGATTAAACATCCTACACTCAATGCTTTTTAAAAATAAATTTATAGTACCCAATTATTTTTTTTCTAATGAAGCGGCAATTTAGCGTGGCCAATCCACCTGCACATCTTTGGGTTGTGGGGGTGAGTCCTACGCAGACACGGGGAGAATGTGCAAACTCCACACAGACAGTGACCCAGGGCCGGGATCGAACCTGGGTCCTCAGCACCGTGAGGCAGCAGTGCTAACCTGTGCGCCGCCGTGCCACCCAAAACATCCTACCCTCAACGCTACTCCTCCCCGGAAAATAAACGAGAGAAATAGCACGACGTATGAATGGTACTTGACATTCTGCACGAATGACAATCACTTTATGACCTACCTTATTCTACAGCCTACCTTTTTAACATCCCTGACCAGCTGGTACAAAGTGTTTGATGGGCCATGTCTCTGAAACAGAATAAAGATGGCAGTGAGATCAGCCGAGTTTGCAAGGAGTATCAGTCAGCATCGCTGGTGTCCCTGTCAGACCGCAGTAACAAGGGGCGGAACGTTTAAGTTAAGTGTAAGTGAATCCCGCCCCCTCCGGCTGCCGAATTCTCTGGAGCCGGAGATTCGGCGGGGGTGGGAATTAAGCCGTGCCGGTTGGCCCCCCCCCGGCGATTCTCCGGCCCGCGATGGGCCGAAGTCCCACCCGTTCTATGCAGGTCCTGCTGGCGTAAATTAGAGTCGGTCCCTTACCGGCGGGACCTAGCGGCGGGGGCGGGCTCCGGGGTCCGCCGGGGTGGGGGGGGGGCGATCTGGCCCTGGGAGGGTGCCCCCACGGTGATCTGGCCTGTGATCGGGGCCCACCAATCCGCGGGCGGGCCTGTGCCGTGGGGGCACTCGATTCCTACGCGCCAGCCGTGTAGGCCTCCGCGATGGCCGGCGCGAAGGTGAACCCCCCCCCGCGCATGCGCGGGGATGACGTCAGCAGCCGCTGACGCTCCGCAAGCCGGCGGAGTCCCTTCGGCCCCGGCTGGCTCGGCGCCAAAGGCCTTCCACGCCGGCCGGCGGGGCGCAAACCAATCCAGCGCCGGCCTAGCCCCTGAAGGTGCGGAGGGACATCACACATGCTTTGCAAAATATAAGGTTGTTGGCAGGAATACAAGACCCTTGAGTGAGGCGTCACGCAGGATCGCCAGGCGGCGGGGCAAGGGAACTGGATGAGGCAGCCCGGCCCCCCCAGGAGGCCTGGACCATGAACGTCAATGAGACAACTGGCTATCTGTTTACAGCAGAGGCGGCCGTGGTTCTGCGAGTAAATGGGTTAATGTCGCGCTCCAGACACAAGATCCAGACTGACACTCCAGTGTAGTACTGAGGGAGTACTACACCGTCAGAGGTGCAGAGTTTTGGATGAGACGTTAGACTGAGGCCTTCTGTCCTCGTGGGCGGAAGTAAAAGATTCCCGGGTGCTGTTCTGAAGAAGGGCAGGAGAGTCCTGATTAATATTTACCCTCAATCGATATCACAAAAACAGGTTTTCTGGGCATTATCACATTGCATGCTGTGGGATCTTGCTATGCACAATTGGCCACTGTTTCCCCTACATTACACCAGTGGCCACACTTCAAAGAAAGTACTCGATTGGCCTTTTGACCTCTTTGGGAGGCTGCTGAGGTTGTGAAAGGCGCTAGGTAAATGCGAGGCTTTTCTTTGGAGTAGGCCCTGAATTGTTTTTATGCTGTACAAACTGGATTGGGAAAAGCAGGCAGCTTGAATGAATTACTCACAGTGTTGTAGAGCTCCTCGAGCCGGGAGATAGTGAGGAAGCGATGCATGCTCACCCCATTCTCAATCAGCAACTTTACAAAGTCCACACGGTCCAGAACTAGAGCATCGAGCATGGCCTGCTCGAGGGAGCCCACCTAAATATCAACAGCAATCAGATGCAATCACAGTGACCGTGGACACAAAGGATCCAGTTTCAGTTTGTGCCCCATATAAATTTTTTACCAGCCTATCTCAGAGAGAGATGGTACCCACTGTAACACTGAACATTTTGAGGGCTAGTTTTGCAAAATGGAACCTGTATGTGTAGGTGTACCATATAGAATGTACCATATAGAATGTACCATATAGGTGTAACATATAGAATGCACCATATATGTGTATTGTATGGAATGTACCAGATAGAATGTACCTTGTAGAATGTACCATATAGAATGTACTATGTAGAATGTACCATATAGTTATACCGTATAGAATGTACCATATAGAATGTACCATATAGAATGCACCATATAGAATGTACCGTATAGAATGGCCATTGGCCGCCGGCAGGATCTTCTGCCCCTGCTGATGTCTACGGTGTTTTGTGTGGCTGGCACGGCCTGCTGTCACGGAACTTGCCTTCGGATGAAGGTCCCGCCAGCAGGAAGGACAGGAAAATCCCACCCCATGTGTTAGTCCGTACAAGGCCGAGGAGGCAATAGAAAAACAGAAAATGTTGGCAACATCTGGGGAGAGAAACAGAGGGAACGGGTGGAATTTTCCCCATAATCTGTCAGAGTATTGGGGCTTTGACTGAACACCGACATGTATCTCCGCAGGTTTACAGGCCAGAGTTTCAGACATTCTGACAGAGAAGGAAGTGGGGGCATGGTTTGCACCATCACTCTGGTGGGCGGGGCCTGATAGGGTCGACGAGGTTGGCTCTACAGAGATTGGGGCGCCCTTCAGCAACCCCCACCTCTTCAAGAAGATATCGGGGCTCTTAGCCCCCACAGCTCAATCTTTGGGGGCTCTCTCTCCCCCCCCCCCCCCCCCCCCCCACAGCGCAATCATTGAGGGCTCTGTGCCCTCCACAGCACAATCTTGGCGCACGTGATGTCAAGTTTGATTGATTGATTGATTTATTGTCACATGTACCGAAGTACAGTGAAAAGTATTTTTCTGTGGCCAAGGGAACGTACACAGTACGTACACAGTGGACAAAAAGAATAATTGCCAAAGTACACTGACAAATAAGTAATTGGTTACAGTGCGGAACAAGGGTCAAACAAAGCAAATACATGAGCAAGAGCAGCATAGGACGTTGTGAATAGTGTTCTTACAGGGAACAGATCAGTCCGAGGGTCTGAGGGAGAGTTGTTGACCAATCGGTCAATTAATCAATCAGTTCTGGGCACCGCGCTTTAGGAAGGATCTGAAGACATTAGCGAGAGGGCAGAAAAGATTCACGAAAATGGTTGCAGGAGTGAGAGAGTTCAGTCATGTGGGTGGATTGCAGAGAATGAGGCTGTTCTTTTTGAAGAATGGGAGGTTGGGAGTAGCTGTGATCGAGGTGTTCGAAACCATGAGGGTTCTGGACAGATTAGGTAAGGAGAAACTGTTCCCATTTGAGGACACAGATATAAGGTAATTGATAAACAAAGCATGGGGAAAAAGCGTTTTTACAATGGGTAATTCTGGAATGCACTGCCAGTGCCACTTCATTTACCTAATGGCATCCTCTTAAAGTAACAGCATCAACATCTTGTAACTCTCTGGTTAACTACCTTTCAACCAGTCTATCCAATATCATCTGTTTACTCGTTCATTACAAAGTTGGAGTACAGTTCTAGTCTTCCTCTTAACTCACTACTTTGCTGTATACCCTGTTACCTTCCCAACCTCTTTTCATGGACGATTAATGTCTTCATTGCTCCAGGGTTAGAATCATTGAATGGTTACGGCACAGGAGGCCGTATTGGTTCTTTGCAAGAACAATTCACCTAGTGCCTGCCACATTTTCCCCCATAGCTCTGCAAGTGTTTCCTCTCCCGTTAATGATCCTGTTCCCTTTTGAAAGCCACAGTTCAATCTTCCTCTCAGGCTGTGCATTCCAGAATTACTGACATTGGCAAGGTCTCACCCAGGTGGCACTGCCAAGATACCCAGGTGGAACTGCCAGGGTGCCAGTGCCACAGTGTCCACATGGCATCAGGGGTGCCAGGGTACTACCTATCCAGTGCCCAACTACCCGGGATCCCTGATCGCCTGGGAGACTTAACCAGCGTCCCTAATCGCCTGGGAGACCCCCCCAACCCAACTCCCCCTCCACAAATGCCGGTACACCTGGTCCACGTTTGTGGAAACCAGTGCGAAACGGTGCCCGCTCAGGGTCTCCGAGGTGATGCCGTTCGATCCAACGCCTTGGGTAACTCTGACGTAGACATATTCAAGTGAGACTAACTACTCTTGTTCTGGCATCAAATCTTGTTCCAGCCAGGAATCACAGAATGTTAAAGCAGAAATGGAGGCCATTCAGCCCCTCCTTGCCTGTGTCAGCTCTTTGGAAAGAACTATCGAATTAATCTGGCCACCACCCCGCCCACTATTCCCCCTCAGTCCAACAATCCTGGCATCCTGCCCATCGAAGGCGTGATCCAGATGGTGAGGCCTGTCGCGCGATTAACCAGCCTCGCCACGTCCCGGGTCGGGCACTGCGAGTCTGTTAGCCCGCACCCCTAACCTTGTCAATTTGTGACAGACTTGAACTATTACCTAGCCTGAACAAACATAACAGGTACTAAAAGCAAAGTACTGTGTCAAGAATATCCCGCTCCTTGATGCACTGGGAATCCATTTCAGGCAGCAGAGGGCAGTGTTGCCTAAGGTGCGACCAAAACATTTGCAGAATTGCGAGATGGGGGCAGAGAGAGATCCAGAGGGATTTTCACGAGGAAATGAGGGGAAATTGTTTCCACAGGCAGGAGGGTCGAGAAGATCAGAGATTTAAGATAATCTGTGTATCGTGAAACACAGGCAGAGATGAGGAGAAATGATTCTACTCAGGAAATTGTTGTGATTTGGCCTGGAAGCGGATTCATAAGTAACTATAAAAAAGGGAATTGGATGAATACTTGAGGAAAGGATTGTTGGACTGAGGGGGAATAGTGGGCGGGGTGGTGGCCAGATTAATTCGATAGTTCTTTCCAAAGAGCTGACACAGGCAAGGAGGGGCTGAATGGCCTCCATTTCTGCTTTAACATTCTGTGATTCCTGGCTGGAACAAGATTTGATGCCATTGGACGTTAAAGAAGCAGGTTAAAAAAAAACAGACTTTAAAAGGTTCGCCATTTAACCGGGGGGAATGGGGGGGGGGGGGGGGGGGGGGGGGGGGAGCCTACACAAATTTTCTTTCTGTAAGTGTTGCTGAAATGTAATTTAAAAAAAAAGAGTTGCCCCATAACAGCTGACAATAAACGCACAAAAGGCCGGGATTCTCCGTCGGCGGGATTCTCCGTTTTGCCGGTGCCCAGGGGGTTTCCCAACGGCGTGGGGCTGCCCCTCGATGGGGAACCCCATTGGCCGGCCGGGGTAACGGAAATGTGGCGCAGCGGGGCCGAGAATCCAGCCAGAAATCTCTGATGTACGTTTTATTGAAGCAACTGAATTGGAATAAAGTTCAATGCAACAATTCTATTGGACTGAAGTAATAATAATTTAATAATAATCTTTATTAGTGTCTCAAGTTGGCTTACATTAACACTGCAATGAAGTTACTGTGACAGGCCCCTAGTCGCCACATTCCGGCGCCTGTTCGGGTACGCAGAGGGAGAATTCAGGATGACCAATTCACCTAACAGCACGTCTTTCGGGACTTGCGGGAGGAAACCGGAGCACCCGGAGGAAACCCACGCAGACACGGGGAGAACATGCAGACTCCGCACAGACAGTGACCCAAGCCGGGAATTGAACCTGGGACCCTGGAGCTGTGAAGCAACAGTGCTAACCACTGTGCTACCGTGCACAATAAGAGTGAGATGGTGCAGCGATGACTGCTGTTTGCGCAGGAGAGTTAGGATCATCAGCTCTGGTCCAGTGGGAGATCTGATATAGTGGAGCTCTGGTCCAGTGGAGTTCTAGTCCAGTGGGAGCTCTCGTCCAGTGGAGCTCTGGTCCAGTGGGAGCTCTCGTCCAGTGGCAGCTCTGGTCCAGTGGAGCTCTGGTCCAGTGGAGCTCTGGTCCAGTGGGAGCTCTGGTCCAGTGGAGTTCTGGTCCAGTGGCAGCTCTGGTCCAGTGGAGTTCTGGTCCAGTGGCAGCTCTGGTCCAGTGGGAGATCTGATCCAGTGGAGCTCTGGTCCAGTGGGAGATCTGATCCAGTGGAGCTCTGGTCCAGTGGGAGATCTGATCCAGTGGAGCTCTGGTCCAGTGGGAGATCTGATCCAGTGGAGCTCTGGTCCAGTGGCAGCTCTGGTCCAGTGGAGCTCTGGTCCAGTGGAGCTCTGGTCCAGTGGCAGCTCTGGTCCAGTGGAGTTCTGGTCCAGTGGGGCCCTGGAGGTTGTATCAAAAGACTTCCCCCACGCTCCTGGCATTGGTCACCCAACACCTCCAGTCCTGTGGCACCCTGCCTTCCCACAGCCAATTGGACTGCGAATAGGTGTATTGGTGGCAGGTTCGCCAATGCCAATCGAATTATCTTTATCTCAATCGTAAATATTTTTAGCAAATTGTTCAGCCAAGGGGAAAAAAGATGAATCAATTTTCTTCAGTGTCCCAATGAGGATTCCCGCTGGATGTTTGTCCTGGAGATCTCGTTCTATACCTGGAACATCCAGGGAAATCCTGGAAGATTGGCAAACCCCTGCTCCTGTCCAATGATCACCGGTCTCTAATTCACTTTCTCCTGAAGGCCTTCCACAGAATCCTAGAATGGTTTCAGCACATAAGGAGGCCATTCAGCCTGTCCAGCCTGTGCTAGTCCTCTGCCAGAGCTATTGAGCTTCTCCCACCACCCTGCATTCCCCCCACCCCCTCGCCTTGCAATATTTTTTCCCTTCAGATAATTAGCCAATTCCATTTTTGAAAGGCATGATTAAATTGCCCCCACCACAGTCTCAGGCCGTACATTCCAGATGATAATCATAGAATAGAAGAATCATAGCATCATCCCTACAGTGCAGAAGGAGGCCATTTGGCCCAAGGAGTCAGCACTGACCCTTGGAAAGAGCGCTCTACCTGGGCCCACCCCACCCTATCCCCGTAACCCAATAATCCCATCCAAATGTTTGAATACTTGGGGGCAATTTATCATGGCCAATCCACCTAACCTGCACATCTTTGGACTGTGAGAAGAAACCAGAGCACCCGGAGGAAACCCATGCAGACACAGCGAGAACGTGCAGACTCCACACAATCACCCAAGGCGGGAATTGAACCCGGGACCCTGGAGCTGTAAGGCAGCGGTGCTAACCACTGTGCCACCGTGACGCCCCTCACTGGTTAACCACTCATTGGTAAAATGTTTATCCTCATGTTGGTTCTTTTGCCAATCAATGTAAACCCGCTGGCTAGCCAGTCTTGTGGCGCAATGATAGCGCCCCTACTGCTGGATCAGGAGCTCCGGATCGAGTCCAACGCCAGGACATGTTGACCACAGAAGAAGCGTGCATGGGCCTGTCCTCTACAGGGAAAGGATCATGTTGTACCTTTTGCACCCTGGTGAACTCTCCGTGACAGTGCCTCGACCAATCAGTGTCAATTTGCCAACCAATAAACCCCCTATTTTCGTGCAGTATAAATTGTTGCTCCGGTTAAAGTTTGGTGTTCTTGCATCCGACCTGATGAGTGCATGGCACAAAGCTTCAGCAACATGTCTCTATTTTGAGCAATGCTGGAAGAATCTTGCGTGTCTGCTCCCATACTTGTTCAATTATAGCCAGCAAGTGTCCGGCAATAGTCCTCATTTTCACACGGCCTCTCCCCTTCCAAACACTTGGATATTTCTGCACGTGTGCAGCAAAATAGGTTGGTGTGTAAAGCAGACCTTCGACCTAAGCTTGTCTCTCTTCTGATGGGCAGCTCAAATTAAAATTGGAGCTTAACTCCCATCACTCCTGCCCACCCCACTCACAGCTCCAGGGCCCCAGGTTCGATTCCCGGCTTGGACAATGTTTGTGTGGAGTTTGCACTTTCTCCCCGTGTCTGAGTGGGTTTTGCTCCGGGTGCCCCTGTTTCCTCCCACAGTCCAAAGATGTGCAGGTTAGGTGGATTGACCATGTTAGATTGATCCTTAGTGTCCAAAAGGGTTAGTTGGGGTTACTGGGTTACGGGGATAGGGTGGAGGTGTGAGCTTGGATGGAGAGCTCTTTCCAAGGGTCGGTGCAGGCTCGATGGGCTGAATGGCCTCCTTCTGCACTGTAAAATCTATGATTCTATGATAAGTTTTGGATCAGTCAAAACTTCTTCAGTTGAAAACGGAAGCCAACATTTTTGGTAAATTCCGTATTCGTGACACATTGATTCCTCATCTATGACCATTTGATTAGATTAAACCCCCCCCCCGGTGTTCAACCTCATCATCCCGTTTAACCCTGAATTGAGCTCCATACTCTAGTCACCTCTCCATCACCTTTGCTGCGTTACTGACCCTTTTATCCATACTCTTGTCACTTTCACATTTGGTAGCCCCCAAGCCGGTCCTTTGATTGGTTGCCTCATAGCTTTCAATGCTCTCCTGCTCTCCAATGTATCTTCAATACATCGAGAGACATTTCGCCAATTGGCAACCCCTAGCAGCTGAATTGGAGTCACTGAAATACTCACTCCCAACTCCTTGCAGTAGGGACAATCTCCAGTTTGCCCCTTTAGTTACCCTCAAGTTAGAGTTAAGTCCACACTCGAGCAGGTTGAGCAGTTGCTCATCACTTAAACTGACTTAACCTGCCGGGGTGTTTCTAGATCATTTGTGGATGCAGTGGAAAGTATTCCTTCCTGACTTGAGTGCTGCACTCAGTGCAGATTGAATTAAAAATGCACCAGAGTGGGTGGCACGGGGGCCCAGTGGTTAGCACTGCTGCCTCAGGGCGGCGAGGACCCGGGTTCAAATCCCGGCTCTGGGTCACTGTCCGTGTGGAGTTTGCACGTTCTCCCCGTGTCTGTGTGGGTCTCACCCCCACAACCCAAAGATGTGCAGAATAGGTGGATTGGCCACGCTAAATTGCCCCTTAATTGGAAAAAATTAATTGGGTACTCTAAATTAAAAAAAATAAGACACCCCAGTGCCTGAAAAGCTTGCAATCGAAAGTGTCCAACTCAAAGGGAAAATTGGAAAATCTGCATTGTTTAATAATTAATAAAGAGATGAAAACATCTCATTTGCAGCAAAAGGAAATCGAGAATATGCATTATTTAATAAATAGTAACGCAATGAAAATGTAATACTTGCAACGGATCTTCTGTTTTGAAAAAAAAATGAGCAACAATCGTCATTTACTGTACCGGCCACTGTTGTCCATAGATAAAGATTTGACTCCGAGCTATGTCCACTCTGTTCCAGGCCAGAGCTAAACTCAGCTGGTCAGGTGCTGATGCATTGGCTCCTGTTCACAAAGACGAAGGGAACATTTAAAAAAAGGGTTAGCATCACCTTGTCATTACATCGGCACAAACCCGGCAAATGTCCGCGGCGCTTCCCTTCATTAGCTGCTGTATTTGACGCCTTTATTGCAATGAAATGTCCCAAAACGTCTCACAGGAGCATAATTAGGCAAGAATTTGACACTGGACCACATCAAAAGATGTTGAGAAGTAGTTTTTAAGGAGCATCTTGAAGGTGGAGGGAAAGGCAGCTGGGTTTAGGGAGGCAATTCTACAGCGGAGGGACTAGGCATTGTCGCCAATGGCGGAGAGGGTGCTCAAGAGCCCAGACCTGGAGGAATGCAGGGATCTTGGAGTGTTGTAACGCTGGAGGAGATGACAGAGATAGGGTGCAGCAAGGCCGCGGAGGAGATCTGAACACAACGAGGAACATTTTAAAACTGAGGCATTATTGGGGCGGCACGGTAGCGCAGTGGTTAGCACTTTTGCTTTACAGCGCCAGGGTCCCAGGTTCGATTCCCGGCTTGGGTCGCTGTCTGTGCGGAGTCTGCACGTTCTCCCTGTGCCTGCGTGTGTTTCCTCCGAGTGCTCCGGTTTCCTCCCACAAAGTGAAATGAAAATGAAATGAAAATCGTTTATTGTCACGAGTAGGCTTCAATGAAGTTACTGTGAAAAGCCCCTAGTCGCCACATTCCGGCACCTGTTCGGGGAGGCTGGTACGGGAATCGAACCGTGCTGCTGGCCTGCCTTGGTCTGCTTTCAAAGCCAGCGATTTAACCCTGTGCTTTAAACAGCTAAAAAGTCCCAAAAGACGTGCTTGTTAGGTGAATTGGATATTCTGAATTCTCCCTCTGTGTACCCGAACAGGCGCCGGAGTGTGGCGATGAGGGGATTTTCACAGTAACTTCATTGCAGTGTTAATGTAAACCTACTTGTGACAATAAGAAAGATAGTTATTATTACTGAACGAGGAGCCAGGGAGGGCAGGTAAGTTAGCGCAAGGAAGTTGGGGGCGCGGGGGGAAGGGATTCGCTGTGGATCGGGTAACAGGCAGCAGAGTTTCAGATGATCCTCCTTGCAATGGGACTTCAACCCACAGCTTCCTGAGTCAGAGGTCAGACTGTCACAGCTGACAACCTGTGTGGAAACTCTACCCCATTACCCGTAACAAAAGTGAATAGAATTACTAATTAGGAAGGGGGGGGGGGGTGATGCCACCATCAATTCACACAAAACAGAGAATGGATGTAAACTGTGGCTTTAATCAACTAGAACAGTGACTGCCTGCGACTGATCTGCTGATGAGAGCCGCCTACAGGGCTGCTGCTCTTTATACCTCCCCTCAAGGGGTGGAGCCAGGGGCGGAGCCCACGAGGGCACCAATATGATACATTTCATGTAATATCATACAATGGTCCATAGGTGGAGCCCACATGGGCAACAGCGTGATACAGCGACATACATGGTGAATGGTTACTGCAATACGTTCACCACGGGGCGGGGGGGGGGGGGGGGGGGGGGGGGGTTGCGGGGGGTGGCTGGGGGTGGTGGGGGGGGGGGGGTGGAGAAATCTAGCAATGTTTGCCGGGGAATCCTCTCGGGCAGAGATTATGAATGAAGATCAGTGCCGTAAACAATCCCAGAAAAATGTGGGTCACTCCCTTCCATTAAAGTTGGCTGAATGTATTAGGAACTTCAGCCCATCACACACGTTAAGTGCCTTCATCATTATTTGTTTCCCTTATGCATATTCCTGTGTATGTAATTTTACAGCCTAATGATATCAGAGGACGTTAATCAGGTGAAATATCTTCAATAGTCTTGTTCACTGCGCACTGCTGACAAACGGTAACTGTTCCGTTTTAACCTGATGGCTCCTAATTTCGCACTGTAAACACTTGTTAGCTCATTGCAAAATTATTCAGAGTTTCTTGCATTTTAAATCCCCGGAGGCTTATTTACGAAGTTGACAAATCAGTTAACAGCTCTGCGTGTAAACTGCTCCCTCTGAAATCAGCCATTACCACGGTGTAAATAAAACACAAGGTGACACGTGGTGATTAGCGAGTCTTTTGAAATCACCTGGCACAGTTTAAAATTAAATCGCAGTGTTCACCGGGAATTGTTCATTGCAGTGTGCTGAATTTAAGTGCTCCATTGACTTGAGCCTGGGGAGAAATTGTTTCTCCTCCCACCCTGTCTTCTGTGCTTTGGGTGGAGAATTTGTGTCATGGGGGATGCTGTTGGTTCCAAGTTCCTCCACCGTGCATCAGGTACGTTGGATATGCAGATTAGGGCCCTTGCTGCAAATTCCTATATTCAAATCATAGAACATAGAACAGTACAGCACAGAACAGGCCCTTCGGCCCTCAATGTTGTGCCGAGCCATGATCACCCTACTCAAACCCACGTATCCACCCTATACCCGTAACCCAACAACCCCCCCCCCCTTAACCTTACTTTTATTAGGACACTATGGGCAATTTAGCATGGCCAATCCACCTAACCCGCACATCTTTGGACTGTGGGAGGAAACCGGAGCACCCGGAGGAAACCCACGCACACAGGGGGAGGACGTGCAGACTCCACACAGACAGTGACCCAGCCGGGAATCGAACCTGGGACCCTGGAGCTGTGAAGCATTTATGCTAACCACCATGCTACCCTGCTGCCCCAATAGAATCATTGAATCCCTACAGTGCAGAAGGAGTCCATTTGGCCCATCAAGCTTACACGGAATCTTTGAAAGAGCATTCTAGCCAGGCCGACTCCCCCGCCCCATTCCCGTACCCCCTACCTAACCTGCACATTCGTGGACACTAAGGGGCAATCTCAACACGGCCAATCCACCTAACCTGCACATCTTTGGACTGCGGGAGGAAACCGGAGCACCCGGAGGAAACCCAGGCGGACAAGGGGAGAACGTGCAGACTCCACACAGTCCCCTGATTTGAACACGGGCGCTGTGAGGCAGCAGTGCTAACCACCACACCACACTGCAGCCCCCAAATAACGGCGATGAATGATTGCTTGAGGCCCACTCTGCAATATCGGGTTGCCTCCAGAATGTCCAGCTGTTTGCACTCCCAGGTCTTCCTGCAACCTACCATCAGTTACATATTGGGTAGGATTTTCTGGCCCTCACTGCTGGAGGTATTCCCCCAAAAGGCAACACCCCTCTCCTCTTCCCGGCGGCACGTCCCCCCCCCCCTCCCCATTGGTGTGGCTGGCAAGCCAAAGGCCAATGGTAAAGCCACCTCTTCCACTGGAAAACACACTGTGGCATGGGGGGGAGGGGGGGGGGGTGAGAGGGTGGGGGGGGGGATCCAGGTTGTAGAATTTGTCTTCCATCCATAAAAGGCGACAGTGAGCAGGTCATGCGCCCTGCATGTAGCACGGTAGCACAGTGGTTAGCACAGTTGCTTCACAGCAATTCCCAGGTTCGATTCCCGGCTGGGTCACTGTCTGTGTGGAGTCTGCACGTCCTCCCCGTGTCTGCGTGGGTTTCCTCCGGGTGCTCCGGTTTCCTCCCACAGTCCAAAGATGAGCAGGTTAGGTGGATTGGCAATGCTAAATTGCCCTTAGTGTCCAAAAAGGTTAAGTGGGGGTTGCTGGGTTACGGGGATAGGGTAGATACGTGGGCTTGAGTAGGGTGCTCTTTGTAAGGGCTGGTGCAGACTCGATGGGCCGAATGGCCTCCTTCAGCACTGAAAAATTCTATGAAACACTATGAATGTACACGTGACGCCAAGCACCCTGTGCTTATGTACTTTTGGCATGAAATCGCGGGGGGAGAGCTTTGTCCATTTTCCAGCTGCTGGCAATCAAGGCAAGAACTCTGTGAAGGTGGATCATTTTTTGTACAAGAAAGAGATGGCCAGAAACTCAAATATGCAGAATACTGGCCAGGATTTCTCATCCGAATCTGCTGAGAGAGCTGTGTGACCTCCACAAGATGCTGTGATTGTCCATAGTTTAATTAGGTATTTGCTTGAATTTCAGGGCAGATTGAATACGGCCAATTCACATATCCTTCAGCAACATTGAACAGTTTTCAGTGTCCACTTTTAAAAACTGGAGATATCGTCCTGCTTGTATTAGGCATAATACCCTCGTACAGAATGTGCAAAAATGTTATTTTTACTGTTTAGCGTTTAAGTAGCACCGAATGATTGCATTCGGTGACCATCTCCAAATAAGACTTGGGTGTGCATGAGGGAATTGTGAAATATCTGAGTGAATCCAATACTACACCTTCTCCCAGAAATCCTCCTGACGAATATTGTACAATGTACGGCATTTGGTGAGCAGGCATAAGGCGTTTGATTAAATGTTTGATTCGCTCGCATTTTACTAATAATCTTTTATTATCGTCACAAGTGGGCTGACATCAACACTGCAATGAAGTTACTGTGAAAATCCCCCAGTCGCCACACTCGTATTTGGGTACACCGAGGGAGAATTCAGAATGTCCAATTCACCTAAAAGCAGGTCTTTCGGGACTTGTGGGAGGAAACCGGGGAAGCCGGAGGAAACCCACGCAGACACGGGGAGAACGTGCAGACGCCGCACAGACAGTGACCCAAGCCGGGAATTGAACCTGGGACCTTGGCGCTGTGAAGCCACAGTGCTAACCACCGTGCTACCGTGCCAGACCAGCTATGTGGGTGAAAGATTCATTTACTGAACCAAATTGATTACATTTTTGGCAAGAACACTCTTTATGATGGCAGTAGTTGGAATAATGAAGGGGGGGGATGAGCTGATTGGCCGCAGCTGTAAAAATAACTGAAGGGCGACCGGACGGAAGAAGTGACGTGAGGTAAATATCAACAGATTAATTTGCTCGCTTTGACAATTGGTGCCCTCTCTCTCTGGCATAGGGAGTTAAACATCAGGGAACCTCACATCAATGACAACAACTGGTATTTGTATAGCACCTTCAGTGTAGTAAAACATCCCTTGGTGTGACACAGGAGTGATTAACAAGCACAATTTGACACCGGGCCACGTAAGGAGGTATTCGAACGGTTGATTAAACGGTTGGACTATCAGAGGTAACTTTTAAAGAGGTAGATGGGGAGGAAAGAAGCTTAAGGGGGAAAAATCCAGAATTTATGGCCCAGACACCTGCCGGTGGGGGAGAGATGGAAACTAGGCCAGACTTGGAGGAAGTGCGGACGTCTTGGCGGGTTGTAGGGCCAGAGGAGGCCATGCTGATTGAGAAGCAGGGACGCCTCACCAGCAGATCTAGTCAAGTTAGCGGAGGAGGCTGTGTTACCTTTCAGCAGTGCCGTCAGAATGGCGAGATCAATATCCTGATGTCCCTCTGATCCCATCCTGAAGACAGTTATCTGAAAGAAACCGTAGAAGAGAAAAGCATGATTGTTGACACTGAAAAGTTGTCAGGGTTTTCAAGGTTGGGGGAAGGAGGGGAGCAGGTATCGTTGAACTCACCAGGCGTGAGCCAAAAGATACTCTGACAGCCTCGCTCGCAGACCAGACATATGTGTGACACAATGGACAAATGAAAGCCTGGGTCCTCTGTCCATTTACGCCAGGGTAGTCAACTCAGGTTGGATGGATTCCTGGAAGTTTCATCACATGACCTCCTGCCTCCAAACGCCCCTCCCCCACACTCCCACCATTGGTTGCCCATTGCGTCAATTCCCGTAGCATCCCCCCGTCCTGCAGCCAATTGTTATCTGATTGGTTGATTCGTGACTGTCAATCAAACAGTCTGGTTTCCCTGTATCCAGTGTCTAAGTGCCTCATAAATAAAGGCACTGGAAGAAGATACTGGAGACACCAGGGCAACCCTCTTGGGTTGGCATCTCGGGTTTACACATTGATACCAAAATCTGCCAAGTCTACAGATGGGAACCCAAGTCATCCATGGTAATGCCAACCTACACTTCTATCCCCAGAACATGCAGATACTAACCCAGCCCTCAGCTGAAGATGTTGCTCAACCACATTGCTTCCTTCAGAACGAGAGGCTGAGTAAATTGGCTTTCTATTCGCTGGAGTTCGGAAGAATGAGAGGCGATCCCGTTGAAACCGACAAGGATTCTGAAGGGGTTTGACTGGGGTGGACGCTGAGAGATTGTTTCCATTGGTCGGGGAGCCTAAAACACGGGGGACAGGGTCTCGGGACAAGGGGAGCTGATCATTTAGGCCTGAGATGAGGAGACATTTCTTCGCTCCAAGGGTTGTGAATCTTTGGGATTCTCTATCCCAGAGCTTGGTGGTTGCTCCATTGTTGGATCCATTTCGGGCTGGGATCAGACAGAATTTTAGTAGCTCGGGGAATTGGGGGGTATGGGGAGTAGATGAGTTCAAACCCGAGGTCAGTCATAATCGTATTGAATGTTGCAACAGACTCGACAGATTATATTTCTCCTCCTGCACCTGGTTCTTCTTAATGTCAGCTTCTCTGTGGCAGTGGGGAATAATTATTTATTTAAAAATAAAATGAAGAGATGAAAGATAAAAAAGAAAAAGAGTGAAAAATGACTCGCACTTATATAATGCCATTTATGTCATAAAGCCAATGATGAATCCCTACAGTGCAGATGGAGACCATTCGGCCCAGTCTGCACCGACCCTCTGAAACAGCACTCTACCTAGGCCTGCTCTCCTGCCCTATCCCTGTAACCCCACCTAACCTAACCTAAGGGGCACCAAGAGCAAATTTATCATAGCCAATCTGCCTAAACTGCACATTTTGCACTGTGGGAGGAAACCGGAGCACCCGGAGGAAACCCACGCAGACGCGGAAAGTGCAAACTCCGCACAGACAGTCATCCGAGGTTGGAATTAAATCTGGGTACCTGGCACCGTGAGGCAGCAGTGCTAACCATTGTGCCACTGTGCCGCCCATTGTCAGCTTTTGACAACCAGCCCGGCACTCATAATGGCTACAGCTGCCTTACCAAAATTTCCCATCAGGTCACTGGAAACTTACCAAACAGAATTCCATGCCAATCAATGGAGGGGAGCAGATGCAGAGATTTTTTCCAACTATCAAAGGCATGTGGTGGGATTTTCCAGACCTTCCCGCTGGCAGGATCTTTCAGACAACCACGCCCCCGCGGTGGGTTCCCCGGTGGCGATATGAGCAAGAAATGCAAAACACATCGGCGGAACCAGAAGATTCGGTGGACGTTGATGAGATACCGACACTTGGGTAGTGTACATATCAACACAGCCAATAAGGAGGAAACAGGCAGCCACAGGGAGAATGTGTAAACTCCACATAGACAGTTACCAGGAATCAAACCCATGTCCCCAGGGGGATGGAGATGGTGGGGGTGGGGGGAGGGGGGGGGGGGTTGGAGGATCCCCCTACTTGTGTAGGGGGGGAGCAGGATTTGCGTTACAGGGGGGGAGGGGGGACAGCCACCAGTCCTCGCTATCGTTTTTTTTCTGGACTGCACAGCCAAGAGGCAGATTCAATGGAATTGGGCAAAGTTCCCAGCTCTCAGGAGGCTTCCCCCAGTGATCACCAACTCTCCAGGCAGCAGTGCTAACCACTGTGACACCGTGCTCCGGATTCCTCCCACACTGCCCAGATTAGGTGGATTGGACGTGCTAATTTGTCCCTTAGTGTCCCAAAAAATTTGCAGACTAAGGTGGGGGTTACGGGGATCGGACAGAGACCTAGGCAGGCTGCTCTTTTGGAGGGTGGGTGTGTACTCGATGGGCCGAATGGCCTCCTTCTGCACTGTCGGCATTCAAAGGTTTCTGTTCTATGAAGGAAATACAATTGCTGGGCAACGGGAAGAGCGCAGGGACAGTGGGACTAATTGGACAGCTCTTTCAAAGAGCTGACACTGGGACGATGGGCCAAAGGGCCTCCCTCAGTGCTCTCCTATCCCATGGAATTATTCACAAGCACTGCCTTTAACTAAAGTGTTTGTGAATGGCTATTGGAGGTTCTGGAAAATAAGACTTGGCTTTCCTAATCCGTGAGACCATTTGATAACTTTGCTTCTAGTGAGATTGGAGGTACTTGTATGACCCACCCTTTCAATGCAATGGATGGTGTTAACTTCCTTCTTGGACTCCATCCTTTTTGGAGTTAGGAGCTGGAGGCCCAATCCTCTTCATGCTGAAGACAAATCTCTGCTCACCAGATAACAAATACTTCACAACCAAATCCGCGTGGGGAATGTACCCGTTTTGTTAAATAGACTTGTCACATGATTTACTTTAATGCGTTCAGGAGGAAATACTTCAGGATTCTGAACCCCTGGCATTTGATACGAATGACATGATGAATCATAGCGCTTTGAAGGGTGACTTGGGAAATGTCAGCTGCATTAATAAAGTGAAATGCAAATGTCAGCAGGCCTGCTGCTTCCATTATTAGTACTAATTAATGACACTGTACTTTCAAGTAACTTTAACAAGCCACTGTGGAGCAATGATAACAAGTTATTGGGGCTCGGGAGGAGTTGACCTAAAACTTTCCAGAATGCGACCAGGATGGAGAGGTTATGTCTATCAGAAATGGCTACATAGGCAGCAAAGAGGAGACTGAGAAAGGTCTTTAAAATTCTGAACAAGTTTGATAGGGCAGGTTGTAGAGAATATGGGCTGGATTCTCCTTTCAGGCGGCTATGTTCTCCCGCTGGAGCTGAATATTGCGGTGGTGTTAGGACCGTCACCCAGAAGCCATTCAGTCTATGGCGGGGATCGCAAGGGATTCCATTTTGGGAGGGCAGCCCGATGGCGAGGTCCAATGGCTGTTCCCCCCCCCCACCTCCCTGCAATGGAAATTCTGCCCCCCTCTCACAAGTAGGGGCATCCTCCACAGCCCCCCCCCCTCATCACCATAGATGTTGCACAGAACGCACACATGAGGGTGACATAAAACCCTGGTAAACAACAGGTGCCAGGATGAGGCTCAATCATAGGTTGATCACAATTTTGTTGGATAAGGTTTGGACATGACAGCTCCAGGGATTGGATCGAGTCCAACTGGGGCGGGCTGTTGATTTTTGGAAGTTGTATAATTGATGTGTTTTTATCAATGTTTAGTAGATAGATCTTGGCATTATCCCGATCTCATCTCTCGTGTACACGAACTCAAGCTTGGGAAAATAAAACCATCTTATCCAGATTGTTGTTGCGCCTGTTGCTCTCTGTATTGAGTTGAGTCACACCGAAGAACTACGTGTGAAAGCTGACTCAATACACAGGTCTTGAAAACGCTCCTACACCCCCCCCATATCAGAGAACCCCCCCCCCCACTTATCAGAGTCCCCCATAACAGAGAACACCCCCATTAGTCTAGATACGATTGAAAACTAAATTATCAAATCAAAAGCAGTTAAGTGCTTTCTGCTGAAACATTGAAAGCACTTAACTCCTAGATGTTTATAAATATTGCAGTTAGTTTCACAGCAGGGTACTTTTGATCCATTCAAGCATGAAGAGAAATGAAATTAAACAATCCAGACATTTAGGTGACAGGAAGCTGTCAATTACTGCCTAGTAAATGCTTTTTCTCATTTAAATGAATAAAAGCCTTGAGGATCAAAGGATCTGAGGGGACTTAAACCCTGGTGATGTGGTTTTCACTTTTTTATAAAGTTACAGCTGCTGCTTCTCTGCTTGAGGCAGCAGCTGTAAGGGACAGGTGAATTTTAAAGCGATGATTTATTTTCACGGTTTCTGTCTGGACTGCTCTTTAGCTACCTGGCTGGGGTGACTGATGAGGGGTCTCGGTTATGGGGGTCTCTGATGGGGATCACTGGTGGGAGGTCTGCTGAGGCTGATCCCATTTCCCCCCTGATTTTGGATTCTCCTCTGCATCAGGAATTCTGTTACCGGTGGCCGGCTGCAGGGAACCCATCCCCGTTTTCCAATTGTGGGGCGGAGCCCAGAACAAGTGGCCATCAATATAAGACAGTCACTAATAAATGCAAGATGGAATTCTGGGGAAACCTCTTTAACCAGAGAGTGATAAGAATGTAGAGCACACTACTGCATGGCACAATTGACGTGAATAGCATAAATGCATTAATCGTATCACAGTTATGAGGTTTATAAGGTATCTATGCCTTGGAATTGTTCCTTTAATTTCATGTAAAATGGAGGGGGCCATGTGACCAGCTCTGAAGTCTATCACATAGTAAGCCTGGATGGTTTGATAGTTAGGGATTAGAGGGGCCCCAGATTGTTTTACTGGGAAGAAGGTGCAATATGTTTATGCTTATAGATTATGGCGGCAACCTGGGTTAACCATGGAGACTGTGTGTCCCCAAAGTCCCAAAAAGGTGTTGGCAATGTTGGGAAAACTGTCCATTTAATTCCAAGGTAAAAGAGAGTTGGGCTCTCAAGGATGGATAATTAGCATTGCTGCCTAGATACAAGTCCCTAATGATTTATATTGCTTGAGGAAGGATATAAAGTTTGTAAAGTTTATGTCACAGGCTTTCCTTGAATATGACAATCTTTGGAGTCTACCTGAATCCAGGAGAAGCTAATGGCCATACATTATCTATGATTCACCATGCAGGCATGCAGGTGGGAGTTTGTGATTGAAAAGATAAAATCAGTAAGGGGTTGGAATGAGCCTGGAAGAGTCTCCTAACTTGGGCCGGGGGAGATACTTCAGGAAGATAAAACCTTACTGTGAAAGTCAGTTCTAAGATTACTCAGGAGCTCAGAATCACTTTGGATTGATTTTTGGAAAATTGAAATTCTACATAAAGGAGGACAGTGTAAAATGTACCTGCGAAGTGTGTATTTTTAATTAGGCTAAGAATAGAAAGGTGGGTATTTTGTTCTGTGGTTTAAAATATAAGTTGCCTGCAAAAATACGGTTTACTTTAGAGTGGTTTTAATCATTTGTTATAGTAAATGCCTTACAACGTGAAGGCTTGACGTGTCATTCTTTCAGCTGTTAACTGGAAGATTGAATTTCTTTTCAAAAGTTATGTTATCAATAAACCCGATGATAAGGGAGAAACTGCTATTGTTTGATGAACAGACCTCTATAAGTGGATAAATGTTTAGCAGTTCTTCTGGAGCATACGATTAACTGAGTGGCGGCTTAAACTGACTTTAGTTGTTAAATGTGAGTGTGTGACACAGATTATTCACACCGCCTTTATATCCAGCTTTTGTTTATTTACTTGGCCCATTTCTATCCCCTATTGCCTTGCATAGTCATCCCTTTTATCATTTAATCTCTCCAGCCTTGCACCCTACAGGTCCACCCTTTAGTTCCTCCCTCTTCCCCCTCATCCTCTGCCTTTGTACTTGCTTAAACCTTGTTACAACTCTCATATTTTCCAGTTCCCTTCAAAGGCCATAGCCCTGAAACACTGACTCTGTTTTCCTCTCCCCAGATGTTGCCTGACCTGTTGGAGGTTTCCAGAATTTCCTCCTTTCCTTTCCGATTTGGATCGTCCGCAGTATTTTGCTTTTGTGCCAATGGAAGCAGGTTGATCTCCCAGGCAAGGGAACCTCTTAATAATTTATCGGCAAACGATGAACAGATTGCGTTCACTTTCCCAGATTTCGCTTGTCAGCAGCTACATGCACCAAGTATAAAATGCCTCTCCTGGAATCACCTCCTGGTACTTGTGAAAAATCACTCCATGAAATATTCGTTCAAGGACTCAACTTTTTATTTATTGGTCGGATATGGGCATCACGGGCCCGACCAGCATTTGTTAACCAACCCTAATTGTGTCCTGACAACTGTTAAGAATCAACCGCATTGTTGTGGGTCTGGAGTCACGTGTCGGCCAGACTGGGTAAGGACGGGCGATTTCCTTCCCTAAAGGACATTAAGCGAACCAGATGTGTTTTTAAAAATAAATTTAGATTACCCAATTCTCTTTTTCCAATTAAGGGGCAATTTAGTGTGGCCAATCCACCTATCCTGCACTACTTTTGGGTTGTGGGGGTGACACACATGCAAACATGGGGAAAATGTGCAACCTCCACACGGCCAGCGACTCAGGGCCCGGATCAAACCCGGGTTGTCGGCGCCGTGAGGCAGCAGTGCTAACCACTGAGCCACCGTGTCGCCCACCAGATGGGTTTTTACAGCAATGGATTGATTGTCATCAGACTACCTTACAATCCCAGATTTGGAACAAAAATTAATTGTATTTGAATTCAAGCTGCCTTGGTGGGATTTGAACCCATTGCCTGGGCCAGCCACTTGATTTGTGCTGTGGAAAAAAAGGAAGTCAAAGCACTTAGCTGCTTTTGATGTGATGAGGAGCTGTCCGTCATGGCAAGAGTGTTTATACAGACGTTGTGGTTGGCATCAAAGCAGGGTAATGGAGATGCATTCATGTGTGAAGGGAAAGATAAATCAACAATCCACTGAGCAGTTGTCTCTGGACTAATAAACTTGTCAATCACTGGCTAATGCAATGTATTGCTGTGTGAGATTGAATGGAAAATTTGCATTTCAAAAGCTGTCAAGGGATTTGAAGCCCCTTGAAATGTACTGGGCTTTTGAGGAAGCCTCTGACACTTGTAACACCTGTCGCTTTAAACACTTCCGTCTGAGGCAGCAGGTGTTAGGAAAGGGTAAGTGAAAATGCATTGAGTTTTCACCCATACTGCATGGACTGCTCTTCAGGTTTCAGGTAGGGGTCTCTGATGGGGCTTTCTATTGGGATTTCAGATGGGGGGGATGTGGGGTGATCACACAGGGGTCAGAATTTGTCTTGTGGGGGTACAGGGGGAATTTCGATGGACTTTGGGAGCACCTCCATTATGCACTGAGCCCCTTGAACCATTACGGGGGACCCATACGCCCACGTGAATCCCTATTGAGAGACCCGGAGCATCACGGGAACATGGAGAATCGGGCTTCCAGCCTGTTAATCGGATGTAAATGGGTGCAAATGACTAATTTGCATCTTCCTGCTGGGTGTATAGGTCGTTGGCTCTATCACAGCTGGCGGGGGACCAGAGCATCGGAATAGGATTGGCGCCTGGAGCCAATTTATTTGGCCAAACCGCGATTCTCCATCGAATCAGCAAAGCTGCTACCGACGGCGGGCAGCAGAGAATCCACCCCATTTCCACGCCCTACCCAAAGGAATTTTAATAAATATTGTTTCATTTTTGTCTGACCTAGTTATAGAATCGTAGAATCATAGAATTTACCGTGCAGAAGGAGACCATTCGGCCCATCGAGTCTGTACCGGCCCTTGGAAAGAGCACCCTACTCAAGCCCACTCCTCCACCCTATCCCCGTAACCCAGTAACCCCACCTACCCTTTTTGGACACTAAGGCGACTTTAGCAGGGCCAATCCACCTAGTGTAGAATAATTTTATCTATTTAAATTTCATTTAAAATATGAATGCCTGAAATCCTTGAAGAGAATAATGTTGCATTCAGCAGCTTACTGGGACTACGAATATTCTGAGAACATTCGACATTTAATCAAGTATTTCATTGATTATTTCGTCGGTTGATTTTATGCTCCAGGATCATAAAGCATCTTTGAAAGAGGGAGGTTTGTATTTTCTCCCTGCCTTCCCGATGCCAGTGTGAGTTTGAGAAACAGGATACAACATGCCAGCAGGAAACATAACCTGCTGGAAATGCGCGGGAGAGAGGTTCAGCACCTGTAAAGAAGCAAGGAGTAATGTTTTTCTGAGAGGTTAGCCTGGACTACATCACCTATCCTTTACTTTCCAAAAAGATGCCATGCACTGTTAAATACTTCCGGCACCTTCTGCTCCTAATCCCAATTCCAAAACACTTGCAGTAGTTCCCCCACCCTCCCCTGCCCCATTTACCTCCGCAGTATTCCGACAGCCTGCTAAATAAATTATTGAAGAAATCCTGAAGCATTCACGGCGCTAATTCTGGGAAGTGAGCTCAGGAAACCATGAGGTGCCATTTAATGTGCGACTGAGGCGTTGGCTGCGGGTGGAACCTGCCTCTCAAAATCATGAAGGGGTTTGGAGAGGGGAAATAAAGAGTAACTGATTCCTGTGGCTGAAAGAGCGGCCACCCGGTGATTGGCAAAACAACTAGAGGCGACAGAGCAATCTTTTCTACCTCTTGAGTGATTGGGATTTGGAATGCACTGCTGGTTTAGCACAGGGCTAAATAGCTGGCTTTTAAAGCAGACCAAGGCAGGCCAGCAGCACGGTTCAATTCCCGTACCAGCCTCCCCGAACAGGCGCCGGAATGTGGCGTCTAGGGGCTTTTCACAGTAACTTCATTTGAAGCCTACTTGTGACAATAAGCGATTATTATTTCATTTGGTGGTGAATAAGGATTCAACAAACAGGGAGACACAATGTCCCGTTGAAAGAGCTGATCCAGAATCGATGGGCGGTCTGACTGTACTATTCTATGATTCCAGAAGAGCAATGTCAATATTAAAACATTCTCTTCTACAAAGAATTTACAGTCTTGGATTCGTACAGTTTCTCATTCCAACCATCTGAGCTGTAAACGGTTCTCTTCTTCCAAACGCCCCCTTTATTAATATTTGTGTTTAATTTGTGTCCTCCTTGATGAGCTGTGGAAATGCGTGCTCCCTATTTATCCCATACAAACCCTTCAAGAGCTTGCAGGATCTACCAGGTGACCCCCAAATCTGCTCGGCTATTATGAGAAAAATCGTACCTTGTTCAAGGTTCTCTGCATTATTCTGTTTGGTAATGTGGGTGTGAAGCGGTTTGGGATGTTTAATTATGTTAATCATAGATCATAGAATTTACAGTGCAGAAGGAAGCCATTCGGCCCATCGAGTCTGCACCGGCTCTTGGAAAGAGCACCCTACCCAAGGTCAACACCTCCACCCTATCCCCATAACCCAGTAACCCCACCCAACACTAAGGGCAATTTTGGACATTAAGGGCAATTTATCATGTCCAATCCACCCAACTTGCACATCTTTGGACTGCAGGAGGAAACCGGAGCACCCGGAGGAAACCCACGCACACACGGGGAGGATGTGCAGACCGGATCCGCACAGATAGTGACCCAAGCCGGAATCGAACCTGGGACCCTGGAGCTGTGAAGCGATTGTGATATCCACAATGCTATATAAATTGGGGGCCGGTTTAGCTCACTTGGCTGGATAGCCGGTTTGTGATGCTGAGCAAGGCCAGCAGTGTGGGTTCAATTCCTGTGCCGGCTGAGGTTATTCATGAAGGCCCCGCCTTCCCAAACTTGCCCCTCGCCTGAGGTGTGGTGATCCTCGGGTTAAACCACCACCAGTCAGCTCCCCCCCCCTCAAAGGGGAAAGAAGCCTATTTCATCTGGGACAGTGGCAACTTGACCTTACCTGCTATATAAATGCAACTTAATATTGTTGTCATACACCGTACCTCTAGTAAGACCCTACTGAGTTTAAACTGTGACTTTTATATTCTTCTGAAAATGGGTGTTTCAAAAATGTAACACAACGCAAACATCTTTTACATAAGATATTAAAGTGAGGCCCTTTGTCCTATCATGTGGTTGTAAAAAGGTCCTTTGGCACTATTGAGAAGAATCCGTAGAATCCCTACAGTGCAGGAGGAGGCCATTCGGCCCATCAAGTCAGCACCGACCCTTTGAAAGAGCACCCCACCTAGACAAACCCCGGCCCCATCTCTGTAACCCCACCTAATCTGCACATCTTTGGACTGTGGGAGGAAACTGGAGCACCCGGAGGAAACCCACGCACACACGGGGAGAACGTGCAGACTCCGCACAGACAGTGACCCAGCGGGGAATCGAACCTGGAACCCTGGCGCTGTGAGGCAGCAGTGCTAACCACTGTGCCACCCTAGAAGAAGAGTAGGGGATTCTCACTGATGTCCTCGCCAATATGTATCCCTCAACCAAAATGTTTAAGGACAGATTATCTGGTCATTATTATATTGCTATCTGTGGGAGCTTGCTGTGCATAGAACGCGCTGCTACATTTCCTACATTGCAGCAGCGCCGACACTTGTAAGGTATTTCATTGGCTACCAATCGCCTTGGGGTCATCCTGAGGTTGTGAATGGCGCTACAGCAATGCATTTCTTCTCCTCTTCAACTAACGTTTTGCACAAGCTTAACTTATTAAAAGTTGGATCGATTGGCAAGTTAAGATTGTAACAAAAAAGATATTGTGAGCTCGGCTTCCTGAAAGGGCCTGGATGGATTAATCATTCCCAGTCATTAATATGAGCATCCAAATTCAAATCCTATTCCTGAAGAGATTTTCCAATTCACTCTCTAATAATGGAGTGCATTGCAAATCCAGGACTGACGAATAGGTCCCACAGGATTGTCTGTTTATGTAAGTTCCAAGCAAGCCTAAAGTATGAATGATTCAAATCCATTTTTGCTATTATCATGAATCAGCTGCCCTCTTTTCTGTAAACCTGCATTGAATACATCATGATCATAAACATTCAGTGTGCATAATTCATCAGCGCATCAACTATGTGAAGTGCATTGGTACTTCGCCTGATTCCTGGTGTTGGGAGATGATAATAGATATCCTGGAGTGATTTCAAGCCTGCCCTGTCTTCCTGGGGTTTAATGACGGTTAAAATATGCCAAAAGTTTCCTTTCCACTCAGAGGATCTCCATGAGACACCTGCTTCAGAATCACTTCTAGCTCATTATTCCTTCTCCAAACATTAGAATCTTCCAGTGCAGAAAGGGGCCATTCACCCCATCACACCTGTGTAGCCCTTTGAAAGAGCTGTCCAATCAGTCCCACTCCCTCTGCTTTATCCTCACACCCCTGCAAAATTTATTTCCTTCAAGGATTGATCCAACTCCTTTTTGGAAAGTTACTACTGAATGTACTCTGACCTCCCTTTCAGGCAGTGAGTTCCAGGTCATAATAACTCGCCGTGTAAAACATTTTCTCCTCATGTCAAGTCTGGCTCTTTTACAAATTGCCTTCAATTAAGATTAAGATCAGGGTTACCCCATCAACTTGCTCCTTTAGAAGTTGTCATCTAATTGGGTTGTTTTCTCGATACTAGTGACAGGTGGATGTACCTTTCAGAAATGGGTGTTTATCAAATAGCTGCAGTGATGTTAGTGTGTGGGTGGAGTTGAGCTGTCTGTCTGTGTTTTTACTTTTGTTTTGAGCTGAAAAGCTGCTTTGTGGCTCTGTTTTTGATTTCGTTTTCAGAGTAGGAGAACTGTATTCAAAGCAAGCAGAGGTGTAATGATCTCTCTCTATAAGCTAAAGAATGTCTTCAGCTCACTTGGTGATTTCGAAGTAATGCCGGTTTGTGTAGAGAATTTAAACCTGCTGTCTTTGTTAAATGGGGTTTAACTTATGGATGTTGCTAGGAAAGGTATTAAAGGTTACCTATAGAGTATTGTATCTGTGGGGTTACGTGTATTGGTATTTGATAAGATGTTACTGTGTGTTTATAAAATGTTAACTGGGTTCATAGAATAAATTTTGTTTTGCTTTAAAAGTATTTAAGGTCTCTGTTGCATTACACCTGGAGAGTGGGCCCTTGTGCTCCCCACAACAAAATCTATTCAAAGTTGTGGGTAAGGTGAACTCCATGATATACTTTGGTGTTCTCTTATCCCTGGCTCACAATAATAGGAAGTATAATTTGTAGTGTTAAGTGTCAAATAGCATTATCCACTATATTTTATTTTAAACAAAGATAAACAATTAAACCACTGTACTATACCCATAGTAATGTGCTTTATGGGCGGCATGGGAGCACAGTGGTTAGCACCGTTGCTTCACTGCGCCAGGGTCCCAGGTTCGATTCCCTGCTGGGTCACTGTCTGTGCGGAGTTTGCACGTTCTCCCGGTCTCTGCATGGGTTTCCTCCGGGTGCTCCGGTTTCCTCCCACAAGTCCCGAAAGACGTACTTGTTAGGATATTCTGAATTCTCCCTCTGTGTACCCGAACAGGCGCCGGAATGTGGCGACTAGGGGATTTTCACAGTAACTTCATTGCAGTGTTAAGCCTACCCGTGACAATAAAGATTATTATTATTATAACTAAACTCAGATTTGTCATCTATAGTTACAATGGTCTCTGTTTGGGTGTTTCTTGTCTGATTGCTTTACAACTCTCACTGAAAGTTTAAACTAAAATGTTGTTTATGGGCAGGATATATTGAGGTGGATCTGTGATCTAATTGAGTTTTGAGGCTCGCGCGAGTGTGTGTGTGTATATATCAGAAATTTTTCAGGCAGCACGGTGGCACAGTGGTTAGCATTGCTGCCTATGGCGCTGAGGACCTGGGTTCCAAATCCAGTCCTGCGTCGCTGTCCGTGTGGAGTTTGCGCATTTCTCCTGTGTCTCCGTGGGTTTCACCTCCACAAACCAAAGATGTACAGGTAGGTGGATTGGCCATGCTAAATGAAATGAAAATCGCTTATTGTCACAAGTAGGCTTCAATGAAGTTACTGTGAAAAGCCCCTAGTCGCCACGTTCCGGCGCCTGCCCGGGGAGGCCGGTACGGGAATTGAACCGTGCTGCTAGCCTGCTTTCATCGCCAGCGATTTAGCCCAGTGTGCTAAACCAGCCCCTATTGCCCCTTAATTAGAAAAAAAATTGGGTACTCTAAATTTGGAGAAAAAAAAAACGAGGAATTTTTCATCATGCCGGAGATCCCCACAGAGATTTTTGGATGAGCTCAAGTTTACAAAAAGTGTGCGAGCCGCAGATTTTACCACCTTTGATGTCACACGAGCTGCCTGGTAATTAATCAAATGAATCTCAAGTGGATCTTAAGTGATCACCGAATCTTATATATCCGTTTTCAAACTAAAGGCTGGTTTATGCAAATGGCAACCGCAGCTTCTGACTAAGAATTAAGGTGATTTTCCAAGGAGCCTACTTGAGAACAAAAACAAGAATTAGTCTGGCATCTGACGCTGCTTGATGCAACACACATTGAATGTGAGAGAGGCAGAACACAGTCAATTGTTGATTACTGGACATGTTACAAATCTACAGAACAGAAATGGGCCTTTCGACCCAACAGGTACTTTCTGGTGGTTGTGTTCTACAGGTGTCTTCCCCCACTCCCATCAGCCACTCCTTCTATTCCTTCCTCCTACATGCTTACAGCAAGCTCGATGATCTCACCACTCTGATTTCCCCCTATTGGATTTATTATCTTATATTTATGACACCCTTGGCACGATTCAGTGACCCCGATGCACCCACCACGTATCCGGGCGCAATGGGGCAATAGCGAGAGCCCCAAATCGGATCCTGTGCTGGGTTCCAGGACGATCGTGACTCACCCCACCCGGCGTGATCTGGATCTCGCCCTCACTGGGCGCAGCGGCTCTCGACGGAGGGGGGGGGGGGTCTCACAGGCCATTGGAGACCCCTAGGTGGTCAGGGACAGGGTAAGATGGTACCCCTGGAACCTGGGCACATTGGCACTGCCAGTCTGGCACCCTGGCAGTACGTTTTAAAAATAAATTTAAAGCGCCCAATTCCTTTAAAGCGCCCAATTCATTTTTTTTTCCCCAATTAAGGGATGATTTAGCGTGGCCAATCCGCCTTCCCTGCATATCCTTGGGTTGTGGGGGTGAGACCCATGCTGTCACGGGGAGAATGGGCAAACTCCACACGGACAGTGACCCGTGGGCAGGGATCGAACCCGGGTCCTCGGCGCTGTGAGGCAGCAGTGCTAACCACTGAGCCACCACCACCCAGTCTGGCAGACTGAACAATTAGTGGTAAGTTGTGCCTAATCTTGTTAAGATTTGATTCTCTTAAGTGGCCACCACCAGCAATGGTAACACAAACAGGACGAGGCCATTCAGCCCTTCGAGCCTGTTCTGCCATTCATTGAGATCTGTAACCTAACTCCATATACCCACTTTTGCTCCATATCCCTTCAGACCTTGCTTAACCATAGTCTATCAACCTCAGATTTAAAATCAACAATTGATTTAAAGTCAATTTTCCTTTGGCGGAGAGAGTTCCAAACTCTTACGTTTGTGTGTGAAAGCGTTTCCTAATTGTACTCCAGAGGGCTCTAATATTTAGACTATGTCCTCTACTCCTCAGCTCCCTAACCAATAGACATAGTCTCTTTAATCGACCTTGGAAGATCCCCTTAAGACCTTGAAAACTTTGATCAAATCCACCGTTAACTTTCCAAAGGCAGCATTTACTGCCCATCCGTGATTGACCTTGAGAAGATGGTGGTGAGCAATCTTCCTGAACCACTACAGCCCGCGATAGTCAAAAGCAATCCCTCTGTTAGCAGATCATTTCCTGCTTCCACAGACTTTTTGTATTTGAGATGCACAGCAACAAAACGTACAAAGACAGGGGGACTTTTAATGAATTTTTATGAAGAAACGATGCATGCCAATAATCGTGATTAAATAATAAAAACATTAATGTTCAACTGCCACAAAATCACAGCAAATAATACAGCGTAGCATTCAAATCATAAGATACAGTGGAGAATGTGCATAACAGAAATTAAACAGGCTAACTTAGAAAAAGGTAAATTATTCTGATAAAGAGTTTATACGATACACCAGGCTTTTCGACAAGATTGCAAAGTAAAGTGAGTGGCGACTTGTGTACCCCTGATTTCCGTTGTCCCATCATTAGTTGCCCTGACTTTAGTGGCCTAGGTCCAAAGCTTGGGATTTCTCTCCGTCAATCTCACTACCTCTTTCCTCCTTGAGAACACTCCTTAATACCTGCCTGGTTTGACTATGTCTTCGGTCGCCATCCCAAAGATCTCCTCATGCGGTTGGGTTCACACAAGATAATAATTCTAGCTTGCATTGAAAGACCCAAATATAAAACATGGAGGGGGCCGTCAACCATATTCACATCATCTCTTCACCTCACTTGTCAGTGTTCGAGGCTCTGTGAAAGATTTTGAGTAAAGGTGACAAATTCAAAATTATTGTCAATATTTTGTTTGGGGGAGGGTCTGCGGAACGGTGTGAGTGACTTATGGAAGAATTTTACTCCAACACATTTTAATAGCAATCTTGGTTATGTTGGTCGGATGCTTTGTAAGTCTGGAATGTAACGTGTTGATTTTGAGACAAAGTTAATTGCAGTCTAAATTACCATCTTGGAGAGATTGATGGAACAAAACCACTTTCAAGATTGCTTTGAACGACATTTCTCTATTTAACGTGGCGTTCTATCATAGATTATTCCTCAGAAAATAAGCCAGCTCAGCTCTCTTGTCTGCCAACGTTGCTCAATTTTAGGTTTCTTTGTTGCTATTGTACTTCAACAGCCTCTCTCTTTGCCTCTCCCACTCCCCTTCATCACCCCCTCATCAATCCTACCCTTCACTATCCCAGCCTCCTCTTCACAAACCCCCTCAATCCTCACCAGCTCCTCCTCTGGAGGAGGAGGGGCAGAACCCGTGTGGAAACAAGCAATTGTTTTGCTTAAAAATGAAATGGTTGAACGCGCCAATACCGATTGGCTGCTTTAGACAGATGGAGGATCTAATACATGGGGTCGTCGTCTCAATATAAGAGGTCAACCATTTAGGGTTGAGATGAAGAGAAATTTCTTCACTGTGATTCTTTGGAATTCTCTACCCCAGAGAACTGCGCGTGTTAAGTTATTACATAAATTCAAGACAGAGAGCAATAGATTTTTGGACAGTAAGGGTGTCAATAGGGAGAGGATGGGAAAGGGGAGCTTGGTGAAAGATCAGCCTTGATCCCATTGAATGGGGGACTGAATGGCCAACTACTTGATCCAATTCTGATGTTCTTTTATTTTTAACTATTTTGGAAATCTAGCAATGAGAGAGTGACTGGTAGCAGAACGGTATTGACACTGGATTAGTAATCCAGAAACCCGAGGAAAGGTCCTGGAAACCCAGGTTCGAATCCTGCCACTGCATGTGAAATTTGAATCCAATAGATATCTGAGATTAAAAGTCTAATAATGGCCATGAAACCATTGCCGGTTGCTGTAAAAAAAAAACTTAGTTCACTAAATCTGCCATCCCAACTTGGTCTGGCCTACATGTGACTCCAGACCCACAGCAATGTGGTTGACTCTTAGCTGCCCCCCTTCAAGGGCAATTAGGGATGGGCAACAAAGGCTGGCACTGCCTGTGCCACCCACGTCCCATGAGCAAATAAACAAAAGTTAGATCAACTACCCTTAAAGGTTTTGTGTGGGAGGATTGGTGTTGACCCAGTTAGGAGACGGTTATAGATTAATTCTGAACATTGTTGTACTTGGAGATTTGCTTGCATGGAGGAAGAGCGTTGTCTATCTACCATAATTATATACTTCAAAATAGTGGGCAAAATCATGGTTTCAGATTATATTTTAAAAAAGCAATGTTCTTAGACATACTGGGCAAATTAAAAAGCATTTTAAGGCATATTGCTCGCCTTACCAAGTGAGTGCAAAGCAAAGATTTATCCACTGTCCATTTTCCATGTCAAACTACTGATGGAATGGATCTTAAGACTAACGGCTAGCTTGCGAAATTCCGTGACCACTTCAGGATAGTGTAGAACCTTCAGCGGTTTTGCGGAATGACAAATACAAATCCTCCAAGGATTTTCTGTCCAGCACCTTTTGACAAAAGACTTTTAATGTTGACGACTTTTCACTCGGACCTCTGTCTCTGCAGTTTGCTCACTGCGTCTGGGATTAATACAAACTATACCTGTGTTTGAGATTATGCCGCATCAGCCAGATCCCTTTTAAAGCATAAATACATTTAAATCAGCCCCGAGAAGGAATAACATTTAACTTCCTGATTTTCAAACTGTAATAGGATTGGCAGGTGTTATCACTCCAAGTTATGCATCTTCTTAAAATTCTTCCAGCAGCTTTAGTATCTGCAAGATTGAAATAATGGCTGTGCTCCCATCCATTTGTACAAAATTTCCGCCGAATGATGTCGAGCAGAAAGCAGGAGGCGCCCGACTGGAGTTACTGACAGCAGACGAACAACATGGAACTCACTATCCAATCGCCTATGTGAAGGTTAAGATTTTAAATGGAATAAGCATTAGAATATACTGCTTTGCGGCAGGATTTTTAAAGCTTTAGTAAATTTGCTTTACTTGGGGGGGTTAATTCAATATCGTAGAAGCTTTCTGCACAGGAGGCCATTCAGCCATCATGCTTGTGCCAGCCCTTTGAAAACGTGATCCAGTTAGTTTAAAAACATTTTTTTTTTAGAGTACCCAATTCTTCTTTCTTTTCCAATTAAGGGGCAATTCAGCGTGGCCAATCCGCCTACCCTGCACATCTTTATCGGTTGTGGGGGCGAGACCCATGCAGACACGGGGAGAAAGTGCAAACTCCACACGGACAGTGACCCGGGGCCAGGTCAAACCCGGGTCCTCGGTGCTGTAAGGCGGCAGTGCTAACCACTGCGCCACCGTGCCACCCTGTGATCCATTAGTTGCCCATCTCTCTTGCTCTTTCCCCATAGCCCTGCAAAGTTTTCCCTATTGGATATTTTTCCAATTCCCCTTTTGCAAGTTGGGTAGAATCTGCTTGTGCTGCCTGTTCAGTGAGTGCGTCCCAGATCGCAACTCAGTGTGAAAACAAAATCCACCTTGCTTCGTTCAGGCAATTATCTTTTTACCCCAAAACAGCAAGAGGGTCCTTGATATAACTTCCCTTTTTTTTGCAAAAAGTGGATATTTGATTAATTGAATTCCTGAAAGATAACAATCTGCAATTTTTGGTGCCTTAGAACGTGGTCACCAGGTTGAATAATTCTCCTCCCTCGCCCTGTCACAATAAACTCCACTCTGGGAGGGCAGAATGTTACTAGCGACTGGATTTTGGTAAAAGCTCTGACCAGCTGGGTTGTGTCTGTAGTCTGTGTCTGTCCGAGCCTCCGTAGACTGCGCCCGATGCGGGACTCCCAGCCGAGCACCTTCACTCACCAGTTCCTTCTTTTTCATACACTCCATTAAAATGATGAAGAGGTGCTGGGCCTGTGTGCGACTGTAGTTGAAGGTCTTCTGGATGGTGACAAGCAGTTGGTCCCTCAAAGATTCATTGATTACCCTGGAGCGGACGAGAGAAAAGAGAGCCCTTAGAAATACACAGAGACGAGGGATGGACTGAGGTGTGACACCCAGGAACAGGAGGAGGCCATTCAACCCCCTCGAACCTGTTCTGCCATGCAATTAGATTGTGCAACAGTGCAGAACAGAATGAGGCCATTCAACCCCTCGAGCCTGTGCCCAAATTTTCAAAGGGCAATCCTACTCTCCCCATATCCCTGCAAGGTTTTCTAATTCAAACGCCAATTCCCTTTTGAAAGCTACTGTTGAATCTGTTTCCGTCACCTGATCAGGCAGTGCATTCCATATCCTATACCGTGGGCAGCACGGTAGCATGGTGGTTAGCATAAATGCTTCACAGCTCCAGGGTCCCAGGTTCGATTCCCAGCTGGGTCACTGTCTGTGCGGAGTCTGCACATCCTCCCCGTGTGTGCGTGGGTTTCCTCCGGGTGCTCCGGTTTCCTCCCACAGTCCAAAGATGTGCGGGTTAGGTGGATTGGCCATGCTAAATTGCCCGTAGTGTCCTAAAAAATAATAAAGTTAATAGGGGTTGTTGGGTTACTGGTATCGGGTGGATACGCGGGCTTGAGTAGGGTGATCATTGCTCGGCACAGCATTGAGGGCCGAAGGGCCTGTTCTGTGCTGTACTGTTCTAATTCTAATTCTAACACCCGTTGGGGTTAAAAATAAAAATAAATTAGCTTGGGCTGAAAAATTGTGGCTGATCTGTGTCGGAAACACGATCTTACCTGCTCTGGATTTGTAACCCATAACCAAAATTGATCAATCTGAGGCTAGAATTTTAATTTGACACCCCTCACATCGCGCCCCCCCCCCTCGCAAAGACAACTCCCCACTCCTGCCCCCCACCCTGGTGACAACCTCAACACCTTTTTGTCTAACCTTTAGCCAATGTGTTGGAGCTAAAGGAATGTCTGATCTTCCAGAAAGATAAATGGTAAAATCAATTTTGGTTTGTATCATTTGGTTATTATCAGGGAGCTGATAAACTTTCACCGCATCCACAAAAGAATTAGACAAAGGGCGGGAATATCTGGTCACCTCGCCGCGTGTTTCTCGGTGGTCTGCCGTTCGCTGGCAGCGGGATTCTCTCTTCCCGCCGCTGGTCAGTGGGGTTTCCCATTGAAGCCGCTGTCGGGAACCCCGTGGGCGGGCGTGCACTGCCGGTGGGAAAAGTGAATCCCAACGGCCGGAGAATTCCGGCCAATGTTTCCAGTGCGGGAACTTTGGAATGAGAACAGAATGGGAGAGGGTTTACTAATTGGCCTGAGACATTTTTAAGATACTTCCAGTTGGGCTTAAATCAGACAATACCGCCGTGATTTACCGGCCGTGACGCACCGGAACGGCACGGGTCGCGGCCGGTAAATGTCGTGTGGGGCCTCTTCTGGGATTCCCACAGTCGTGGTGCCTCCTGAGATGTATCGAGAGCTCACGAGACGTCATGATCTGGATCCCGCTCACTATGCCTATGCCTAATCTAACCGGCTACCGGGGTCCTCCAGCCTGGCTGAGGAGACCCCAGCTGGCCACTTTCTAGCACTGGTCCGCACAAACATGGGCCAGGCAGAACTGCACCCAAGGGGCCTCCTAGGCCAGTGGAGATCCCTGGGTGGTTGTGGACAGGTCAGGGTGGCACTCTGGCTCTCCCCAGCACATTGGCACTGCCAGGCTGGCACCTCGGCACTGCCACCCTGGGCTGCCAAGGTGCCCGGGTTGCACTGCCAGGCTGAGAGGGGCACTGCTAGGGTGCCAGGACGGCAGTGCCACAAGGACCGGGGCCTGAGGGGGGGGGGGCCATGTCCATGAAAGGGAGGATGAGGGGGTGAATGAAGGGTGAGGGTTGAAGGGCAGGTATGAAGGGTCCTCCTAAAGGTCGGGAGAGGTTAAGGAGGGGGGTCTTCAAGGGGGGGGGGCCTTGAAAGGGGGGGTGGGTGGGGAGACCTGAACAGACAGGGCCTCAGGGAACCCAGAGCGGGGTGTCCTCAAATTGGGGTGTGTAGGGTAATGTCCATGTGCGTGTATGTGTGCGTGTGTGGGGGGGGGGCAGCATTTTCCATGGGCCAGGGAGTGGGGAACCCTCACGCCACTTAGAGAGGGGGGCACCCTTTCAGAATGGTGGCCCGATCTCTGAGGTGCCAGTCTGTCTGGCGAGTTCAGCTCCCCAGTGATGAAAACATTTCTAATTGTGGGCTAGACCGGGGAACCCCCCCCCCCCCCCCCCCCCCCCCCCGAGGCCAGGCAGTGACTAAGTGTGGTTAAATAGCGGTGTGGAACTCGTCGACAGAACCAGTGGGAAACACCCAGCTAAACCTGCCCGAAATGACACTTAGAAACCTTTCCGTTAAATCGCAGCCCACGTATTTTAAAATCCACGTATTTATCAGTAGCCCTTATCCATCATCACTGTCTGCAATAGCCACCACTCTGTGTTGTTGAAGCTCACTCGCGACTGCACACATCACAACATTATGCCTAGATTGCCACAGACACATAACATGAAAAATTATCTGATTGACTTCATCGTTTAATCATGTTGATTCACAGAAACATTCAACAGGGCGGCAAATTTAATGAAACAAAATAGATAATAAAGCACAGTTGCTGAGGAATGAGAAATCTGGGATAAATTAACCCTTTGCTGATATTCTATCCCCTGCTAGGGTTACGGGATAGTGTGGAAGTGAGGGCTTAAGTGGGTCGGCGCAGACTCGATTGGCCGAATGGCCTCCTTCTGCACTGCATTTTCTATGTTCTATGTATATTTCCGTAATGGACAAGCATTGAAATTCCCAGTGTGATCGAGTAGCAGGACTAATTTCAGAGCTTGGCAATCCATTGGATATGACTGACCTACTCTTTCGGAAAGAGGTGCAAGAGGAGATGCAAGACTCTTTACCCATGAACAACATTGTGGGAAGGGGGCATTCCGCATGGATCATTCCTGGGACCACGACCCTTCACCAAAAAAGACATAAGAATTGGAAATCCAAAAGCGTAGTTAACGCAGAGGAGGATTCCACAGACTGAGACAGCTGAAGATGTGGTCGCCAATGGTGGAGCAATGAGGTCAGAGGTTAAGGGTCCTGCAGTGAGTAACTCACCTCCTGGCACCCCCCCCCCCCCCCCCCCCCCCCCCCCACAAAAAGCCTGTCCACCATTTCCAGGGCACAAGTCAGGAGTGAGATGGAATACTCTCCACTTGCCTGGATGAGCGCAGCTCCAACAACACTCAAGAAGCTCAACACCATCCAGGACAAAGCAGCCCCGCTTGATTGGCACCCCATCCACCAACATTCACCATCTCTACTACCGACGCACAGTGGCAGCCGAGTGCACCATCTACAAGATGCACTGCAGTAACTCAGCAAGACTTCTCAGACAACACCTTCCATATGAGGTCAGAGGTTAAGGGTCCTGCAGTGAGTAACTCACCTCCTGGCACCCCCCCCCCCCCCCCCAAAAAGCCTGTCCACCATTTCCAGGGCACAAGTCAGGAGTGCAATGGAATACTCTCCACTCTCCACAAGGGGCAGCAGGGTAGCATGGTGGTTAGCATAAATGCTTCACAGCTCCAGGGTCCCAGGTTCGATTCCCGGCTGGGTCACTGTCTGTGTGGAGTCTGCACGTCCTCCCCCTGTGTGCGTGGGTTTCCTCCGGGTGCTCCGGTTTCCTCCCACAGTCCAAAGATGTGCGGGTTAGGTGGATTGGCCATGCTAAATTGCCCGTAGTGTCCTAATAAAAAAAAGTAAGGTTAAGGGGGCGGGTTGTTGGGTTATGGGTATAGGGTGGATACGTGGGTTTGAGTAGGGTGATCATGGCTCGGCACAACATTGAGGGCCGAAGGGCCTGTTCTGTGCTGTACTGTTCTATGTTCTATACCGCAGCACGGTAGCATTGTGGATAGCACAATCGCTTCACAGCTTCAAGGTCCCAGGTTCGATTCAGCCTTGGGTCACTGTCTGTGCGGAGTCTGCACATCCTCACCGTGTGCGCGTGGGTTTCCTCCGGGTGCTCCGGTTTCCTCCCACAGTCCAAAGATGTGCAGATTAGTTGGATTGGCCATGATAAATTGTCCTTGGTGTCCAAAATTGTCCTTAGTGTTGGGTGGGGTTACTGAGTTATGGGGATAGGGTGGAGGTGTTGACCTTGGGTAGGGCGCTCTTTCCAAGAGCCGGTGCAGACTCGATGGGCCGAATGGCCTCCTTCTGCACTGTAAATTCTATGTATACCCACGGCTGCTACCCGTTAGAAGGGAGGACAACGGCAGCACCACATCACCATCCTGACTAGGAAATACATTGGCCGTTCCTTCACTGTCGCTGGGGCAAAATCCTGGAACACCCTCCCTAACTGCACGGTGGGTGCACCTACACCACAGGGACTGCAGCGGTTTAAGGAGGCAACTCACCACCACCGTCTCAAAGGCAATTAGGGATGGGTAATAAATGTGGGTAGAGCCAGCGGCGCCCACATCCCCATGAATGAAATAAAAACGAAAATCAGAGATGGGCCAGGGTTGGAGGAGCGCTGAGGTTTCAGAGGGCTGTAGGGCTGGAAGATGTTTGACAGGCAGGTGGGAAGGCAAAGGGCCAAAGGAGATAAGACTTATTTCTAAATGCTCCCTCCACCCACCCAGCTTCAGTAAAATTGGAACAAGAATTATCAGGAGCAAATTTAACCTAAACTGCTGCGATAGGGTTGAGTATAACATCAACTTTACACCCCATCGGATATTACTCTGCACGGACGTCACTGGCGACCCAGTGGGTTAAAATTAACCCATGTTCTTTCACTTCAAAACCTGCATTTAATCCAGTCAGGATAGTGAGATGAAAGTGTTTAACAGCAGCAAGGATCCCGTATTAATGATGTGAATGTAGAGCAGAAAGCAGGCTATAATATGGCGCTAATTGGTAGTATGCTGACAGGCTGTCTTGTATAATTATGGATCTATAGGATTCTCTGGTCTCGACAGCCGGGAATGCTCAGTTGTTGAGTCTATTGAAGACTGAGATCAATAGATTGACAGGGTAGCTGGCTTTGCTCTTGAGAAAAGAAGGTTAAGTGGTGAGTGGGGCTGGAATTCTCCAGCTGTTGGGCTTCCCTGTTCCCGCCGGCAGCTCACCCCCGTCCAGGGATTTCCCGGCGACGTGGGGAGGCTTCAGCGGGAAATCCCATTGACAAGCGACAGGAGTTGAGAATGCGGCCACTAGTGAAGAGCGGGCCGCCGAGATAGCTTCCTGATTAATAAGGGTTATGGGGAGAAGGCAGGAGAATGGGGATGAGAAAAATATCAGCGGAGCAGAGTCAATGGGCCGAGTGGCCTAATTCTGCTCCTGTGTCTTATGGTATAGCTGGGGATCGGAGAATACAGCCCCTGTTCTTTCAAGTTTTGATCGAGTAGATCCGAGAGAGGTTGTTTCCTCTTGTGGGGAAGAGCAGAACTAGAGGCCGTCGATATAGGATAGTTAGCTCGTTAGTTAGTTAGTTAGTAGTAGGGGACAGTATGGTTAAAGGGATAGACACTGTTCTCTGAAGCAAATAGTGAGAGTCCAGACGACTGTGTTAACTGCTCAGTGCTAGTGTTTGGGACACCTACGCAGGGTAGGAGAGGAACTTACAGTGGGAGGGGGAGAGTGCAGTTGCTATGGCCCATGCAGGTACCAACAACACAGGTAGAACGGGAAAGAGGTTCTGCATAGAGAGTATGAAGTAGTAAATTGAAAAGCAGAATCTCAAAGGTCAGAATTGCTGGAGTATTATCTGAACCACACGAAAATTGGCATTGGGTACATGAAATTTGAGAGGTGATTATGTGGCTCGAAGACTGGTGTGGGCGAAGTTGGTGTGGTTCGTGGGGCACTGGTAACAGTATTGAGGAAAGTGGGGCTGTATCGTTGGGACGGTCTACAGCTGAACCATGCTGGGCCATGTTCTTGTGAAGTGTATAACTAAGGCCATAGAGAGGGGCTGTAACCTAAACAGTGGGGGCAGATGTGATGTATCAACGAGTAGAGGAAAGAGAAGAGAGGAAGGTATGGGAAATGATAAATAGAATGTTATTATTGTCTACTGCAAGGGGTATTGAATACAAGAGTAGGGTGGCTATGCCTCAGTTGTACAGCACATTGGTGAGGCCACATCTGGAATACTGTGTTCAGTCTTGGTCTCTTTATTGGAGGAAGGATGTAGCTAAATTGGAAGTAGTTCAGAGAAGGTTTGCTAGGTTAATATCTAGAACAGGCAGGTTGTCTTACGAGGAAAGTTTGGAGAGGCTGGGCTTGTATCCGCTGGAGTTTAGAAAAGTGAGAGGCGACTTGTTTGAAACCTTTGCGACCCGGAGGGGGTATCGACAGGGTGGATGTGGGGAGGATGTTTCCCCGTATAGGAGAATCTACAACCAAGGGGTGACCGTTTAAAAATAAGGGGTGGCCCATTAAAGTCAGAGTTGAGGGAAAGAAAGATCTCTGAGAGGGTTCCGAGTCTCTGGAACTCTCTTCCTCAAAAGGCCTTTGAATATTTTTAAGGCAGAGCTAGAGGGGGTGAAAGGTTATGGGGGGGAAATCAGCAGGAATGTGGGGTTGAGGTTACAATCAGATCGGATGTGATCTTATCGAATGGTGGAGCAGGCTCGAGGGGCCGAGTGGCCTACTCCTGATCCTAATTCAGATGTTCCTATGGAATAGGAAATTCAGGAGAAAATTCTGAGAGCAGTGAGAATGTGGATCTCAATCCCACAGGGAGTGACTGACAAGCACATGAGGGTTTAGGTGAGGAAAGATGGGAGAAGGTGAGAGAGGAGCATGGAATCAATATTACATCCGACGTAATATTTAAGCCTGTCTGCCGCAGTGTAGCCTGACTTAACTTTAACAGCAGCCGGCCTCGTTTTCCAGCACTTCAGGACACCACAGAATTTACAGTGCAGAAAAAGGCCATTCGGCCCATCGCGTCTGCGCCGGCCCTTGGAATGAGCATCCAACTGCACCCTATCCCCGTAACCCAGTCACCCCACCTAACCTTTTGGACACTAAGGGCAATTTATCATGGCCAATCCACCTAACCTGCACACCTTTGGACTGTGGGAGGAAACCGGAGCACCCGCAGGAAACCCACGCACACACGGGGAGAACGTGCAGACTCCGCACAGTCACCCAAGGTTGGAATTGAACCCTGGACCCTGGAGCTGTGAGGCAGCAGTGCTAACCACTGTGCCACCGTGCCTCCCTTAAAATTATCCTTTCATGGGCAGGTAAGATAAAGTCACCAGGGTCCCAGATGACCATAGGCTGCTTTCCCCTTTGAGGGGGGGGGAGCTGACTGGTGGTGGTTTAACCCGAGGATCACCACACCTCAGGCGAGGGGCAATTTTGAGAAGGCGGGGACTTCATGGATAACCTCAGCCAGTACGGGAATCGAACGCACACTGCTGGTGTCGCTCTGCATCACCAACCTGCTGCCCAGCCAACTGAGCTAAACCAAGTGTCTTACAGCCAGGGGGCTTGGGAAACCCGGCAGCAAAGGGGAGATGGAAGCGGTCAGATTCAGCAGGTAAGTAAATTTATAAGAGCAGCAAGTATACCTCAGCCCCTCAAGTGAATGTTCTGTTGAATACAGCCACCACTGCTGTGAATGTCCGAGCACTCCGAACTTTGACCTTTCCCCCTGATGACTGACCTCTTCCCATTCTGTCGCCACCCACCAAAGCCTGATTTTGTTTTTTGTCCATTATTTCATGGGACACGGCCTTCACTGGTCAGGCAAGCATTTTTTTAAATGACCCAATCTCCTTCTTTGATTGCTGGAGGGCCCTCTGTCAAATCAGCCTTCTGCTGCAAGAACCAGACGTACTGTCCACCTGGCCGACTCTCGGCAAAGTGTGGGGGGGGGAGGGGGGGGGGGGGGGGGGGACCAAAACAATTTGGGAATGCATCCGCATGCTTAGAATTTCCCAGTTCTATATTGCTGCAAACACTCTCTCCCATTCAGTCCCCGTGTATATCCACGCCCCCCGCTCGGTTGTACAGGTGCCGTTTCTACACACAGTCTGGAATGTTCCGATCCCATCGAAGTCAACAGACCTTTGGAAGATTCGCCACATCCACTGCTGGGGAATCTGCCGGGGTGGAGTTGGAAAATTCCAGCCTAAGTGCCGAGCAGTCGAACCGTGACCTTGAATTACAAAACCGTACTATTCAACCCATCAATCTCTCCCTGTATCAGCCACTGCATCTCATAGCTTTTATTCCCTGTCACCTTTAACAACCCTCTTTTCATTCACAGGGACCCGTTCCTTGCAAACAAAAGGAATATGTCCAAGCCGTGCACCTTTTCCGATTTACCCAGGAACTTGGGGAGCCGATAGTTCCCTGTTGCTTTCACCATGGCAGCACCTTGGCCAATCAGGATCAACATGTCAACCAATCAGCGCCTTTTCTCCTGTAGTATAAATTGTTGCCACTGTTTGAAATAAGATATAGGAGCAGAATTAGGCCACTTGGCCCATCGGGTCTGCTCCGCCATTCGATCCTGGCTGATCTCGTCCTGGTTTTAGCTCTGCCATCCTCCCCGTTCTCCATAACCCTTCAACCCAATACCAATTAACAATCAGTCGAACTCCTCCTTAAATTTACTCACCGTCCCAGCATCCACCGCACTCTGGGGCAGCGAATTCCACAGATTCACAACCCTTTGGGAGAAGTAGTTTCTCCTCAACTCCATTTAAAATTTGCTACTTCTTATCCTCAGACTATGACCCCTCTCTCTCGTTCTCGAATGCTGCACAAGACGAAGCATCTGCTCCACGTCTACGTTATCCATACCTTTTATCATCTTGTATACCTCAATTTGATCTCTCTCCATTTTCTAAGCTCCACAGAGTATAGGCCTAAACTGTTCAATCTCTACATTCGTGTGTATGTCCTGATGAGTGCAAAATGAAAAACTTCAGCAAGATGTCTCTCTTTTCAACAACATTCAAGTTCTGGATGATTAAGCGGCTATACCTTCTTTTCCTTCCAGCGAGTATCTGATGCCCCAGAATTGATAGTTTAAGTTGAAAGCTGTTGCTTTCTTGGTACTTACCCTCCATCCTCAGAATACTTGTGAGCGAAGGCGAGGATGTCTGACGCCCGCCCGCTGCCGTCGCAGACTACCACAGGCACGGGAGGGGTGTCTCGCAGGTATTCCAATACAATGGAGATAACGTTGGGCCCGCCTTCCACGATGAGGGCCACCACCGGAACGCCCTGTCCAATCCCTGGAGAGAGAAACATCAGGTCAGGAGGCAAGGTCAAGGAGCGAAAGTGTAGCAAACCGCCCGTCACACAGTTACGGCAAATTGGGAGAGTCTGCTGTGGCCCCAACCGTTAGCATGCTCACCTTTTAATGCAGCAGGTCGTAGCTTCGAGTCACACCCCAGAGAATTGGGCATCAATTTCCAGGCTGCAACTCCTAGCCCATTACCCAGGAAGTTTCTGCAGTTTGGGGGGCGGGGGGGGGGGGCGCAGTGTCTAAGATCAGACAAGGCCCTGTTTACCCTCTTAGATGGACATAAGATATTCTATAGCAGAGCAGTTGAGTTCTCCCTGGGCCTCTGGCCAATATATATCCCTCAACCATCATGCCTGAATAAATAGATGACAAACGATCACATTGCTGTTTATGGGATCTCAGCCAATATATTTCCTACATTGCAACAATAGCTACACTTGATTAGCTGTGCATTTTGGAGTTCTATCATATTATTCTATATAATGATCTGGGGGCAGATGTTTGGGTTGCAGTATGGAGGTGGAGGGCACATGCTTTGGTGGCTCCTGCAAGAGTCATCTTTATTAGGCGCATTACACCCAGTTTTTTTTTGGGGGGGGGGAAACTTTATTTGAGAAGTTGTGGGAAGGGTCTGAGGCATTTCAAGGATGTCAAAACCCGGAAAAAATAGGAATTGAGGGGTAAAAAGGAAATGAGCGAAGGTCTGCCGTCGAACGTGGTGGAGGAGTTCAGCGGGAGAAAAGATGGCGGCAGAGAGCCTGCCGGGTGGGACCACGCCCATCACAGATGGCCGAAGTGATAGCCGGGGAGTTTGAGTGGCTGTTTTCAAAGCACTTCGACAGGCTTGGTGACAGCGATGGTGACCCTTGGTCAGGGTCCCGAAGCGTTCCTAGTTTGGGGCTGGTCCCTGGGCCAGGCGGAGGGGGGGGGGCAGTGAGGAGCTTTTCGTCCGTGAGGCCTTCAAGACATCTTTGAATATTGTGGATATCCATAACAGGGGAAACTACAGCTGCTGCCTGTCTGTCCTACCATACACCTCCAGGACAGAACCCTGTTCTAGGTTATGAAATATGAAAATATGAAAATCGCTTATTGTCACGAGCAGGCTTCAATGAAGTTACTGTGAAAAGCCCCTAGTCGCCACATTCCGGCGCCTGTTCGAGGAGGCTGGTACGGGAATTGAACAGTGCTGCTGGCCTGCCTTGGTCTGCTTTAAAAGCCAGCGATTTAGCCCAGTGTGCTAAACCAGCAGCCAGTTATGTCCTGAAGGTCACTTTTACTCCCTTTGACTGTGAACAACCTCCAGCTTCACAGCTGAAGGCTACCGCTAATAAGAAATTGGCCTTGTTATTTGTGAGAGCACTTCTCGTGGGTACACATGCCATGTCTCTGATGATGATTTTTGCATTGTACTTCAATCAAACCTTGAAGCCGACACACTTTGCCTGACGTTTAGAAGTGTCAGCATCACAGAGGCAGCAGCTAATAGTCAAATACCGAGCTGGGCTTCAGCACTGGGGATATCCTCGAGACCAAAGGGTGAATGTGCGAATCAGAGGAGGGTACGTGAGCATGGTCTCCCTAATGCTCCTGGCAGGGGTCTGGGGTCTAGGGGCCCACGCTGTGGCCAGGGGTGAGTGTGCAGAGTGAGGGTCTCCAGCACAACTGGCTCGCTGGATGGCACTCAGAGAGAAGGCGGGAGTAAGGGTGGGGGAGGCTTGGGGTACTGGAGGGTCCCGGGGTGGAAGCCCTAACTGATTGTCGGTCTCTCTCCTTCTCCAATTGCTTACAGAGACCAAAGTGAATCATGATGTTGGTTCGCAGAGGATGGGGTGATATTGGCAGCCCAGGTGGCCGGACGCCAGAGAAGGCAGCAGCGTTGATGCAGGCTGGAGGCGGCTCTCCATGTGCACCCCTGAAGACCCACCCGGCCGCCCATCAGGCTGAGGAGAGACCCAGAGGGGAGGTCAACAATGGTCCATGGTGGGCAGCACGGTGGCCTAGTGGTTAGCACAACCGCCTCACGGCGCTGAGGTCCCAGGTTCAATCCCGGCTCTGGGTCACTGTCCGTGTGGAGTTTGCACATTCTCCCCGTGTCTGCGTGGGTTTCGCCCCCACAACCCAAAAAATGTGCAGAGTAGGTGGATTGACCACGCTAAATTGCCCCTTAATTGGAAAAAATAATTGGGTACTCTAAATTTAAAAAAAAAAGTAAAAAAAAAAAAACAATGGTCCATGGTGTACAGGCGTTGTTGGTCTTTCGAGGAGATGGCGGACAGTATGTGCTGTTGGAGACTGTGTCGGGACAAAGACAGTGCGGCACCTGGGCCATGTCCTGACGTACCTGGCAGCTAATGGAGGAGAAGGCTACCCACTCCCAATGGGCTACCCGCTCCCAGTGGGCTACCCACTCCCAGTGGGCTACCCGCTCCCAGTGGGCTACCCGCTCCCAGTGGGCTACCCGCTCCCAATGGGCTACCCGTTCCCAGTGGGATACCCGCTCCCAGTGGGATACCCGCTCCCAGTGGGCTACCCGCTCCCAGTGGGATACCCGCTCCCAGTGGGATACCCGCTCCCAGTGGGCTACCCGCTCCCAGTGGGATACCCGCTCCCAGTGGGATACCCGCTCCCAATGGGCTACCCGCTCCCAGTGGGCTACCCGCTCCCAGTGGGCTACCCGCTCCCAGTGGGCTACCCGCTCCCAGTGGGATACCCGCTCCCAGTGGGCTACCCGCTCCCAGTGGGCTACCCGCTCCCAGTGGGCTACTCGCTCGCAGTGGGCTACCCGCTCCCAATGGGCTACCCGCTCGCAGTGGGCTACTCGCTCGCAGTGGGCTACCCACTCCCAGTGGCCATGAACGTCGCCGCAGCTTCACTTGTGCAGCTTTTTCAAAGTCACAGCCCACAAGTGCACCCGTGTATTCCCGGGTACTGACTATATTAACTTTAAGCTGGATCAGGCCCACCATGACGCCCGGGCTGCAGGATTCTCTGCCATCACCGAGATGCCCCAGGTCCAGGGGGTAATTGATGGCACGCATGTCGCCTTGCGCACAACAGGGCATCAAGGAGCGCCGTTCATTAACAGGAAGGGGGTTCCATTCCCAGAATTTTAAACTCGTGTGCGACCACCAGCGCCGGATCATGCATGCGTGTGCATGGTTCACGGGGAGCGTGCATGGCAGCTACATCCTGACACACGGAGATCCGCAACGTCATCGAGGACGGGTTGCCACCCCTGCTGTCATTGAGAAGCGTAATTACTGCTCAGAATGTGGTTCCGATTGCTGGACTGCAGTGGTGCTGCCCTGCAGTCTACCCCCAGGGGGTCTCCTGCTGTGTGATGGTCTACTGTGCCCTCCACAACTTGGCCCAGCAATGAGGCGATGGGCTGGAGGAGAAGGGACATGCAGCCTTGCCAGAGGAGGAGGCATACCAGGAGGAGATGGCGGAGGAGCCCGGGGGAGAGAGGAGGAGGAGCCCAGGGGAGAGAGGAGGAGGAGCCCGAGGAGGGAGGAGGAACACGGGGAGCAAGAGGATGGAGAACTGTCGGCGGCGGGGGTCCAGCATGCCGGGGATCAGGGAGGCTCTCATCCTCACCCGATTCTCAAACGGCAAGGCTTTGTCTGTCAGCTCAATCCACCCCCCCACCCCCCCCCTCCCCCATTCCCCTCCTTCCAGCGTACCCTGTTCCACCCTGCCAGGCTCTGTGTAACATCACTGCAGGCTGATAGGCCTGTGTCAGCACTGTCAGTGCGTCACTATACAAGGCAGGAGGATAACCTCTCGCTGTGAGGTTAGCTCTGTGCTCCTCAGTCTATGCCGAAGTCTGACTCCTGTTACTCTGCTGACAGCACGCTTCCCCTGCATCAGGGCGTTTGACCTTTGGCCACTGTACCCAGGGTCGGGGGGAGAGATCAACGGGGGGGGGGGGGGGGGGGGGGGAAGGGTGCAGGCAGGCCCACTCTGAAGATTAACGTGGCAGAGGCTTCACATGCATCAGGTGTAACATGTTTCAATTGTGAACATTTGACATTTCCATTCCCCCTTGCTACAGATCATGCCCCCCCCCCCCCCCCCCCCCCCCAGTGCCCACTCAGTGATCCTCTCTCTTCTTGATCTTTCGTGGCATACTGCCACATCTATGTGTGTTCCCAGGGTGCACATCAGAGGTGAAGGCAGCCTGCTGCTTTCCAAATCCTGTGGCCTTTAATACCCTTGGCGGGCGTCCCCTGGAAGGCCTGAAGCCAGAGGCCGCGGCCAACTTACCGGTATCTGCCTGCGGCCCTTGGGGCACACGGTGTCGGGGTGTGGGGGGGGGGGGGGGTTATTCCGAAGGTGTCGGGGCTGGGGGGGGGAGGGGGGGGGGGGGGGTTATTCTGAAGAACTGGAGACTGCTGTCATCCCCTTGGTGGCAGGGCCTAGTTTGGCCTCCAGCTCCTCCTCCTCTCTGCTGGTGCCCATAGGGCTCTGGAGGTCCCCAAGGATCGGGGGGGGGGGGGGGGGGGGGGGGGTGCAGCTGGAGTGAGCCCCAGAGGCCGCTGCGTCATCTCACTTGGTCAGTCCTGGCACCTCCCCGTTCTCTGCACCGTAGTGTTGCCACCCTCAGCGATGCTTCTCAGTGACTAGAACATGCTCCGCAGCACCTCGGCAATGTACACCCGAGTATGGGACAGGTCCCTCACCGACTGGGAGATGATGAACCATGGCACTGTGGCACAGTGGTTAGCACTGCTGCCTCACAGCGCCAGGGGCCAGGGTTCAATTCCAGCCTCGAGTCACTGTCTGTGTGGAGTTTGCACTTTCTCCCCATGTCTGCATGGATTCCCTCCCTAAGATGTACAGGTTAGGTGGATTGGCCAGGCTAAATTGCCCCTTAGTGTCCAGGGATGTGCAGGTGACGGTATGGGGTTGTGGGGATAGGGTGGGGTGGACGGGCTGTTTTGAGGGGTTGGTGAATGGCCTCCTTCGCACTGCAGGGATTCTATGATTTTGAGGCCCTCAACCATGGCTGTGACAGACTGAGCCACGCCACCAAGGGTCATTCTGTCTGACATGAACAGTCACTGGAGACAGCTCATCTGGGTGAAGGGGCAGTGGATCCTCAGCTCTGTGACACAAGCCAATCTCGCTGTCAGTGACTGCTCTCTCCCTGGACAACCCCGGGATATCTCGGGCTCGTTCCTTACAGGGGGTGAAGACTTTACTCTCTGCTACTCCACGCCCCGCCTTGGCCCTTTCCCACTTATTATGGGCTATCTTGTCCGATGGGGACAAAGAGAGGGCATTTTGAGCCGCAAGCTTGATGGATTGGGGGGGGGGGCCATAGCAGGTACCATGTGTGGGTGCTGCAGCTGAACATGAAGGGGTTGTGCTGGTGGATGCCAGGGGTGCTGAGGAACAAGCACGAAGAACGGATGTGGGGAGGGTGCGAGGTGTCAGCCAATGATTTGTTGGGCGGGGGGAGGAGACGGGTTGGGAATTTGAGGGGTGGCAGGCAGAACTGATGCCAGGGAGAGAGGTGGTAACTTACCCTTGCAGCTCAGCAGAGCCAGTTGGTCTTCTTCCAACATTGAACTGCAGTCTCCTGGTCACGCTGCCCACACAGACAGCCGCTGCCACTGACTCCCAGGCGGTATTGCTGACCCCCTGCTGCTGGCATCTGATGCCCCGGCCAGGTGGGGGGGGAACAGGATGCCCCGTCTCACATCCACAGTGTCGAGAAGCTTGGCCAGGTTGGCACCCCCAGGAACCAGGAGCAGGTCTGCGCGCTGCCATGCTTGTGTGCTGACTGGGAGTGAGTGGCGAGGGAGCGTTTAAATGCCGCTCCCCCTTGTTGGCAGCGCGACGCTGAGGCGCAAGTCGGGCGGATCAGACGGTGAGACAGCCGGTGATAGCGAGAAGCTCGTGGAGCCGAATTTTCGGCACTGTGTGCTGTTAAATACCAGCCGCGATCTCGCCAACCGGGCATTGGGAAACACTTTGCCATTCGCACCCACACCGACACTTAGAAATGTTTCCATTAAATCGCACCTGGAATATCTAATCATTAGGATAACTGGTGTTCTCAGCAATATACAAGTTCTGTACAACTTTGGATAACGGCTGAAATCGGATTAGGTTAATTGGCTGCGTGGCCTGTGATTGCTTTATTAATTACATGTCTGACCTGCTCGAACAGAGCAAGTGAAATGTTGCAGCCTCTCTATGGGGAGGCTGAATTTCTACCCGGCTGACCTTGTAGCTCAGGATCTGCAGGACCAACGTTGTGAACCCACACGGGTGTCTGCGGGCACTCCGAGAAACACCTCCTTAACGGGATGATTCTGTGCTTCCGGGTGGGAAACAGCAATTTCAGGGAGCATTTCAAGCTGCATGTTTATTTGACAAGGGCGTGAGAGGTTATGGAACCGAGGTAGGTAAATGGACGTAAAGACACAGGCCAGACGTGACTGAACTGAATGAGGAACAGGTTTAAGGGGTGTTCCCATGTCCATTCGCATTGTCTTTGGGTTCCACCCTAACACTGGGAATGGCTTGAGCCAGTTGCACGTGAAGTGTTTGCATTTAGTTCTGTAATGGAACTGGGAATGTGTCTAACTCGAGAGAAACATCAAAAACGCATTTAAATATTTACACGTCACTTCCAATCGTTTTCAAAGGTGTAATTCTGAGCGAGAAAGAAAAGCTCAAATAACTTGCATTTACATAGCGCCTTTCACAACCCCAGGACATTCAAAGCACTTTACAACATTTCAAAAGCACCTCAATGGCTCTAATTTGGGATGGATGGTCGTGAATAGATGCACAGCAAGATCCCAGAGACAGCACTGCAATAACGACCAGATTACCTGTTTTCATGATGTTGGTTGAAGGATAAATATCAGCAAAGACGTGAGCATGAACTGTTCTTTTTTTCCTGGGACTCCAGAGGCACTGTACAAATACTTCCATTGATAGATTGGACCCTTCAGTTCTGGGACAGATGAGGTGCAATTAAGTGTGTTTTGTTTTATTGACTTGGTTCAGGAACTAACAGGTGAATTATAGAGGGAAGGGAAAGAAACTCAGAATTTATGGGCAATTCGGGCAGAAAGTGAAATAACTAACTTTCTCACCTTTTTTCATAGAATTTACAGTGCGTAAGGAGGCCATTCGGCCAATCGAGTCTGCACCGGCTCTTGGAAAGAGCACGCCACCCAACGCACACCTCCTCCCTATCCCCATAACCCAGTAACCCCACCCAACACTAAGGGCAATTTTGGACACTAAGGGCAATTTACCATGGCCAATCCACCCTAACCTGCACATCTTAGGCCTGCGGGAGGAAACCGGAGCACCCGGAGGAAACCCACGCACACACGGGGAGGATGTGCAGACTCCACCCAGACAGTGACCCAAGCCAGGAATCGAACCTGGGACCCTGGAGCTGCGAAGCAAATTGTGCTAACCACTATGCTACCATGCTACCGCGAATGAGACAACCCAACGGAGATCAGTGGACATGTTACACTTGCGTTGGCCCTTCAGTAACAGCAGGGCCATACAGCATTCTCACTACACACAGAGCAACAAGCTGGAACTGAAAAGCATGTTCAATAATATCCACCATTAAAATCAGATTTGATGCATTTAAATTTCGGAGCTCAAGTTATGAATGCAGCTAATCTGAAGTAAAACTGCCTGAAACCCACAATGTGGACAGATGATCTTTCCCGGGTAGGCCCCTTTCATCGGAAGAGTTTGCAGCTTCATCCAAATCCCTGATGTGCCTCCTCCTCGTGTTGTATTGTATTCAACAATAACACCTCTGACATAATAAAATGTCCCGAGATTCCTCACAGGAGCTTCATCGAGGTTTAAGGTGCATTTCGGAGGAGAGGGTGAGGGAGAGGAGCAGAGAAATTGAGGGGAAGCGATTACAGAGCTTGGGGCCCACCCAGCTGAAGGCAAGGATAACCTGGGGGGGGGGGGGGGGGGGTGCAGCAGTGCGGGCATCTGGGAGGGACGTCGGGTCAAGGGGAGATTACGCGGATAGGGAAGGGACGAAGCCACGATGGGATCTGATAACAAGGATGAGAATTTTAAAAGATCGGGGGTCAATGTAGGTCAGAGAGCAAGGGTCAATGTGTGCACTGGAATCTTGTGGTGAGCTAGTGTACAGTTCATAACCAAGGTACATCAATTATTGATTAGGTTCACTATGTGGAACTTACAAGCACAGAAACAGGCCATTTGGCCCAAGTGGTCTATGCAGGTTATGCTCCACACAAGTCCCCTCCCACCTCTCTTAACCTCAGCCTATGGCCCAATTCTTCTAACCTTTACATAGAACATACAGTGCAGGAGGCCATTCGGCCCATCGAGTCTGCACCGACCCACTTCAGCCCTCACTTCCACCCTATCCCCATAACCCAATAACCCCATCTAACCTTTTTGGACACTAAGGGCAATTTAGCATGGCCAATCCACCTAACCGGCACATCTTTGGACTGTGGGAGGAAACTGGAGCACCCGGAGGAAACCCACGTAAACACGGCGAGAACGTGCAGACTCCACACAGACAGTGACCCAGCCGGGAATCGAACCTGGGACCCTGGAGCTGTGAAGCCACAGTGCTATCCACTTGCGCTACCATGCTGCCCTCCATATCTTATCGAGCTTCTAGCTTTAGTATCTATACTATTTGCCTCAACTCTTCCACATTCCCACCGCTCTCTGGGTAAGGAGGTTTCTCCTGAATTCCCGATTGGATTTATTCACCAATGTCTGATGGGCCCTCGTTCTAGTCTAGTCCAGTCCACCTTCTCTTCAATTATCTTATCAAGCCTCTTGGCTGAGGTATTCCGGAAGGTGGGTTTCCCGGTCCTGTTGGCGTGAAGATATCTCCACCGACACTACCTTCCTGCAGTCAATTCCCCCCGCCAACGGGCATTAATAGGCTGCGAGACTCCCGCCCCTCACTCAGGAGGGAGTCCTGCCTTAGACAGCTGCTGACTGGCCAGAAGCTCTCTCGTCCCCGCAGGAACAGAAGCCGCAGCGGACAGAACTGGAGGTTCTTGGAAGTTGACGGAGCCTAGGTGCTGGGATTGCATGGGAAGGTGGGTTTTCGGTGACTCAGGGCAGGGTGGGTTGTGAAAGCCTGGAAGTGGGGGGGGGGGGGGGGGGGGGGGTTGGAGAGTGGGGGACTGGTGTGTTGGAGTAGAGGCTGAGTGGGGTGAGGGGTGAGGGGGGTGTGGGGGGGGGGGTGTGAGGGTGGGGTGAGGGGTGGGGGGGGAGGTGAGGGTGGGGTGAGGGGTGGGGGGGGAGGTGAGGGGGGGTTGGAGAGTGGAGGACTGGTGTGTTGGAGTAGAGGCTGAGTGGGGTGAGGGGTGAGGGGGGTGTGTGGGGGGGGTGTGAGGGTGGGGTGAGGGGTCGGGGGGAGGTGAGGGCGGGGTGAGGGGTGGGGGGGAGGTGGGGGGGGTTGAGGGGGGAGTTGGAGAGTGGGGGACTGGTGTGTTGGAGTAGAGGCTGAGTGGGGTGAGGGGTGAGGGGGGTGAGGGGGGTGCGTGAGGGTGGGGTGAGGGGGGGTTGGAGAGTGGGGGACTGGTGTGTTGGAGTAGAGGCTGAGTGGGGTGAGGGGTGAGGGGTGAGGGGGGGGTGAGGGGGGTGCGTGAGGGTGGGGTGAGGGTGGGTGGCGGGGGAGGTCTAGCAGCCACTGGACCTTCCCATCCGGAGCTGGAAGTTGGCTTCTGATGGCGATGTTCCCGCCCCGGGCCTACATCTGACTATTTTCAGACCTCCCGCACAACCTGGAAATCCGCCTGCCAGCCTAAAAATTGAGGCTGGACAGGACATGATCCTTAGGTGGTCAATAGTTGGGCAGGGAAGGGCCTGAGAGGGGGAAGGAAACAAAGCTATGAGGCCACTTATTCAAAGACAGAAAGCAGGTGAATTGTTTATGGGACTGAGACATCGAGGCTCCGTTGGAATAACAAACCTCAGGCGCCACTTCCCTGTGAATGAAAAGCTATGTAAACACATTACAGTCATGCGGTAGGTGGGGGTCACACACAGGTCAGTGCCCGATAGATTTAATTCCGGAGGGACGGTCAATAGGATGCCGCTGATAACTGTTGAACATCCCTTTGCATTCCCAGCCCCTTCATATATTCCCAGGCATAGGATGACAAAGGGAAGCCCACAAGTCACATGGGTTAACGGCTACAAACGCTACAAGCTAGAAGAAGAACTTGCATTTATGTAGCACCTCTGTCAAAAACTTTGGACATCCCAAAGCACTGTACAGCAAATTAATTGCTTTCTGAAGTGGAGCCGTTGTTGTACTGTAGGGAAACGGGGCAGCCAATTTGGCAGATCCCACAACTAGGGGCAGCGTTTAAAAATCAGAGATGTCCCTTCTAAGGTGGAGATGAGGAGGAATTTCTTCTCCCGGAGCATCATTAGAGTTTGGAATTCTCTTCCCCAGTGTGCTGTGAGGACTGGGGCATTGAATATTCATGACACAGTTGGGTCGATTTGCAATTGACAAGGAAGTCAAGGGTGATGGGGGACAGGCAGTGAGTTAAGGTCGCGTCAAATCAGCCATGATCTCATTGAATGACAGACCAGGCTTGAGGGGCCAAATGGCCTCCTCCTAGTTATTAATTACTTCCGTTCTTAACCTGCAATGTGGTAAATGGCCAGATATGAAAATGAAAAAAAAAAAGAAAATCGCTTATTGTCACGAGTAGGCTTCAATGAAGTTACTGTGAAAAGCCCCTAGTCGCCACATTCCGGCGCCTGCCCGGGGAGGCTGGTACGGGAATCGAACCGTGCTGTTGGCCTGCCTTGGTCTGCTTTAAAAGCCAGCGATTTAGCTCAGTGAGCTAAACCAGCCCCTATATGTTTTCAATTGGTGTTGGTCGAGGCTTTGTTTTTGGTCAAGGGTGGCAGGTGAAGTGTTGGATGGTGTAGGCTTGCGAGGTGAACATATAGCACCAACACTGAGAAGGGTTCAACTCTATTTTATTAACTAACTATTAACTAATCGACGTACGAGAACTGCGGGTTTAAACGATGCTAGTTTAAACTAGAGACCTATGCCTGTCCGGACCAGTTGATTCTCTCAGCACGTGGTGCGAGTCTGTGCTGGGCTGGATGAGTTCTTGTTCTACTGAGAGGCAGCACCCAGAATGAGCGGGAACCGTGGTACCCTCTGCCTTTATAGTGTGTGTATTCTAACTGGTGATTGGCTGCGGTGTTTGTGCATGTTGATTGGTCCCTGTGTGTGTCCATCAGTGTGTGTCTGCACCATGATATACTGGAGTATATTATGACAGCAGGCAGATCTCCCAGCACCTCTTCTTGATATAATGCCAAAGGGTCTTTTACAGGCACCCGAGCGGGCAGCCTGGGTCTTGCTTTAACATCTCATTCGAAAGAGAGCATCTCTGAGGGGTGTGGCATTCCCTCAGTGCTGAACTGGAAGCATCTTTTTGTGCCACAGTCCCTGATCTAACTCAGAGACAAAAGTATTATTTGCTGAATTGCTGCACATCTACTGCTCAGAATTTTAAAAGTTTCAGCATGATGGCCATTCAGCCCAAATCAGTACGTGCTAATCTTCTGAACGAGCTATCAATTGGTCCCCGTTCTTTTTCCCATCGCATTTCAACCTTTCTTCTCTTCAAGTATTTATCTACTTCCCTTTTGAAAGCTATGGCTGAATCTGTTTTCGGCGCCAGATCAGGACAACTCTTGGGGTCATTCTGTCACCTCTGGTTCTTTTGACAATGACCTTAAATCTGTGATCCCAGTTTGCCGCCTGTTGCTTCAATATCCAACCGACAGGCTGTAACAAAGTGGATCTGCAATGTGTCTGAGCATTGATTCAATCTAGACCCCAAATCAGTTCACTATAACTCGCCCACAGAGTTAAACGACTGCGCATAGTTTTTTTTATTACCCTCCTAAACCCCAGTCTGCAGAAGATAGATGATCTGTCAAAATAAGTGAGGGCCAATACTGATGTCAATTGATTCAGAAGGAGGTCAAATGGAAGTTTCAGTGATTCAATTATATCATGACTGCCCTGTGATAAGAACCTGGCAACACATAACAAGGTACCACTTAAAGGGACACAACCTTTTCATTAAAAGGAGGCGGCGGCTTGAATAGATCGCCACCAGACTAGTAATTAGCCCTGGCTAAGGTTCTGCAAATTCTCAGCAGGGAGGCTGGTCAAATGCAAACTCAATAAAATTGAAAGCCGGTCTCAGTAGTGGTGACCGTGACAACTATCATCGATCGCAGCAAAACGCCATCTGGTTCACGAATGCCCCTTTAGGGAAGGAAATCTGCCGTCCTTACCCGGTCTGGCCTACATGTGACTCCAGACCCACAGCAAAAAGTGGTCGACTCCAAACCGCCCTCCGAATTGGCCGAGCGAGCCACTCGGTTCAAGGGCAATTAGGCCTGGGCAACAAGTGTGGGCCCCGTCAATGATGCCCACATTCCACAAGGGAATAAATGATGGCTGCACTTTGAAGTGCCAATCACCTTAAAAGATGACACTTCCCACACTGCTCACAACAGTGGATCTTGATCAAATAATATTAAATGATAAAACAATAACCGCAAAATGATTAGCGCAAAGTCATTTTCTAAAGAGTTTCAACTGACAGACACAATCTGGAATAAATTCAGCATGAATTTTGGATGTTTTTGTTTCAAAAACATGTGCCAAACATGCCAGATACTAATCCAATATTAATTGATGCAAGAAGTGGCACTCATAATTAGTTGTTTTTGCCAATCGCAAAAGTGGGACCCAGATTTACACACAACAAGCGTTCACAGTCAGAACAGTGATAATCACCAGAAAACCTGCTGTTTTTAGTAATGGTGGCTGCCAGAGAAATATTGACCAGGAGACAGGAGACTCCCTTGTGGGTGAGGGGGGGGGGGGGGGGGGGCTCCGTTTAAGACGGAGATTAAGAGAATTTGTGTCTCTCAGAGGGCCGTTAGTCTGCGGAATTCGCTTCTCCAGAAGGAGGGCTTATTCAATAAGGCAGGTTTTTGATTGACAAAGGAGTCAAGCGTTATGAGGGGTGGGGGAGGGGGGCGGCAAGAGAGGAAAATGGAGGTGAGGCCACAATCAGATCATGATCTTCTCAAATGAAGGCGCCGGCTCGAGGGACCGAATGGCTGACTTCTGCTCCTCACTCTCCTGTTCCTGTGGGAGAACTCCAGATCTACTTGATATAGAGCTGTGGGATCTCTTTGCCCACTGTTGGACAACTTAGAAACCTACAGCACAGCAGGAGGCCATTCAACCTCGAGTGACTGTGCTAGCTCTTCGAAAGGACAGACGCGCTAGTGTCTCACATCCCCATTCTTTGCCCATATTCCTGCAAGTTCTTCATCCCCGATTACCTGTCTCACTCCCTTTTGAAGGGATACATGGAATCGGTTTCCATCAGATTTTCAGCTCCAGTGTTTCAGATCCCGACAATTCACTGAGTGGAAGAATTATCCGCTCCGCTTGATTTTAAATCTATGAACCCGCATGTTTGACTCACTCACCCCTCTTATCAAATCCTATCATTGGGAAATGAGGCTCCCCTCTTAATATTCTCTCTTCCCGCAAGAAGAGTTCTTAACCTTCCCATCCTCTCCTCATAACTCAAGTCCCTCATCACTGGTTAATGGCCTGGTAACTCTCCTTCTTGCACTCTTTCGCAGGTAAAAAAAACACCTTTCCTGAAATGTGTTCCCGGAATTTTCCAGTTTCCTCCAGCTCAGGCCTAGTCAGTGATTTATAAAGTTATAGCATAATCTCTTTACTTTCATCTTCTACTCCACTGTACTACACCCAAGTAACCTTTTTCTTCCGGAGAATAATATGTTGCACAGCAGGGGAGTTAACAGTCAATTTTCTTTGCACCTTGGTACAAAAGATTTTGCAAGATAAACAACGATTTTGCGGCATTGTGAGTAGGCAAGAGTGGTTTATCTTCTGATTGTATTCTGTATGTTATATACAAAACGTAAGAACCTAAGAAATAGTGTTAGGAGAACAAAGGTAGTTTTAATATCTGTATTGGTAAACGTTAAAAATAAGATATAGTTTTAAGTGTGTTTAATTTAATGTTTCTGTAATTGAAGGGTAAAACCCATAGTTAGATTCATGCTGGATAAAGATGTTGTATGTTTGGGTGTTGGTTTCAATTCTAACTGTTGTGCTTAAAGGGCTACAGAGTGAAGAGTAACTAAACCAGCAGTTGTTGCTTAGCAACGGCGGCCCTGTGAGGTAGAGAAGCTTTTAAGTTTAGTGTAACTAATTTGATTGCGGTTGGAGATAGGTAGCGAGAGAGAAGGCAGCTTTGCTGGAGGCAGTTGGTTTTAGAAGGTTAAAGAGGGATCACCTCTCACAGCCCTGCTAGTAGAAAAGCCATACTATGGAGTAATGGTTATGAAAACAGATGCCAGAACATCCAGCTAGTTAAGGAAACTAGAGGAATGACGAGATGTTTCCAAGAAGTCTGGAGTTAACAGAACAGAGGAAACTGGGAACGAGAACAGATTGTTGTTCTGTAAAGTCAGAGAGAGTTGAAAATGCATTGGATCGTGAGAGGCCAGAAAAATATCTGCAGTCGTGCTAAGGTTTGTGAGAATCAACTACAATTTGGGAGACATTGGGCGGGATTCTCCCAACGGGAGGCTAAGTGACGACGCCAGAGTAAAAACCAGAGTGTTTGACTCCGGCGTCGGAGGCCGCTCCTCGCCCCCTATTCTCCCTCCCCGGGTGGTTAGGAGCGGCGCCGCGTAAATGACGTCACCCGTGCATGCGCGGTTGCCGTCCTCGCCACGGGCGCCCCACAAGACATGGAGGAGTGATCTTGCGGGGTGGCGGAGTAGAAGAGTGCGTCCTTCAGAGACGCCGGCCCGCCGATCGGTGAGCACCGATCGCGGGCCAGACCCCTTCTTTGAGCACCCTCCCGTTGCTCGATCCTCCCTCTCCCCCCCCCCCCACAGGCCGCCCACGCAGCGTTCGCACGCTGTTCGCGCCGGCAGCGACCAGGTGTGGGCGGCGCCGGCATGAACCCGTTATACTGGGCAGGCTGCTCGGCCCATCCGGGCCGGAGAATCGCCGCTCGCCCGTTACAAACGGCGAGCGGCGATTCTCCGAGCGGCCTGTCGTAAATCCCGGCGCGCCGTTTTGGGGTGGGTGGGAGAATCGCGTGCGGGTGCCGGGGCGGCGTGGCGGGACTCGCCCAGCCCTCCCCCCACGATTCTCCCACCCGGCGTGTGGGGGGGGGAAAGAGAATTGCGCCCATTATTTGAAATTGATGGCTGGATCTCGGAGTTTGTGCAACAGCTGTTAAGACAATGGGAATCTGAAGGGAGAGGTGCGAAACCGGAATGTGAAACCTTGATGGAGGCAGTGGAGGGAAGGCAAAATTTAAAACGAAGATTTATAAGTGTGACTTCTGAAAGTGGAATTTGAAATCAGTCGAGTGGCGAGCTGGAGTTTAGCGAGGCCAGGTGGGTGCAGTTTAAGAATCATCTGGGGGAATTCGGAGGTGAAATCCGCAAACATTCACTTGAGGTTCAGAGTGGAGAGTGTATTTGACCACAGTCATCCTGTATTTAAAGGAGATTATGTGACTAAGAACCATTGTAGTTACGATTTCATTTGTAATCCGTGTAAATCTTAAAATCTGTGTGTAATTGTTAAACTAGGGGGGGAATAAAGATGTATTGTACCATAATCCAATTTTTCCATGTTTAATAAATGTTTTTTTTCTTGTTAAACTAATTAGCGGTCCTGTGACTCTGTTCCTCAACTTTTTATTTTAAAAAAAGTAAAAGTTAAGGCTTTTGAGACAGAGTTCCATTCTGGAATCTTCCCTTCCAGTCACATCATTAACTGGGATAGTAGCAATAGAGCACGTGGCCCTTTAAGCCTAACCGTTTGATTAGATCATAGCTGACCTGATTATGACCTTAATTCCATTTTGCTGCTTGTCCCCCACCTTAAGCCCTGACTCCCTTGTAGATCAAACATCTGCCCATCTCAACCTGGATATACTCACTGACACAGCCTCCACTGCTCTCTGGGGAAGAGAATTCCAAAGACTGACCCCCCTCTTAGGGAAGGATTCTACTCATGTCCATCTTAAACTGAAAGAGCCTATGCAAGGAAATACGCAATAGCCACGGGCGACTAAAGTATAACTTTTATTTCCTATGTCCGTTCTACGTAGAGAAGTTGTAATTTGGGTCACAAAGCAAGTGGAACACAAATTTGTAACACAAGTGTACAAGGGAATCTTCATGCATTTACTGTGGTAAGACATGACAAAGTGTCTATCACTTGTCCAAGAGGTAGGGTTGAAAGGACACGTAAGGAAGGTCCAGAAGTCTGAAGACCCGCACGTCCAGACATAGGAACAGCTTCTTCCCCACAGCTACAAGACTCCTCTACGACTCCCCCCCGGACTGATCTGTTCCCTGTAAGAACACTATTCACGACACCCTATGGTCCTCTTGCTCATGTATTTGCTTTGTTTGGCCCCTTGTTCCGCATTGTAACCAATCACTGTTTTGTCGATGTACTTTGTTGATTATTCTGTGTGTCTACTGTGTACGTATTGTGTACATTCCCTTGGCCACAGAAAAATGCTTTTCACTGTACTTCGGTACATGTCAATCAATCAAAGAAGAGAGGGAGGCAGAGAGCTGTCGGGAAGGCATTCCACAGCTTAGGATCCAGACAGCTGAAGGCAAGTCTGCCAATTGTGGGGAGATGAAAATCAGGGATAGGACAGGAGGTCAGAATTGGAGGTTGGCAGAGATCCTGGACGACTTTAGAGCTGAAGAGGGTTACAGAGATCGAGAGGAAGGTGAGGGCCACGGCCAGATTTGTAAACACGGATGACCAAGGCACCATGTTAACCACAGGTGGCTGCCCAACAACTGTAGAGAACCATGAGCAGCCTCTGCTGGAGCATTTTATAAAAATCTGTCTCCTCTTTGAAGTACTCACTGGTGTTAATCTTCTGCAGGGAAATGTGCTTCTCCAGTTGTCTCCGTAGCTTCACCTCTGCTCCGTATTTCCCTGTCGTGCCGTTGTCTGCCAGTATGAAGTGTGAATGCATGCTGTTCAGCACAGTCAGCTTGCTCAAGGGGTTGGACATTGTTTGATATGGTCGCACCACCTATGTAAAGACATGATAACCAACAACTTCCGTTTACTCAGCGCCTCTGACATAGCAACATGCTTCACAGGGGCATTATTAAATATAATCTGACACTGAGCCACAGGACGGAGATACCTGGCGGGATTCTCCGGCCTACCAGCTGCGGGTTTCTTGGCCGCAGATTCTTTGCTCCCGCCGTTGCCAATGGGAACTCCCACGGAAGCCACCCCCTGGCAGGACCAGGGAATCCTGCTGCCAGCAAATGGCCGGAGAATTCCGGCCATCAGCTCAGATGACCAAAAGCTTGTTCAGAGAGGTAGGTTTTGAGGGAACATCTTCAAGGAGAAGAAGGAAGTAAAGAGGAAGAAAGGTTTAGGGAGGGAAGGCCAGAGGTTAGGCCCCAGGTAGTTGGACATATGGTCGTTCAACAATGGTGGAGCAATTAAAATGGGGAATGGTCAAGAGGCCCGAATCGGAGGAACTCCGATATCCCCAGAGGGTTGCCCTCTGGTGGGGATTACAGAGGCAGGGTGGGTGGAGTGGAGGAAAAAGGAAGATTTCAATTCTATGCGTAGCTGGATCGGGAGCCAATATCCGTGTTGAGATGCCAAAGATAAGTGTTTCTCGTTTATATATCCTAATTATTTGTAAAAAAAAATTTAGAGTACCCAATTAAGGGGCAATTTAGCGTGGCCAATCCACCTACCCTGCACATTTGGGTTGTGGGGGTGAAATCCACACAGACATGGGGAGAATGTGCAAACTCCACACCACAGTGACCCAGGGCCGGGATCGAACCCGGGTCCTCAGCACCGTAGGCAGCAATGCTAACTACTGCGCCACCGTGCCACCCCTATATCCTAATTCTAACACCTGTTTTTTCACTTTGACATGGTGAGGTCAAGGCAGGCGGCAATATATTATCATAGTTTGCATCGAAGCAAAAGAACTATCCTGTGCAGTATTGTATGTCTTTAGCAGTGAGTGTGTTAGAAGAAAGATTAGAAACATATGCATCATTTTAACTTTGTATATTCCTGTTGGTCATTATTCTACAGTCATAAATAGATAACTTACTCACGGTGCCAAGCACAAATTCAGCTAGGACTTTCAGACCTTAGGAATTGGGTTACAATCCAGTCAATCAGTATCAAAGGCACACATGAAATGAAATCAAAATCGCTTATTGTCACAAGTAGGCTTCAAATGAAGTTACTGTGAAACGCCCCTAGTCGCCACATTCCGGCGCCTGTTCGGGGAGGCTGGTACGGGAATTGAACCGTGCTGCTGGCCTGCTTTGGTCTGCTTTCAAAGCCAGCGATTTAGCCCAGTGTGCTAAACCAGCCCGACCTCCATATCTGACTAGAAATCAGGATTATGGTGATTTTATTCAGGCAAGGCGAATTGTGATATTCTGCGTGCCAAATCTACTTAAATAAGAAATCTTCCCCAAGCAAAACAGAAGCGCATTTTTTTGATGTCCTTCGACATTTTGCTGGCTGGCTCAGGATAAGAGTTTCTGACACAAAAACATGTGCACCAATTGAATTTCTGGAAATGGGGGTATGTTTCATAAAACATTAAAATGGTAATTTCAATGCAGAGCTCTGTGATCTTGGGATTATATTTAAAAAAAAACGATTTCAATTTAGCTTTATTCAAGGTGAGGTTTCTTGACCGAAAGTGTTTCAACATGATTACACAAAATCCAATTTATCCTTTGCTAATTTTAATCCCAGAGGAATATTCTTTTCTCTGCAGGGGTTTTATTAATTCACGCATTTTGTATGGGTTTTTAAACATGTACAGTAAAAACTGGTGCAGAATAGCTGTACTTCCAGAATAGGCTAAGGGGCAGCACGGTAGCATGGTGGTTGGCATAAATGCTTCACAGCTCCAGGGTCCCAGGTTCGATTCCCGGCTGGGTCACTGTCTGTGTGGAGTCTGCACGTCCTCCCCGTGTGTGCGTGGGTTTCCTCCGGGTGCTCCGGTTTCCTCCCACAGTCCAAAGATGTGCGGGTTAGGTGGATTGGCCATGCTAAATTGCCCGTAGTGTCCTAAAAAGTAAGGTTAAGGGGGGGTTGTTGGGTTACGGGTATAGGGTGGATACGTGGGTTTGAGTAGGGTGATCATTGCTCGGCACAACATCAAGGGCCTGTTCTGTGCTGTACTGTTCTATGTTCTATCTATTAGAACACAATGACGTTGCCCCAAGATGGGCTTTTAGTACTGGTGCTAATAGCCATTCAAACTGGTTGGTGAAGTCGAAATCAAGGCATTGAGCTTTCCTTTGCCGAGAGATTAGCTTGTTCCCGTTCAGTCTCACAGCTCTCACTTCCCAGTGTCCCAGCTGTCCCCTATTTATACTCATTTAAAATAAAACAAATTATCAATAAAATAAACTAATAAACGGTGGGGAATCCCCCCCCCCCCTTAATAATCATCAATAAAAACATGGGTCAATAAACAAAACCGACAAGGGTCACATCCGCTGGTGCGGCAATGTGACCAAAATAAAACGCCAAAACGGAAACTTAACTAATTAAATTGAAAAGTCATTCCTGGGGTGACGTTGCACTGCAACCCCCACAGTGCTCACCGCTCATGGAGGTCCCCTATTTATAGTCTCTTTTAAGAAAACAAATAGTCAACACAAGTTAACTAATGGATGGGGATGGCAACCCCTCCCTTATTTATACCCTTTTTAATATAAACCAAAAATCAATAAATTCAACTAACAGGAGAGGGTGGCAGCTCCTAGTGGGGCATTGTAACAAAAATATATCGAAACGTCAAAGGAAACTTACAAATTCAAAACAAAGTGTCATTACCGGGGGTGATGATGCACCCCAGCCCCGGTTTATATGTGCTCAGACTATTAATAAATTAATGTCCATTAACTGTTTACCCTTAACCTTAACAATGCAATAACACAGTTTCTTATATTGAGACAGGGGTTTTCTCATTGTAATACTTGCAGTTACACGAACGAGGAAGTAAGACATAAGATACCTACATCCTTCCCAATCAGATCCTCTTGATTCTCAACGATTCCCCATGGAGCGATGCCTATGATGCAGATCCTCCCTCTGGACTTTGAGGCATGGTCCTTCAGTGCATCTCCAACATGGCGAATTACCCCTGCAAATAAATCCATCAAATGATTGCAGCACCATCTCAGCTTATCGGCGCAACGGAGTCCTCGTATCGGCAATTATCTCTTGTAACAATTGCAATGACAACTTGCATTTATAAAGCGCCTTTAACATAGTAAAGCAGCCCTCGGCGCTTCCCACGAGATTGATTTTGGACAAAATTCAGCATCGAGCAACGCAGTTAGGAGAGGTAATCAATAACCTGGTCAAAATTGACACTAAGATTTTGGTGTGCAGGTCTGGCCCCTGTTGGAACTCAAGACACTTCTAAAAATCCATTTATAATTATCCAAGACTTTTCCCATTAACTCCGTGCACCTCATGTTGGGATTCATTTGCTGGAATCCCATTTTTTTTTAATATACTGTCAAAATCTTTCTCCCGTAGCCCGGAATTCTCCAGCCGTTGCCATTTATTTTTCCCACCGCAGTGCACTCCCGCCCGAGGGTTTCCCAGCAGAGTGGGATATCTTCAATGGGAAATCCCGTCGACAAGCGGCAGGCGTGCAGAATCCCGCCATTGAGTAACACGCGACTGAGGAACTGGAGAACCCAGACCCTAAAATCTCTTCCCAGCGCCAGCACTTCAGGTATCAGCCAGAGAGAGCAACTGTTTGAAGTGGTGCTTTTATTTGTCTGTATTATTTCCTGAGCCGCAGAAATGGCACTGATATTTACGTTGCCCACAGAAATGAATGCCCAAATTTCCTGAGGAACAGATAAAACTGGCATAGAGTGAGTGGAAAGAAGGATAAACAGTGGTCGCCCCAGGAAAGAGCTCCACATCTGTTCTCTTCCTTCTTGAAGGCCCTCTCAATCCGAATCATACGGAAATTAAAGTTTGATTCAAAGCATCGTTCATGTACTCTGAGCACAGCATGTTTAATAAATGCAAATCTGCGAGCTTTTATCTTCCTAACGTTAACAGATCCTGGAGCTGGAAAATACTATGCGCCTCAGTAAGGGTGAAGTATTAAATAAACCTTCGAAAAGATGCCAGGAAGAATGACAATGGATTCTGCGCAGCCTAGAAGTTTAGTGTGGAAGAGCAGGAAATTAGCTTTCTTTGGTATTTTGCTTAGTGGAGCAGGCGGCAATTGCATTAATGCAACAGTCGAGTTTCAGGAGAGAAAATTCCCAGGAGTAGAGCAAACATTCCAGGAAACCTGTATCCAATATTGATGTTTTGAAAATCAGTTACATGCAAATTCTGGTTGAAAAAAGGTGCAAATTCACTCTTTTGCCATGGTCGTGCCAAAACTTTGCAGGAAATTCTTGGCCACTGACTTAATCTCAAACTAGTCATCTGTACTGTGTCGGTATACTTCAGTAAGAAGGAAAATGCGGTGATGTGTAAACAGGGGACAGGTTTGAGATAGGTTCAGCCAGATAATTGGACAGATGGATAGTGCTCAGTAAAAGTTGTGATGAAATGAATAAGGGACAAAAGAAGGAGCATCAGGGAGATATCAACGGGAAAGGAATTGCAACTCCAACAGTGGTTAGCACTGCTGCCTCACACTGTAACCAGTGGGAGAAACCAACACAACCGGAGACACCAAAAGAAAATCAGTCGGGTTCCCCAATTGTCCAATTGCCAATAGGGTTTGGGCCAGCTGACTTTGTTGTCGACAGTGTCTTGTTATGCTCTAAATGTGGCATAAGCGGCTCCCTTGTGGTGCACTTGACAAAGGAAGGTTCAGACATGGAGATAACTTCAACATGTTTATTAAACTATTTACACTTCTATTACTCGGGTTCGACACTACTGTTAATCCTACTATAGCTACTCAGACTGACTAACCAGTCTGCTACAATCCACGTGGTGGGAGTGATATTGAATCAACCCTGTGTCTCTACTCACTGACTGTCTCCACTGGAAAGAGGCAGATCATGTGTGTGGTGTCCTTTATATCTGGGTTGGTGCAATGCCCTCCTGTGGTCGTGTCACCTCTGTGTGTATTGTGAATGCCCATTGGTCGTGTCCTATCTAACTGACCTATTGGTTGAGTGTGTGTGTGTCATGTCTCTGGTGCTCCCTCTAGTGTCTAGCTAGTCTACATGTATTTACATTAACCCCTTGTGTATTTACAGTGATGCACATCACCGCAGACAGTTGTCATTAACTGGAAACAGTTGACTTGCAAACTGGGAAAGGGCGCCTGTACGTCGCAGCTGCCAAACCTCCCCCCCCCCCTTTCCTTGTGTTGGTCATCAGGCTGGACAGAGTTTGGAGCCTTGCCCACCTGTTGGTTGCCAGATCGCAGCAGATGCCACGATGCTAGATAGAGGTGATGCTGCTTGGAATTCCCATCAGGCCTGGGGCATTTGTCAGCTTTTCCAGTTTTCCCCCAGTGCTTTAGCTCCAGTGATAAGTCCCTCCCTCCCTTTCGCTTCCTGATTCTCTACAATTCCCGGGATGTCCTCGACCATGAAGACGGATGCAAAATACGTCTTCCCAACAGCTCTGTGGGTTGTCCCTCCACCACACGGGCTGCCGTGGTGCAAAATGGTGGCTCTCCGCCCCCTCTAAAGGGCAATTAGGGATGGGCAACAAATGCTGGCCTTGCTAGAGGTCCAGCAAACGCAGGAAAATAACAGGGAAAGGGAACAGCGGCAAAATGAAGAAATTGAGTGGACGGGAAAAATTGGGGCTGGGTCTGGAGAGAGCAAAGACCATGGACAAAGTCAACAGCAGACGCAGGGAATGGAAAAGAAAAACGGAGCGAATGATAAACATATCGCACAAAATATCTGCTCCGATCACAGGCAGAGGGATGTTGCCCACCGACGAAGTAACAATCTCCTTTCAGCAAGACGGCAGTAAAACATGCGCAGTGGACATTCAAGACTCTTGATTTAAATACCGGCAAGGAAAAGGAAGACGAATGCTTACCCGTGTTCACACCTCCAGTAAAGATCCAAGCCCCCGTCGTCATTGCTGCTTTGATTAGACCCTTTCCAAACACTTGCTTGAGTTTAGGTTGGAGTTCAAAGTTCTGGAGGCCCCCGTGGATGGAGATCAGGAGCTTGGGGAGGTCCAGCTGCCATTCCTTAGTCATCAGGTGCAAGAGGAGGTCAGGCTTTGTGTCAAAGGAAACACGCACGTACTACACCAGCAATGAGAAGAAGAGGAGAAACCAGTTACAAGAGGATCTTCCCCGACTTCGCTGCTTTCTGACCTCGCACTGGGATGTCCTCAGGGTATGAACGGAGCGATATAAACACAATGGGATGTGATCCAATCACACTGTTGACTGCGTTCACAATTCCCGTAATGAGAGTTAAATCTCGCCAAAAATGAGATTTGTGGGGCAAAATCTCAAAATGAGATCTTCACCACCCCAATGCCAGTGACGTCATCAGATAATCAGGCGAGATCCTGAGTGCATTCATTAACGTTACAGTAACGGGCTTGACGGCGCTACCTCCACCCTTAAAATATCTTCCCACCCAACCAGCGTGACATCGCGCCGGCGCAAATCATTACCAGTTTCCAAAAAAATGAAAGCTAGTTGAGATGACCATGCCGGGGGCGCACAGATAGGTATGGCTCCCGGGTGGTGAGGGGCATGCCAGGGCATTTCCCCCTGGCACTCTGGTAGTGCCCCTGGTACTGCCCTCCCCAGAGGACACTGCCAGGGCTCCCTCTGGGGGGCTCCATTGCAGAGGTTCCCCCATATCCATGGAGGGGTTGGGGGGGGGGGGGGGTGTTGCCCATTTTTATGGAGGATCGTGAAGTCAGTGGGGTGGGGGGGGGGGGGGATGGGTTCTCTGTGTCCGTGGGGGAGTTGGCCCCAAAAGCCGTCTCTGCGGCCAGCGAGCTTCACACTGGCTTTCCCGCCCTGGTCAACGTTCTGCGCATTATTGGGCAGATTCCAGCCTCTCATTCTTCATTTGTGTGCTCAATTGACGATTGCAGTGAATTGTTTGAAGAACCAGGAGCAGGAGAAGAGGCCATTTGGCCCTTCGAGCATGTTTCACCAATCAACAAGACGATGGCTGATCTTCTAACTCAACTTCACCTTCCTGCATTCTCCTTGTTTCCGTAACCCCCTTTAAATGCCCAAACATCCACTGATCTCGGTCTGAAGTATACTCACCAATCGAGAATCCACAGCTCCCTGGGGTAGAGAATTCCAAAGATTCACCGCCCTCTGAGTGAATAAATTCCTCATCATCTCTCTGTGAAATGACTGACCCCTTATTCTGACACTGTGACCCCCCCCTTGTTCTGGATGCCCCAGCTGGATGGAAACATTTTCTCAGCACTTACCATGCTAAACACCTGATGAATTTTATGGGCACGATTCTCCGCAAATGCGGCGAGTCGTAAAGGCTGCTGTGAAACAGGCCGTGTTTCATGGCAGCCTCCGCGCCCCCTCCCAGGACCCGATTCCCCCCCCCCCCGGGCGGGGTTAGCAGCGCAGCCCCGTGAAGCACGGCATCGCGGGCTTAGCGACCGTCGCTAAGCCCGCGCGCCAAGCGTCACGCCGGCTGATGCGCACGATGACATCAGCCGTGCATGCGCGGATGACGTCATCACGCATATGCGTCAAACCGCGCATGCGCGGGCCGTCATGCCCCTCAGCTGCCCCGCGGACTGATCCTGCGGGGCGGCGAAGGAACAAATAGTGCGCGGGTTTCGGACCCGCTGCCCGTGATCGGTGCCCACCGATTGCAGGCCCATTCCACCCTTGGCACGGCCGTGGTGCGGCCGTGCCAATCGGTGCCATGGTTGTCCGGGACGGCACTTTGCGGCCGTTTTCACGAACAGTGAGAGCAGGTGTGTTTGCGTTCGTGAAAACGGCCGTAAAGGCCTGGGAACTCGGCCCATCGGCCTGGGGAGAATCGCTGTTCGCCATAAAAAACGGCGAGCAGCGATTCGTGTCGTGGGGCGGCCGTTGGGGGGGGGGGGGGAGAATAGCAGGAGCGTGGGAAAAATGTCGGGAAGGCCCTCCCGCTATTCTCCGTCCCGTCGTGGGCAGCGGAGAATTGCGCCCTATATCTTTCAAACAGCACATTCTAGAACACTTATAACACATGCCCCTCATCCCGGAACCAGTCCAGGGAACTCTCATTTCACTCCCCCTTGGAAAAGTATGTCCTTCCTTAGATAAGGAGACCAAAACAACTTCCGGTGCTACAGGTGTGGTATCGTCAATGCCCTCGAAGCAGTTTGACTGAGGCCCTGGTGATTTCCACCTTCTCCTTGTGACCATAATGCCGAGTCTATTAAGAACTATAGAAGTTACGGAGAAAGAAAATAACTACTGGGTCCAAAAGCAGCTGATGCCCCCACATACAGGTCAGAATCTTGTGCCAGTGGAGGGGGTGGCAGCCGCTAGCTGGGAAGGCCTGGCAGTGATACGTGACAGTCAGACGATCGACAGGTCAGCCGCAGACCTTTCCCTGGGGTCAGGAACCCAGGGGCAGAAGAAGTCCCGCCTTCCAAGAGTTGCCAATCAGAGGCCAGATGCTCTTATGAATGGCAGTGCCACCGGGATGTCAGTGGCTTGAGTCAGAACGACACCTACCCAGGACCCATGTGAGGAATGTGAGAACGACACCTACCCAGGACCCATGTGACACCAAGTTCACGGGGGTGGGGGTCAGGGCGGGAGAGGGCTGTAGGGGAGTCAACAGCAGGGTTGCCAACTGTGATTTTTCGTCACATGACTTGCCACACTCCAGCCATTGGTCACCTGACACATCCACCTTGTGATTCACTGCCTTCCTGAGCCAATTGGATAGCAGAAAGAATCATGACCTGATTGGATAATGTGTAACTGTCAATCAAAAAGACTTTTATCCCCATTTTGAATGTTTCTATAACTGGAAAAGAGAAACGTTCGGAGAAAATTGAAAGTTGTATTTTAATGCCCCAGTGATATTTCTCCAGGGTTGCTTCCAGCAGTGTCCGGGGTATTGATCTTCAATTCCTGGAGATTTCAGGCCAATCCTGGAGGGTTGGCAAGCCCAGTCAGCAGCAGAGGCAGGGCGGGTGGCTCTCCTCAGGAACCCCCCCCCCCTTTCCAATACTGCGTCCCTTAATCAGGCACCCTGGGTTTGCTTGTTGTCCATGCTATAAGGTGAATCCCTTCCCCCCCCAAACAAAACCTGCCACTGAGTTAATACCAGAGGTGGCAAAATGAGGCCCTTTGAATGGCCATTAATTGGCCACAAAAGCCTCAATTGGCAGTGTCAATGTGTCTTTATAGCTGGACTTAGTCAGAATGGGCCTGGGAATGTGGCAATGCCATCAAACCTGACACAGGGGAAGGCACAAGATTCCGCCCATAGTCTGCATAATCCCCAACCACGGCGATTCCTGCAAGGGGTGGGACTGGAAAATGTAGACGCGGGTTTTACGTTGAAGTCTTTGGCATCAGACTCAAAACAAAAACATCTCCTGACTGAGGGGAGGGCGAGTGCCACCACCCCAGATGGGGCAGACCCTCTGATTGCAACCCAGTTAACCAATGTCAACAATTAACTCTTGGGCCACATCTAGACTGACGCCCCCTCAGGACGAACGCATCAGGGTCTTTAGAGAACATCAGAAGTGTGCTGGTTACCATGGCTTTGTTCGAGTGTCCGCCTCCCTGAAATTCAATTGTCCCGAAGGCGTCCGTTGGGCTGAGCTGTGTGTGTTTGCTGATCGACCACTTCTCCGAGTGCAAGTCATTCTTCGTGATTCTGCTCTCGGCGCTTTCGTTCTGACTGATGGAAATAACGGGGGGCAATCCGACATGTTGGCCCATTAGTCGCCCACAGCAACACCTGCCACAGAGGAAACAAAGCCCAAACATGCCTTACTCTCCCTTAAACAGAAGCAAAATCTGACTAGGCCCCATTGGAAGGATTATGCTGTACAATTCTATGGGTTGGGTTTTACCATTTTCAGCAGGGAGGGGGAGGCGGAACGGGAAATGGGGCGGTGGACAGGGTGAGGTGGTTGCGGGGGGGGGGGGGGGGGGGGGGGGGGGCAGAGAATTGGCAAACTTCAACTTATTGGCCAGGAATCCGGTTGACAATGCACCACAGGGCGCCAACAATCTCTGATCCAGGGGATCGGACTGAGCTGATGGCGAGCGAGAGGCAGAGGGCCTACCTCCTGGGGGCGGGGGGGGGGGCGGGGGGGGGGGGGGGGGGGGGGAAGAGAGAGAGAGAGAGAGAGAGAGAGAGAGAGAGAGATATTTCAGACCCTCTCAACTGCTCTGTATGGAACCCGCAGAGCAGATCTCAATCTTCCCTTTGTTGGATTTCCTTGGAGTTAGCAAATAGGAGGGGGCAGGGATGCTGAGAGCAGCTGTACAACAACAACAACTTGCATTTATATAACAAAAGCTGTCCCAAGGCACGTCACAGGAGCAAAACCCAAACAAAATTCGACTCTGAGCCACGCACGGAGGGGACAAGGAGGAGGTTTTAAAGAGCATTCTAAAGGAGAGGAGAGATTTAGGAAGGACATTTCTGAATGTACCACCCAGCCAGCTAAAAGCATGCCTGGTCAATGGTGCTGTGATGAAAATCAGGGACGCGGAATTGGAGGGTCATAGAATCATAGAATTTATAGTGCAGAAGAAGGCCATTCGGCCCATCAAGTCTGCACCGGCTCTTGGAAACAGCACCCTACTTAAGCCCACGCCTCCACCCTATCCCCATAACCCAGTAACCCCAGATAACCTTTTTGGACACCAAGGGCAATTTATCATGGCCAATCCACCTAACCTGCACATCTTTGGACGGTGGGAGGAAATCGGGGCACCCGGGAGTAAACCCACGCAGACACGGGGAGCGCGTGCAGACTCCGCACAGACAGTGACTCAAGCCGGGAAGCGAACCTGGGACTCTGGAGCTGTGAAGCAACCGTGCCAACCACTGTGCTACCGTGCTGCCCACAGCGATCTCAACGTTGGAGGTGATACCACCACGGGGATCGAGCGAGGAGGCCATGGCAGTATCTGAAAACCAGCTTGAGAATTAAAAAAAATCACTCAAATGCTTTTTCAGCCCCCTCAATACCAATCAGCAATTGAAATTGTGGTTCAGAGGAATTGACCACTTCATAAGTAGAAAAGTCTACAATGAGGTTTTCCACAATTAAAATGAAGTTAAAGTCATTTATTGCAACTGGCTCCACTGCCGACAGCAAGAAGTATTTAATGCACCAGCTGCATCAACAGATGTATTACCTATGGTGGTCTTTGGTGCTTGGTATTATATGGACACATTCTCTCTTGCAAAACGCTCTCTCTATCCATGATTTCTGAGCCTGAAAAACAGAGAAAGAGTAAGATTTTAGTGCAATTGGAACAGTAACTACAGGAGCGAATGTCGTTGAAAAGATGGTGAATTTTAGATTTATTTCCAAAACAAATCGCTCATGGTGAGCGCTTCACTTGGCTTCACGTGCGATTGATATAAACCCGGACCGAGCCGCGCACACGGGGAGAGAGTTCAGCAAAAGTAAAATCCTGCAGACCCGGGGATCCCGAGATAAAAAACAGAAAAGGCTGGAAATACTCAGCAGATCTGGCGGTGTCTGTAGAGAGAGAGAGAGAGAAACAGAGTTAGCGTTTCGAGCCTGTATATGTTTTTTGTTTGACCTCATAGCAATTCATCCATAATCGGCTAAACCAGCACAGAAAAAAATATTTTGAACATATCCAGTTCAATGAAGAAAAAGTTAAGAAAATGACCCCAATTTAATTAGCAGACACTTCTGTATGGGTTTTAAAAAGTTATTTTCAGTCATTTAAGATCAGGTAACTCACAGTTGCTGGGTTGATGATGTGATTTATTTTGTGGTCTGCCCATTTTCAACCAAGCCAATCAAACTGCCCCAGGTTGCCACTCTTAAAATATGGCAAGGAATATTTTCGAAGGCAACTTTTTCCAAAGATTTTTCTTCACCTTGCGCTGGGAAATTCTACCTTTGAAGAAGAGCGAGTGCGTTGAGCAGAAACCCGAGGGAAATAAAAATTTAACCGGAGCTATTTCAAACACAGTTTACACCCTAGTTAATGCACCATTTCATCATGTTCTGAAGGTGATGTTACACTGAATTCTGGAAGATCAAAGGAAGTTTATTTTGCTGGTTTATTGATGCTTTGCCTTCACTCAGAATCACAATTATTTTATCCTTACACTGCCAAAATTAGCACTTGGAGAAAGTTTAAACTTTGTGAATGGCATACAAAGGGTCGGAACAGGAATAGGCCCCTTTCACCCCATCTGGTCTGCTCCACCATTCATGGCCAATAATCTAATTCCACAGCTCTCCAGGGTAGAGAATGCCAAAGGTTCACCACCCTCTTGAGTGAAGAAATTCCTCCTCAGCTCGGTTTCAAATGGCCGACCCCTTATCCTAACATTATGTCCCCTGGTTTTAGACTCACCAGCCACGGGAACCATCGTATCGACATCCACCCTGTCAGAATTTTGGAAGTTTCATGAGGTCACCCCTCATTCTCGGAAATTCTGGGGAATACAAAGCCGGTCCCCTCAATCTCTCCTCCTACAACAATCCCGCCATCCCGGGGGATAATTTGGCGAACCTCCATCGAAGTTAGGGGCTGGTTTAGCACACTGGGCTAAATCGCTGGCTTTGAAAGCAGACCAAGGCAGGCCAGCAGCATGGTTCGATTCCCGTACCAGCCTCCCCGAACAGGCGCCGGAATGTGGCGACTAGGGGCTTTTCACGGTAACTTCATTTGAAGCCTACTTGTGACAATAAGCGATTTTCATTTCATTCACTCCCTCCATTCCAAATACACCCCTCCTCAGACCAGGAGAACAAAACCGTCCACGATGCTCCAGGTGAGATCTCACCAAGGCTCTATTTAACTGCAGCAGGACAACCTTACTCCTGTATGTCATGTTCTGTAGACTGGCCGATGTGAATGATGAACTACAGAACATCTAGTTTAAATAATTTATTATGAAACAACTGGCCTGATAAAGATAACTAGAATAAATAAAATAATAAACTACTAACACTCACTAACTATTATAGAGCTACTGCAAAATACATCTATCCTCCAACACAACTTACTCCCAACTCCCCAGACACAGGGTCACGTGGGTTTACACTGCCACCTGGTGATCGGAGGTCGTGTATAATATTATGTACCAAATTGCTTTATGCGTATAACTACACTGTACTCAAAACCCCTTGCATGAAGGTCAACATATCGTTTGCCTTCCAAATTGCTCGCTGAACCTGCATTCAAGATTTTAGTGATGTAGAAACAGGGACGCACAGATCCCTTCGGACACCCGCACTGCCCAACCTCTCACCCTTTAAGAAGTGAATAACCTCACATTATACTCCATCTGCCATGTTCCTGTCCATTCACTTCGCCTGCCCAAATCCCCTGGAAACCTGTGAAGCAGCTGTGAACTAACTGAATGGCAGAGCACGACACTCAAATCTCCCCTCCCGTGTCGAGATGCCTATATTTCTAATCGTTACTTTTCACCCCCTTGTTAATCAAGACTCTATCCAGCTCTGCCTTAAAAATATTCAAAGACTCCGCCTTTTGAGCAAGAGAGTTCCAGTGACTCACATCCTACTGTGAGAAAATGTTTCTCCTCATCTCCGACTTAAACGACAGACCCCCTCATTTTTAAAAGAGTGACCCCTAGTTCTGGATTCTCTGACAAGAGGAAATATCCTCTCCACATCCATGGTGCCCGTACCTCCTAGGAACTTATATGTTTGAATCATGTCACATCTTATTCTTGTAAACTCCAGCGGAAACAAGCCCAGTCTTTCCAAGCCTATCTTCATAAGACAGGGAGCTTCACTGGATGGGAGCGTACCCTCCATGTCTGATGAGGAGGGAGGGATGTGCCCTGATGCCTGTGGGGTGGAATGATGCTCGTGTGGTGGTGGTGGGAGGGGGGGGGGGGGGGGGGGGGGCGTGGTCGCCCCGATGCCAGTGGGGATGGAGTGGGGGGCGGGGGGGGGGGGGGGCGTGGTCACCCCGATGCCAGTGGGGATGGAGTGGGGGGCGGGGGGGGGGGGGGGCATCCTCCGTGTCCGTGGGCGAGTTTTATCTTCAGTGCAGATCAAGGCATCCTTTAGAGATTGCACCCCGCCCTCTGGCTCTCGGACCCCTCCCCACCCTGCCAGAGTAACGACGCAAACCATGCCCCCAGATTCTTTACGCATTAGGCGCCAGTAAATCTGGCCTGGAAACTCGGCTGTGCGACTGGAGATATACGCCGGTTTCCAGTCGAAACCTGACACTGACACATTCTGGGAAAATTTCACCCATTGAATTAAACCTGTCAACTGTGCGACTAAATAGCCCACATATTTGTAAAAGGTAACTTCCAGGACGTGAAGAGCACAGGGCTGGATTGTGAACTCGTGACCCAAGTGTTACACACTGAATGGATATTATAGACACAGCCGATCCTTTGTCAGATATGGACAATGATAATCAGGTGATGCCTATAACAAGCAGCCTGTCCACAGAGCCAGTTTTAGACCTGGGGGACAAGTTGAAAATGTACCCGTTTGTGTTTTCTATCATGCTTTTTATTTGTTCTTGGAATGTGGGCTTCGCTGGCGAGGCCCCTCATTTATTGGCCATCCCTAATTGCCCTGGAGGAGGTGGTGGTGAGCTGTCTTCTTAAACCGCTGCAGTACGTGTGCTGTAGGTACACCCGCAGTGCTGTTAGAGAGGGAGTTCCAGGATTGTGACCCAGCGACAGTGAAGGAACGGCCGATATATTTCCAAGTCAGGATGGTGAGTGACTTGGAGGGGAACTTCCAGGCGGTGGCGTTCCATGTATTTTCTGTCTTGTCCTTCTCGGTGGTGGAGGTCACGGGTTTGGAAGGTGTCCTGGTGAGTCTTAGTGTGTGCCATCTTATAAATGGCACACACTGCTGCTACTGTGCGTCACTGGCGGGGTCCGTAAATGTTGAAGGTGGTCAATGGGGTGCAGTGGCGTGCAGAGGGGGGGGCCGATGGTGCGCTGGCCCCGGGCATCGATTGGATGGGGGCAGCAGCGTGAAGAGAACGGAGCACGCACCGCGGGCGGCCGGAGCGCGCCTGCGCACCGCGGTCGGCCGGAGCGCGCCTGCGCACCGCGGGCGGCCGGAGCGCGCCTGCGCACCGCGGTCGGCCGGAGCGCGCCTGCGCCCCGCGGTCGGCCGGAGCGCGCCTGCGCACCGCGGTCGGCCGGAGCGCGCCTGCGCCCCGCGGTCGGCCGGAGCGCGCCTGCGCACCGCGGTCGGCCGGAGCGCGCCTGCGCATCGCGGTCGGCCGGAGCGCGCCTGCGCACCGCGGTCGGCCGGAGCGCGCCTGCGCGCTTGGTGAACAAAAAGGGCGCGAAATCTCCCGAATCAACGGCAATCAATGCCACCATGGGTGAGTTTTATTTATTCTTTATCTTTATCTTTTGATCCATTTTTAAACTCTTCTCTGCACCCTCTCTATAGTTGTCAATTTACTAAACTGTCGTGCCCAGAATTTGACATTTGGGCCGGGGCACCCATTTGGGAAAGAACCAGTATTTTATGAAGATTCATCATGGCCTCTTAACTTTTGCCCTCTTACCCTTTATACTTAAAGCCCAGGGTCCTATAAATGGGAGATTCTCAGAGACAGGGGCAGCACGGTAGCATGGCGGTTAGCATAAATGCTTCACAGCTCCAGGGTCCCAGGTTCGGTTCCCGGCTGGGTCACTGTCTGTGCGGAGTCTGCACGTCCTCCCCGTGTGTGCGTGGGTTTCCTCCGGGTGCTCCGGTTTCCTCCCACAGTCCAAAGATGTGCGGGTTAGGTGGATTGGCCATGCTAAATTGCCCGCAGTGTCCTAAAAAAGTAAGGTTGGGGGGGGGGGGCGCTGTTGGGTTACGGGTATAGGGTGGATACGTGGGTTTGAGTAGGGTGATCATTGCTCGGCACAACATCGAGGGCTGAAGGGCCTGTTCTGTGCTGTACTGGTCTATGTTCTATGTTCTACTTGACTGGCATAGTGCACAAACAGGCCCCACATGACCAGGGTTTTGTGAAGAAGAAGGGATCTGGAAATGTGTCGACTGTGAAAATTATATTTGTGGAAATTGGGTGAAGTAATGCCGTTGTTTGATGAGACTTGGTGCTAAAGCTTTAGAGAAATGAAGATGGAATTTGATTTGAAGAAGTTCAACGTTTTGAAGGATATTGTGGCTGAAATGAATGTGATACGTGCTGAATGGGCTGACTGAGAAATGTGTGAGATATGTCTTTGTATCCGCTATGTGTAATTTATCGGTCATATTATTGCAATTTTCCTGTTAATTCATGTTTAATTTACGTTGATTTTGGTGTGATTGCTAATATAAAAGTGAAGTTTTGTATATTGGTCTTAGTTGGGTTGTTTGTAGTTTGTTTCCACAAGGGTCATAACAGTATTTCCATGACGTTGCTGCTCTTATCCTTCTCCATGGGGGTTGCAGAGGAGGGAGGCACAACTTTCGAGACATAACATCTCACCCATTGCTGCAAAGCAAAATGACTGAAGAAGAGAACAATATCCCTAGAATCCCAGCGCTAAGGGGAAATTGACTAACTCTTACAGCGCAATTTAACCTCAGGCAGCCGTCCTATACCTTAGAGATGACCTAGAGGCAGCTTGGGGCCTGTCGTGAAGGTGAGTGAGTGCCTTTAAATTTGCTTACCTTTCACCGGGAGCAGGGTTTGAGGGAATATCAGGTAAGCTCTTTGTTTCTTTTTCTTCTTGTTTTTTTAAAATCTAGAGGTGATGTCAGGGAAGGCAGTACAATGCTTCTCCTGCAGAATGTTTGAGGTGAGGGACGCCGTCAGTGTCCCTGCTGATTTCATCTGTGGGAAGTGCACCCAACTCCAGCTCCTCAAAAACCGTGTTAGGGACCTGGAGCTTGAACTGGATGAACTTCGGATCATTCGGGAGGCAGAGGGGGTCATAGATAGGAGCTTCAGGGATTGAGTTCCGGAGCCATGAGGTCATGTTGCAGTTGTACAAAACTCTAGTACGGCCGCATTTGGAGTATTGCGCACAGTTCTGGTCGCCTCATTATAGGAAGGACGTGGAAGCTTTGGAACGGGTGCAGAGGAGATTTACCAGGATGTTGCCTGGTATGGAGGGAAAATCTTATGAGGAAAGGCTGATGGACTTGAGGTTGTTTTCGTTAGAGAGAAGAAGGTTAAGAGGTGACTTAATAGAGGCATACAAAATGATCAGAGGGTTAGATAGGGTGGACAGCGAGAGCCTTCTCCCGCGGATGGAGATGGCTAGCACGAGGGGACATAGCCTTAAATTGAGGGGTAATAGATATAGGACAGAGGTCAGAGGTGGGTTTTTTACGCAAAGAGTGGTGAAGCCGTGGAATGCCCTACCTGCAACAGTAGTGAACTCGCCAACATTGAGGCATTTAAAAGTTTATTGGATGAGGGCATAGTGTAGGTTAGATGGCCTTTAGTTTTTTTCCATGTCGGTGCAACATCGAGGGCCGAAGGGCCTGTACTGCGCTGTATCGTTCTATGTTCTAAAGATAAAGAGGTCAGTGAATAGCTCTAGAACGGGTGCAACTACGTTTTCTATAGGTTTTTTGGTGATATTTAATGAAATATTTACGTGGGGCTTTGGGGCATACAATCAAGATTTGCCCCGGGCATCACCAGACCTCTGCACGCCACTGATGGGGTGCTGATCAAGAGAGAGGTAGTGCCTTGCCTTGGGTGGTGTCGAACTACTGGAGTGTTGTTGGAGCTACACTCATCTGGGCAAGTGGGGAGTTTTCCACCACACTCCTGATCTGCGTCTTATGGACCATGGACAGGTTTTGGGGAGTCAGGTTAGTTACTCGCTTGAGAACTCTGAGCATCTGACCTGCTCTTGTAGCCAGAGTTTTATATTGCTGAGCAGTTAAGGTTTTGAGTGGAAAAGATTAGAAACGTACAAGATCATTTTGAAACACAATTATTTGATAGAAGTTACAAGCCTTGAATCCAACATCATCAGTAAAGAGAAACTATGAGAAATACTTGTGCATTTTAAAGTAGCTAAATGGAGCATTAATGCGAATAAAGACTGTGCTATTAAAAAAAATCTTTTAACCATGGGTGCAAATTGTATATGAGTAATTAATTATATGTTAGGGACTCCCATTTGGGTTGTGGATTTAGGCCAGCTTGCCTCATTGTCGAATAAATACAATGTACCTTTCCTTCATCGTTACCAATGCCACAAAACCGATGTTACCGAAGATATGAGACTTTGAGTTACATCAAATCACTGACTTCAAAGTGTGATTGGCTGCATTTGCATCTTATTATTCCCAGTGGGAAGTGCAGTGTAGGAATTTTATGAATAAGTATTATTACACGCCACAAGAATGGACCAACATCCATGCGATCCTTAATTAAACCCAGTTTTGTTCTTTTTTTTTTGTTTGTGGATTCCCATGGCATTGAACTGCGATATTAAAATCCTTGCAGAGAGTAAAACAACATTCAAGTTTTATTTTTTAATAAAGGAATGACCTTTTACAGGAATTCTCATCTCCTGTTCGGAAATACTTTGCATTCCCCCTTTGTCAATGTGTCCTGCCTCATAATTGACCTCAAGAGTATTTGTCACTAACTAAATATGCTACAATTTAATTGTGCAAATATGCTGACACCGGAGAAACTTCACAATATCCAACTCTTTCCTGCACTCCACATATCTCGTGCTCTCCTTAAAAGTCTAGTTCGTACATTGTAAACATTGATCGGAGCTCTTCAAACATGAGCAAGCCTTCTACAGCAAACAAACTGAGCTTGATTAACCTGTATCGGTCCCGTATGTTTACAGGTTGGCCAGAGATGAAGGGACATGTCTTCATAGAATATGAATTTCATAGAATATACAGTGCCGAAGGAGGCCATTCGGCCCATCGAGTCTGCACCGGCTCCTGGAAAGAGCGCCCTACCCATGCCCACACCTCCACCCTATCCCCATAGCCCAGTAACCCCACCCAACACTAAGGGCAATTTTGGACACTTAAGGGCAATTTATCATGGCCAATCCACCTAACCTGCACATCTTTGGACTGTGGGAGGAAACCGGAGCACCCGGAGGAAACCCACGCACACATGGGGAGAACGTGCAGACTCCGCACAGACAATGACCCAAGTCGGGAATCGAACCTGTGACCCTGGACCTGTGAAGCAATTGTGCTAACCACTACGCTACCGTGCTGCCATTCAGATTTTTATTGAGTTCAAATTTCACCAACTCCAGTGGTGGGATTTGAACCCAGGTTCCCAAAGAATTACCTTGGGGGTCTGGATTAATACCACAGACAAAGTCACTACACCACTGCCTTCCCATTCGCTCCAGAGGGTTGTGAATCTTCGGAATTATCCATCCCGGAGGACTGCAGATGCTCAGTCACCGGGGAAGATTTTTCGATCGCACCCTCCCAGAGACAGGGAAGTCCGCCCGGGGTCAACGAACCTTTAAATGGTCCGTCATATTTCACCGGCGATGATTCCTGCAGTGGGCGGGACCGGGAAAACTGCCCCATTGAGTATGTTCAAGACAGAGATCGATAGACTTGTGGCCACTGAGGAAGCTAAATAATCTATGGATAATGTGAGAATCATGAATTTTGATTCATGACTTTCTTGAATGGCCGAGCAGACGTGAGGGGTCGTTTGACTTATTCCTGTTCCCATTTCTTGCGTCCTTATGTGCCATTGCACTTGACTGTTTAACCCTTTCATTGCTCCTTACTTTAAACTGCCCTCTGGTCATTGCAACTCTCAAAAAACACTTAACAGGCTTGGGCTCGTTTCTCCAGAATAGAGACGGTCGTGGGTGACGTGATTGTTCCAACACAGAAGGGTTCGAGAGGGAATGCATTTCCACTTGTGATGGGAACCCCAAATTAGGGGCCATAAATACAAAATAGTCATTTATCAATCCAGCAGGGAATTCGAGGGAAACCTCTTCACCCAGAGAGTGCTGAGAATGTGGAGCCCGCGTCCACAGGGAATGGTTGAGCTGAACAATACAAAAGGGACGCTGAATAAACACAGGCCTCTGTTGGTGTTCATGCTCCACAAAGCTTCCTCGTACCCTTATTCATCTCACCCCATCAACCTAGCCTTCTGGGTCCTCGCTCCCTCATGTGTGGGGGGGGGGGGGGGGGGGGGCGGACTGGTGTCTCATCGACCCTGCCAGCCTGGAGGTGGGGGGGGGGAGAGAGAGGGGGTGGGGGGGGGGGGGGAGAGGAAAGGGGGTGGGGGGGGGGAAAGAGGATGAAAGGTTGGCTGATGCTGGGTGATTTCGTCATTGAAAGAATCAAAAACAAAAAGCAGGAATCAGCCACGTCGGGTAGAATGAAAAAGAAATGTTTGTTTCTCTGCAGCGTCTTTCACCACCACACACACGGCTGCTCCAAAAGTGCTTTCCGGCCAGTGAGTGCGATTCGTCAGAAGTGCAGTCACTGTTAGAACGATGGGAAAGCGTAACAGCCAATTTGCGCACAGCAAGGTCCCATAGCCAGTAATGAGTGCTAATGGCTTCACTCACCACCTGCAGATGAGCACCAGACATTGGTTACTCATGAGGCCATTAAGCACGTCATTAATTCCATTATAACTGCCAATTGTCAAAACTGAACTCACCCATGGAAAGACAAACAGGTTTATCACTGTCCTCAAAAATAGTTCACATGGTGCTGACATCCCGTCCTATTCCGTTTATTAAAATGCCATTGATCGTTTTACAAAGCGCAGCAGTCCTCATTACCGGAGACCATTCCGAATTCATCTCACCAGCAAGCACACAGTGCGGTAATTTGTTTCAACTTTAATGAGATGAGTGTAAGTCATGCAAAGTACAAACTTGGAAAACATCTTTTGCTTTAACCTTCCCGCTGGGTCCCTCTGGGCTTAAGTCTGCGCTGAAGGAAACTGACAGTGTCGGAGACGTATTTAAGAATAAAGAAATGAATAGGATGAAAAAGGAAACCTTTGATCTTTTTGCAAGTTAGTGGGACAGTTTAACAGAGTGCTTTGCCTCATGGAAAAGCTTGAAGAGAAACACTTGCAGTACGTTAAAGAACCTAAAAAATAAAACCCTTCGCATGGTCTTCATGACTTGTTGGAGTGATAAAGTGATACGGGAGGCAGGATGTGAAGGGCCACAAATGGCAAAGCTGGTTCCCAAATCCAGAACCACCAGACGTTTCTTTACAATAAAACTCTTCCTTTCTTTATCGGGGCACATTCCCTCATACACGAGAAGACACCAGGGGATGGAATTGAAATGGGGGCCAATGACATACCATAGAAAGCATTCTATCGGGCTGCATCACAGCCTGCTATGGCAACTGCTCGGCCCAGGACCACAAGAAACTTCAGAGAGTCGTGAATACCGCCCAGTCCATCACACAAACCTGCCTCCCATCCATTGACTCCATCTACACCTCCCGCTGCCGGGGGAAAGCGGGCAACATAATCAAAGACCCCCCCACCCGGCTTACTCACTCTCCCAACTTCTTCCATCGGGCAGGAGATACAGAAGTCTGAGAACACGCACAAACAGACTCAAAAACAGCTTCTTCCCCACTGTCACCAGACTCCTAAATGACCCTCTTATGGACTGATCTGATTAATACTACACCCCTGTATGCTTCATCCGATGCCGGTGCTTATGTAGTTACATTGTGTACCTTGTGTTGCCCTATTATGAATTTTATTTTATTCTCTTTTCTCCCCGTGTACTTAAATGATCTGTTGAGCTGCTCGCAGAAAAACACTTTACACCGTACCTCGGTACATGTGACAATAAACAAATCCATCCATCCAATGGGTAGTCTTCCCAATGGTTACATTCCCGGAGGATAACAGGGGCGGGGAAGGCGGGGGGCGGTAGGAAGGAGGTAGTAGGGTCCTTCCACCTTCCCTTTCTCCAAAGGTTATGATGAGAGAGTGGGAGAATCCCCTACAGAAATTCTGTCTCAGAATCTCTTTTAATAATAATAGACCTTTAAAAAAATAAATTTTGTGCACCCAATTCATTTTTTCCAATTAAGGGGCAATTTAGTGTGGCCAATCCACCTAACCTGCACATCTTTGGGGTTGTGAGGGTGAAATACACGCAGACACGGGGAGAATGTGCAAACTCCACACGGACAGTGACCCAGGGCTGGGATTCGAACCCGGGTCCTCAGCAATGGGCAGCAGCAATGCTAACCACTATGCCACCATGCTGCCCAATAATCTTTGTTGCCACAATGTGGAAATGCCGGCATTGGACTGGGGTGAGCACAGTAAGGAGTCTTACAACAGCCAGGTTAAAGTCCAACAGGTTTGTTTCGAGTCACTAGCTTTCGGAGCGCAGCTCCTTCCTGAGGTAAATGGTTATTGGTTATTGTCACAAGCAGGCTTACATTAACACTGCAACAAAGTTACTGTGAAAATCCTCTAGTCGCCACACTCCGGCGCCAGCTCGGGTCCACTGAAGGAGAATTCAGAATGTCCAAATTACCCAGTAGCAGGTCTTTCAGGACTTGTGGGAGGAAACCGGGGCACCCGGAGGAAACCCACGCACACACGGGGAGAACGTGTAGACTCCGCACAGACAGTGACCCAAGCCGGGAATCGAACCTAGGACCGTGGCGCTGTGAAGCAACAGTGCTGCCCACTGTGCTACCATGATATCAGTGAATTATGCTTTCCTGGTTGGTATGATGTTTCTCTGCCCACTCTTTCACCAGGGGCATTGGCCCAGTAAAAACCAATGGGTTCATGCCTGTTTTACAATACCAACAACTTGCACTTCTATCTTCTTCCCGTTTTGGGTCGCCACAATGCTGGTTGACTAAACGTCCCCATCACCTCCTGAAATTCACCCAATTCCCTTTCAGCCCCACTGCGTTCAAGTCTCTCGCCACCCCATCTTCCCATCTCCTTCTCCCCTGGCTGCCCGATCTTGATGGCTTGTCTCAACTCATTTCCTCTCCCTCGCTCTCTCGTGCATCTGTATATCACATTTAAAGATGTAGCACCTTTCAAGCAGGAGAAAATATCGAACTGAGCCAGCCACAGAGCAAGGTAAGGAAGTAAAATAAAGAAACGAGAGGTTGGTCAAATAAATGGATTTTAAAGCTGATTTTGAAAGGGGAGAGATAGGGAGGCAGAGAGGGATTTCCGAGCTTTGGGCCTAGCCGCCGATGATGGAAATGAAGGACATGCAATGTCAGAATTGGGGTGTGGGGGGGAGAATAAAGGTCTGGGAGGGTTGGTGGGCTGGAGGGGGCTATAGAGATATAGAACGATGAGACCACAGATGGAGTTGAAGACAAGACTGAGAATTTTTAAATTGCAGCATTTCAGGCAGTGGAATACTCTGGCCCGGATTCTCCGATCTGAGTTCACCGCCAACACCACTGCCAGTGAGAGCCGAGAATTAGACACGCAGCCACTCCGCAGCGGATGGAGCATTCTGTGGTGTCCTTTCGTATTTGTCCTCTCGAGAGCAGGAATTTTCAGGCCCCTGACATTAAAAATGCATTTCCATTTACTAAAATGAGAATCATAGAGCATGCAGAGGGAGGCCACTTGGCCCAACTTGTCCATGCTGGCCCATTAAAATGGTTGTCCAATTAGCCGCACTCCACCATGTCCTCCTCTGAACATTTTAATCCATTCAAGCATTTATCCAAATCCTTTTTAATAAGCTCAGTTAAAATTAGGAAACTGTTGACCATTAATCTGGGATTGAAACAATTGTAAAAGGCTGAATTCTGCTTTTTGCATCTTCCAAGTTGTTCGCAAGCTCTGAAAAGTATTTTTGAGTTTCCACGATCTGGGGCTGGCAAGGATGCCATGGATCTGATGGTTTCGTGCGTGGGGTTTCATTCCTACAGATATTAATTGTTGGCACTGCCAACGTGGCAGTGGCACCTGGGTGCCAGCCTAACAGTGCCAAGGTGTCCAGGTGCCACTGCCAAGGCGCTAGGCTGGTGATGCCAAGCTGGCATCTTATTGCTCAATGGGGGATCGGGCCTGGAGGTGCACTGCGCGGGTGCGGGCGGGAGGAGCCGAGGACCTCCTCGCCCTGGAGATCTCGGGCAGGCACCATTCAGGGTTGGTCACCACAAAGGGAGACCAGACAGGACGACACTTGTGGGGATCTACCAGGGGATCGGAGGCCTCAGGTGCTTGCCCTCTGGGCAGGGTGGCACCTTGGCACTGCTGGTGCCACCTGGGTATCCTGGCACTGCCAGCCTGGCACTGTCATGTCCCCCACATGATCATCCCCTCATTTAACGCTGCCCCCTTAAATCCCCCCCCCCCCCCCCTCGAACCGCCTCACGTGGATATCCGACTTATCTGGGCTAATTGGCAAGGTGGAACTGCCTGTAGTCCCAGCAGTGGCCACTGCGAGCGGCTGGCGTTGCTGGGTCTACTGGCCAACAATTCTCTACGGTGGGATTTGTTTATTGAAGCTTGGGAACCTGTCTGAAAGCAATTAATGTTGCTCCCAGCGTTAAATCGCTGCAGAGCAGACATCGGGAGTGTGGATGGGATCTCACATTTCTTTAGCCGGAGTGTCCGGGGTGGGGGGAATGGTGGTGTTGTGGGGAGGGAACCTCAGTGGACAATAATGTTTGGAGCAGGGGGCGGCTTGACCATTCAACACCCGGTTACAGAAAAGGCTGTCCATTAGGTTACAGGGCCGGGTTGGAGATCGCAGGGAGCCTGTGCCACATGGGCATGATGTATACGATCTGAATGCTTGCTCAAATCAAGCATGCATCGGATGTTTTTATTATTACTGGTCACATCCTCCCAATCATCAAAGAGAATGACTTCAAATTTACTGCTCAGAAACAGGCCATTCAGCCCAACAGATCCGCGATGGTGCTTATGCTCGAATGGAACCACCAGCCGTCCCTCTTCATTTCATCCCAACAACATTCCTTCTTTGCCTTTCACCCTCTATTTAAATTCATTCATGGGTGTGCCATGGCTGGGCACAGCCTTCATTGCCCATATCTAATTGCCCTTGAGAAGGTGGTGGGGAGCTGCCTTCTTGAACCGCTGCTGTCCATATGGTGTAGGTACATCCACAGTGCTGTTAGGGAGGGAGCTCCAGGATTTTGACCCATGCATTTATCTATTTTCCCATTAACTACAACTATTCCCAGGTGTTAATGATTTTCACATTCTCACCACTCTGGGCTAAAACGTTTCTTCTGAGTTCCCTATTGGATTTATCAGCGACTCTCTCACACTGATGGTCAATAGTTTTAGGTTTCCACCAAGTGGGGGTGAAATCCACGCAAACATGGGGAGAATGTGCAAACTCCACACGGACAGTGACCCACCAACATCTACCCTGTCAAACCCTTTCTTAATCCAAAAGATCTGACATCTGAGGAGAGAGTCGGGAGCGGGAGCTGACCTGGAAGGGATCAGGAGATGATAATAATGATGATGATGTATTGTCACAAGTAGGCTTCAATGAAGTTACTGTGAAAAGCCCCTAGTCGCCACATTCCGGCACCTGTTCAGGAAGGCCGGTACGGGAATTGAACCCGCGCTGCTGGGATTGTTCCGCATTAGAAACCAGCTATTTAGCCCATTGTGCTAAACCAGCCACTGGTAAATTGAGGCTCAGGCTTGGGGCCTATCGCTTATCTGAGGAGAGAGACGGTCAGGAGCTGGAGCGGACCCGGGCGTTCTCATGTTGGAAAAATGAGAAAAGAAAAATCAAACTGTGAAATCATAGGAAGGACGTGAGCTGATTGTTTGTTTCCCTTTCTCCAACGTTAGGGACTTGGCCCAAGGATCAAGGAAATTAAAACTTTCATTAAAAAAAAGTCATATCAGAAATGATGTGATTAGTTGCTGCATCTTTCTTTTTTAAGTGGTAATGTTCATGAGCATTAGCAAGATTTATTATCTAATAGTGCAATGGCAGGGCAGCTCTAACCTTTCAATTACACATCCTGTGCGATGTGGGAACTCTGGGATGCTTCCTGTATCCCGGATAACCATATGTGCAGCAAGTATAGCGAGTTGCAGTTGCTCGAGTTCCCTGTTTCAGAATTGGAGGAGCAGCTGACATCACTGCAGTGCATCCGTGAGGTTGAGATCTTTGTGAATAGCACATTTAGAACGATGTAGTCACCCCATAGCTTAAGACAATGCAGGGAGCGAGGGAATGGGTGGTGACCAGGCAGTCAAGAATAAACAGGCATGAAGGGCAGGAACCCCCTGATGCATCTTACCCTCTAATCGGTATTCAGTTCCAAATATTGAAGAGAGTGACGGTTCTTTTGGGGAGCGTAGCCAGAGATATGCCTATGGAACCACAGGTGACTCAGCTATACAAGTGTGGCTCGAGGAAGACTGGCAGATCATTGGTGATCGGGAATTGGATAGTTAGGGGGAACAGACGGGCAGCTTGGTAGCCGCAGATGTGAACCCAGGATGGTGTGTTCCCTCCTTGATCCCAAGGGCAAGGATGTCACTCAATGGCTGAAGAGTGCTCCAACGGATAATGGTGAACAGCCAGCGGTCATGGTCTACATCAGTGTCAATGGCATAGGCAGAAAGAGGGATGTAGTACTGCAGTCAGCATTTAGGGAAGTCGATTGGAAACCAACAAGCAGGACTTCAAAAACAGTAATCCAGAATCCTAAAGTACAGGAGGCCATTCGGCCCATTGAGTTTGCACCAACTATTTGAAAGGCCAGCCTGCACAGACCCAATCCTCGCCCAATCGCTGTAATCATGGCCAATCCACCTAACCTGCACGTCTTTGAACTGTGGGAGGAAACCTGAGCATCCGGAGGAAACCCACGCAGACACGGGGAGAACGTGCAGACATCGCACAGTCATCTGAGGTCAGAATTGAACCCGGGTCCCTGGCGCTGTGCGGCAGCAGTGCTAACCACTGTGCGGCATTTCCGTTCTGATTACTCCCAGTACCACACGTAATTGAGTATAGAAATAGGAGGGTAAATAGATAAATGTATGGCTGGAGAGATGTTGCAGGAGGGAGGGCCTAAATTCCTGGGAATGTTCTGACCGGCTCTGGGGGAATTGGAGACCAAAAGGTCGGACAGGTTGCACCTAACCAGAACTGGGACCAATTTCCTTGTGGGGTGATTTGTCAGTGCTGGTGGCGAGGGTTAAACCTAACTTGGCAGGAGGGTGGGAACCAATAGGCAATAATAGAAAGGAACAGCAAGGCGCATCGAATATTGGGAGAGACAAATAGCAGTGGCGTATGTGACTGTATGTGAATGCAGAGTGCGGTAAATAAAATGAATGAGTAGCAGGTGTAAATAGCCAGGTGGAAACATGATGTTGCGATTATTATGAAGACCTGGCCTAATGAAAGAGAGGACAGGGTATTAAATATATTACAATCCCAGACCAGACCCCAACAGTTGCTCGGATACCGAACAGAAACCCCAATATTTTATTTAATTTGTTACACTGTGAGGAATCGCCCCAAAAGTGATTCCACGCACAAGAGATATATGGAATATTAAAACAAACTTTATTACTAACACAGTATTATTAATCATAACGACAAGAGCTTACAATTACCAGTTAAACAATGCTTAACGATGACAATGACACAATAGCCCTTAACTGTTATCTTTATCTTCACTCAAACAAAACCCATCTCAGGTCGCAATCCACTTTCAAGTACAGTTAGCAGACTCGGAAATACTTGCTGTAAAGAGATGCCTTGGATAAACCACTTCAAGAGAGAGATCGTCCAGGAAACAGCTTGCAGATTCTTGCCCGAGCCAAAACACTGGTCAATAGGCAGCCTCTCCAGAAACCTCTTGTGCTGTTCACAGGCAAAGACCATCTCCTGGGAGAGCAGCTGCCAATCAGTTCATGGACAGATCAAAACTGAACCGAAACTTCAGAAACTGCTTCAGCCCCTGACTCCTCCCATTAACTTCATCATCTTACTGAGCTGAACACAATGTTTCTAATCATCTACTCCCCAGGGAACCTCCATTATATAAACAAAATTCCATTAGCCCATTTCACCAAACATTGCGCGCAATTCTCCGCTCCCCATGCCGGGTGGGAGAATCGCAGGAGGGCCCCCCCGACTAATTTCACAACCCCCTGGCATCCCCCGCGATTCTCCCACCCCCCGTTCGGAAGAATCGCCGCTCGCCGTTTTTCACGGCGACCGCCGATTCTCCGACCCGGATGGGCCGAGCAGCCTGCTGTTCGTGACCGTTTCACACGGCGGCAACCACACCTGGTCGCTGCCATCGTGAAATCGCCGTGAGATGCCCGTTTTGGGGCTTGTAGAGGGCCTGGTGGGGAATGAGCACCACGACTGTGCTCGGGAGGGGACAGACCCGTGATTGGTGCCCACCGATCGTCGGGCCGGCGTCTCAATCGGACACACTATTTACCCTCCGCCGCCCCGCAAGATCAAGCCGCCACGTCTTGCGGGGCGGCTGAGGGGATGACGGCCACCGCGCATAGAGCGGGTTCGAGCTGTCAGCCGTCATGACGTCAGCCGTGCATGCGCGGGTTGGAGCCGGCAAATCTGCGCATGCGTGGCTGACGTCACATAGGCGCCGCCGTCGCGTCATTGTCGCTGCGCCACCTTGATGCCAGCGTCAAGGCCCAGCGGCCGAGAATAACGGAGCGCCGCTCCTAGCCCCCCGGGTGGGGGTGAATTCGGTGAGAGGAGCGGGCTTCGAGGCCGTCGTGAAACTCGGTCGGGTTCACGACGGCCTTCACGAATTTTCCCGGGAGCGGAGAGTCGCGCCCATTATCTCAGGCTGGAATGAATTATGCTCTTACCTTTTACAATGCTTTAATTGCACCTCTGTCTCCAATATGTGCCTGCTGCCTTTCAAACCAGGAGTTTTAAAAACATGGCTGCCGCAGTCACACACACTAACCCACACTGTTAACCCTCACTGCACCAAACACACATCAGAAACTCCTACATTCATCCCAAATATCCCTGGATACCAGGGGCCGATTCTCCGCTCCCGGGAAAAATTGTGAAGGCCGTCGTCAACTCCGCTGAGTTTCACAACGGCCTCGGAGCCCGATCCTCTCACCGAATTCACTGCCACCCGGGGGGCTAGGAGCGGCGCTCCGTTATTCTCGGCTGCCGGGTCTTGACGCTTGCGTCAAGGCGGTGCGCCGAGAATGACGCGACGGCGGCGCCTATGTGACGTCAGCCGCGCATGTGCAGGTTGGCCGGCTCCAACCCGCGCATGCGCGGCTGACGTCACGACGGCTGACAGCTCGAACCCACACATGCGCGGTGGGCATCTTTCCCCTCAGCCACCCCTAAAGACGTGACGGCTTGATCTTGCGGGGTGGCGGAGGGGAAATAGTGCTTCCGATTGAGACGCCGGCCCGACGATCGGTGGGCACCGATCGCGGGCCTGTCCCCTCCCGAGCACAGTCGTGGTGCTCATTCCCCACCAGGCCACCTACATGCCCCAAAACGGGCATCTCACAGCGATTTCACAACGGCAGCGACCAGGTGTGGTCGCCGCCGTCGTGAAACGGTCGCGAACGGCAGGCCGCTCGGCCCACCCGGGTCGGAGAATCGCCAGTCGCCGTGAAAAACGACGAGCGGCGATTCTTCAGAGCAGGGGTTGGGAGAATCGCGGGGGGCGCCAGGGGGTCATGAAATTAGTTGGGGGGCCCTCCCGGGATTCTCCCACCCGGCCTGGGGAGCGGAGAATCGCGCCCCAGGTGTATACCGGGAAGATATGAAAGGAAGAAAGGAGGGAAGATTGACGGTATCGATTAATGAGAATGTTGCAATGCTGGCTTTTAGTTGCTAAATCGCTGGCTTTTAAAGCAGACCTAGGCAGGCCAGCAGCACGGTTCAATTCCTGTACCAGCCTCCCCGAACAGGCGCCGGAATGTGGCGACTAGGGGCTTTTCACAGTAACTTCATTGAAGCCTACTCGTGACAATAAGCAATTTTCATTTCATTTTCATTCATCTCAGAGGTTTCAAGGACACAATGATTCCATTTGACGAAAGCGAAGGAACAAAAAAGGTGAAATTGCATTGCTCAGTGTAATCGATCGACCACCAACTGGCGGGAAAATGTAGCAGAACAAATTTGCAAGGAAATTACAGAGAGATGCAAGAATTATAACAATTATAATGGGGATGGGGGGAGGACTTGAATTGTCTGAGTATAAGTAGGAGAGTAATGGGAATAGTGGGATAAGAATTCCTACAATGTGTTCGGGAGGATTTTCTACAGCAATATGTGTCCAAAGAGATAGGAGGCACTGCTCGACCTGATCCATGAGAATAATAATATTATAATAATAAATCGCTTATTGTCACAAGTAGGCTTCAATGAAGTTACTGTGAAAAGCCCCTAGTCGCCACATCCCGGCACCTGTTCAGGGAGGCCGGTACAGGAATTGAACCCGCGCTGCTGGCATTGTTCTGCATTACAAGCCAGCTGTTTAGCCCACTGTGCTAAACCAGCCCCAGAGATGGGCCCTGTGTCATGACCATTTAGGGGACAGTGATCATTTTATCATCAGGCTTAGGCTGCCTATGGATAAAGATAATGGAACAATACAGGGGAAGGCAATTAACTGGGGGAATGCCAACTTCGATAGGGATAAGAACGCATCTAACCCAAGTTAATTGGATGCATATGTTGACAGGCAATATTGTAACTGAACAATGGACTGCCTTGAAAGAGGAGAGGGTTGGGGCACAGTCAACGTAAAGTCCCACGAAGGGGAAAGGTAGGGAAAACAAATCCAGATCTCCGAGAGACGAACGAGATAGATATTAAGGCGAAGGAGATGACAGATGTCAGGTGGATAATACAACTAGGAACCAGCCTGTGTGTAGAGGATTCAGCACAGAATGAAAAAGCAAATGAGAAAAGCAAAGAGAGAGTATGAGAAGAGATGGTAGCTGACATAAAAGTGAATCTAAAGGTCTGCTATTGGCAAATCAATAATAAAAGGGTTGCAAAGAAGGAGTGCGGCCGATTAGGGACAAAAAGATGGTTTGCACATGGAGGCAGGGGGCATGGCTGAGGTATTAAATGAACACTTTACATCTGTCTTCACCAAGGGACATGATACATGCAGAGCTTCAGAAACAGGTTAAGGAAATGGCAGATGAAATTTAATGCGCTGAAATGTGAAGTGATAGATTTTGGGAGAAAGAACGGGGAGAGATGATGGGGGAATTTGCCCCAAAAATTTCAAAGTGTGGTCACTGACGGGCAACTCCCCTTGAGCGGATCGACACAATCCCGATTGCTCTCCATTCAAACAGAAATTTATTTGGAGGCAGGGAAGATTTGTGTCGTGGGACCCGAAGAGGTCAGAAAGGCTAATCCTCAGAGATCAGAGCGCCATTTTTAAAGGGTGCCTCGATCTTAGAATAACCCTCCAGCCTCCCCCCAATGGACCGTGAAGAGCGATAAAAACAAACACGGCTTATCCCTCCTTTGAAGCAGCCTGGACCTGTCAATCAAAAGGCAATGGTCTGTGGAATTGAATATAATCAATACAATTCAAGACTTTTAAGCTTCTCAGCAAGCTCAGAGGCTTGAAAAAGTTAAAGGGGAATTAATTTGATTGTGAAAAAGGCACTTCAAAGGCAAGACTCTTACCTTAACCTGACAAATCAGTGACACTGAGATGCTAGGAGAGATATCAAAGATTTGAACGCTCCAGAGGGAAGACTTTACCCTTCATCTGACAGCTCATTAAACTTGCCATGCTGGGAGAGAGTTTAAAGGTTTTCAAGGCTACAGAGGTGCTACATGGCCTCCATGCCCAGAAAGACCCTGGTGCCCTCTGAGCACCTCCAGATCAGCCCAAGCACCCTGCCGTCCCCCACCTCTCCTGAAGGAAGCCCCTCGGCCCCCCTTTGCTGTTAGTGTAGAGAGAGTGCTCACCCCCCTTTTCATCCTCAGAGTCCACAACGCCTGCTCCGCGTTTTAAGGACTCTGCCGGATTTCCAGCTGGAGAGGGGGTTGGGAGCATCCAGGGAGGTCGCAGCGTTCCATTTCAATCTCACAAATGAAATTGAAATGGATGCTAGTGATTTTCTCTGGGTGAGAATGGGCCAGGGTGGTCGTGGTGGGTTTGACACCCGGCGAGAATCTAGATTTGGGCCTGATGCCCAATTCAACGGGAATCCTGGCTTGGGCTAACGGCCCCGTTGAATTGCCCTCAATACAAAATAGAGTGTACAATTCTACAGAGGTTGCAGGAGCGGGGGGAACCTGGATGTATATGAACCACTGAGGGTGGCAGGACAGGTTGAGAGTATGGTTAATAAAGCATACAGTATCCTGGGTCTTATCAATAGGGGAATAGGGCAGGAGATCAAAGTTGTAGTGAGTTCTCCAAGTATTCAAAGGCAGTGATCACTATTTAGTACCATTAGGTCGGAGTGCTGGCATCCAATTGAAAGAAACTTGCATTTTTATAGCACCTTTAAAGACCTCAGAACGCTTCAAAGCACTTTACCGCCAATCAAGAACTTTTCGAAGTATTGTAATCTCGGAAACGCGGGAGTCAATTTGTACACAGCAAGATCCCACAAACAGCAATCTGTTTTTAATGATGTTTGGCGAAGGGAGAAATGTTGCCCAGGACACAGGGGAGACCTCCCCCAGTTATTATTACCAGCGACAACCGTCAAGGTTACCACAGATTCTGGGTAACAATCAGAGGTGGAACCATGTTCAATCTTCCACTCTCTAACTTAAGCAAGTTGAGGCTAATTACAGCACAGCCCCAAGATTGAACCTCAACACATCAAGTCACTGTGCCATCGGGGAATCGAAACGATTGTTGGTACGGAGAGTTTTCCATGGTATCGATCAACTTCACATAATGTCCAACAAGTTTCTGGGTGGCTTGAAAAGGTAGTTAGAACTCGCAATAACAAATTTCCATAAGTTAACAGAGTACCAGCTAATAATTTCACCCATACCTTCAATGATCAGGTGAAAAAAAAATAACATTTTGAATGATCAAACAACCTGAAGTGCCAAATGCCTTTAATTAGCTGGAATAAATAAAATGGAGGTATCACTCTCTACACTTCATTAAAATCTTGACCCAGTTGAAATGAGCAGTTTGCCAAACAGGTAAATGCTCCTTTTTTATTGCACCGGTGTTTAGCCAGTAAAGGCTATTTACTTGCACACATTATCACAAATTTCATTCAGTTGATTGGCAATAATTGAAAGAAATATCACAATTAGCATTTTACGCTGCTTGTCCAGCCTTTCAATTGTCCCATATTTCGTGAAGAAGAAGAAAAATCATTGAAAATCATCTGTAATACAAGTTTATTTCTGTCCCCTTTTAATGAATTGGAGGGAATTAACCAAATTAAAAAATCTCGGTATTTCTTCAAGGATAGACCTCAGGGCATCTCGTTGAAATACCAGTAATCCTGAACAATTTACAAACTAGTCGCCCACAAATTCTTTCCCTAGTTTGATTCTTATTTCCAGCTTACTCTACTTTGATGCTCAATTCCCGTACCAGCCTCCCCGGACAGGCGCCGGAATGTGGCGACTAGGGGCTTTTCACAGTAACTTCATTGAAGCCTACTCGTGACAATAAGCGATTTTCATTTTTTTCATTTCATTTCATTTCATTTTCATTTCATTTCATTTCAATACCAGGAGCTTCCAGTGATGGAAAACTGTTGGAAAAAGTTTCAGCAAAACAATTGCAGACAGAAAACTTTGTGCGGCATTTGCAACTGTTCGATGCCGTTGCACTGGAGTGTGTTCCACCTCTTAAATAGCTCAAATCAAACCCAGGGGCAAGCATAATTGCTTCTTCAGTTTGTGAAACCATCAAGTAACTCCCAGCACCTACAGTGACTGAGTGAGTGCCTCAGACAAAAGTTGCCCGTTAGAAAAATTGATTACTTTAAACCTGTGGACTTCATCTCCGGCCTCATAAAGTCTCAAGACAGTAAGAGGTCTTACAACACCTCTCAGACAGATATAAATGCATCTCGCTTATCAAAAAACATTTCGAAGTGCAACAGTACCTGTTGAAGGTCTTTGCGAAGTAACGGAGTGCTCCATTGCCCTTGCAGTGTTCACCAACTCCTCATACATAATTCTCTTGTTTCTTGCTGTGTGCTGTGTCTGCGTTAGTGACAGACAGCCCACTCAACCTCGGCGTTGTTACTCATTAAAGACACACACACCCATACAGCTGTCAGAGACGGGGTCTAGTGGGCACTCGCTATGTGCCACACAGACTACTTGCCTTTTGCTAGATCGGCCCACGCTTACTACCCCTTAAAAAGCAAGTCTGGGGTTGAGCTTTTAATCCAAGCACAAAGCCTTCAAAACATTTCCCCTTGACTCAAGTCAGGTATTTGTTTTAAATGCACGTGTATGAAAACACTGCTCAGGGAGTGGGATTGTTTGGCCACTTTATAATTCAATGGGGGTAGCTAATCCTGGGAGAATCAGCATGCTAATACCTCAACATTAATCTGCATTCAAGCCAAACATTATTGCTACTGGGAAGAATTAAATCACTCAGGGCCGCACCCCAACATCAACTGGTCACAGATACTCAAGTACTCTGGGCCAGATTAGAATGTCAAGGGCAATATACTGGTTAATGATCACTTTGGCTGGAGGGAGAAAAAAAAACTGAAGTCTGTATGCATCCACTGCGAGCTTTATAAACTGCCAACTAACAATGGCTTTGCTTTAATTAGCTTTTGAATAAAAGTTCCATTTTCTCTATCTGTCAGCACAGTAGCTCCTGGACACTTATCGAGGAATTCTGATTCTATCCAAAGGGGCACCTAGCTTGGTCGATGAATGAGCAATCATTGAATGAGGTGCATGGGCAAACAAAGGGACTTTTCTTCAGGCAGTCCTTGCGTTGTCACGGATACCTACTTTCTGGTTGGACGGTGTCCATGCTGCGAGTCACTTTTCCTGCCTTCCTCCGGCGCTGAAGAGCGAAGCCAGAGGGGGGAGAGCGGTCATCCTTCTTCACATCTTCCCACAAAAAAAACCGGGAGAGGCTTGGACTGTTAACATGAGGATCCCGTCCGTTTTATCCATCCCTGACAGATCCCTCGTCCCAAGCTTCCTCTTCTGAGTTAATCATGTCGTCCCCCCACCCCCATTACGCCAATGCTTAATCTTATTTAAGAACCAGCATTTGGAGGATCAGCATTTGAGGAGACAAAACAAAATCCTTTGATTGAGTCTCCAAATCTCGAGATAGTTAATGCCCTGACCAGTCCCATGATTCTAATCCATTTATCGAGGCAGTCAGGAGACTGGGTTCACATTTAATAATTTTTACTTGGATTTTCACCTAATCTTGAATATGATTTGCCAGCTTTGTTCGGCTTGTCAGGTTGAATGACCCAGGCCAACTGAAGGTGAATTAATCCGCAAGGCATGTTTTAGTAAAACCATCAATAAATGTGCGGCTTTGCGCCTCGCTGCAAGCATTTGCTTTCAGGTATATTTCGAATGGGTTTCTGTCTTTTATTCCCCTCCTCTGTTTCTCACTTTCTCTAAATGGGGGGGAGTTGACGGGGCAGGAACAGAGTCCCGTTTTGGGCCCGTTTAGCGGGATGTTTCCACGCCAACGGGACTTTGCCGTGTTTTTGTTTGGCCTTGGAGAGGAAGGCCCTGTTTCAGACCGCACTCTCAATCATTCCCTGCGCCGATGATCTCGGCTCGACAGTGGAGGGAGGGTATTGGCGGATGGGGGCACCATTTTTAAATGCCACCTAATCATTCGCCCCACCCACCCAGGCACCCCACTGCGGCTTACGGAATTCTCCACTGCGCCCAACTTACCTCTTATGGGGTCCTCACCCCATCTCTTAAGGGCAAAGCACCCCCCAGGCCTGATCCCTGGCAGGGGAAAGCTGGCACTTGGGCAGCTTGGCACTGCCGGCCTGGCACAATGGCAGTACCAGGGTAGCAATGCCAGGGTGGCTGGGTAGCAGTGCCAAGATGCCAGGCCAGCATTACCAAGATGCCAGGCCGGCAGTGCCGAGATGCCCCGCTGGCATTGCCAAGATGCCAGGCCAGCAGTGCCGAGATGCCCCGCTGGCAGTGCCAAGATGCCAGGCTGGCAGCAGGGGTGCAAGGATACCACCCTGCCCACAGCCCCACCACCCACGGGGTCTCCAATGGAACCCCCCAGGTGTTGCTACGCTTGGTCCACATTTGTGTGGACCAGTACGAAATGGCGCCATGGCGTGGTCTCCCAGCCAAGGCCGTTAGTTCCCCGGCCCCAGGAGAATATGGCGCCGACATATTTAAATGAGCCTGGATCTTGCCCTGTGAGGACGAGATCCAGATCGCGACGTCTCGCGCAGTTCCGTTAAATCACGCAAGGCATTTCGAGTGTCAGGCGCAACAAGGCCATAAAATCAGGAGTAAAATTGGGAAACATTCCTTCTTGCAAAAGTCGGTTGCAAAGTGGAAATCTCTCCCACGAGCAGTCAATGTTAGCTCAATTAATCATTTGAAAGCAGAGATGGGTCTTAGCACGCTGCCTGACAAGGGTGCTCAGGGAGATGGAGCCAGGCAGTGGTGTAGTGGTTTTATCGCTGGACTAGTAATCTGGGAACTGCTGCCCGCAGGTTCAAAACCTGATGGTGAAATTTGAATTCCAATTAAAAGACTAACGATGACCATGAATTGATTGATGTCAAAAACCATCTGGTTCACTAATGTCCTGCAGGTAAGGCAATCTAAACTCCATGAAGTAAGCTCTTAAATGTCCAAGCAGGCCTCAGTTCAAGGGCAATTTAGGACGAGCTGGACACCTGTAGCCCATGGAATAGGGGAAAAGAAAAGGTAGGGAGACGGAGGTAGAAGTCAACCCCAATCTCATTGAATCCAGGAACAGACTGGAGGGATTGAATGGCCTCCTCCTTTTGTTATATTTAAGTTGATGGCTGTCAACCTGTCCCTCCACCTGGAAGGAAGGACTATCTTAGCCGTGGATATCTCCAGGCACCTAATGTGGCCACTGACATTTGTGCATGTGGTGGTCTGACAGAAGGACAACAAACTCTACAATCTACAAACCCCCCCCCCCCCCCCCCCCCCACTCCCAATACACCAAAATAAACTTTTAGATTTCATTGATTAATTATTTTTGATTTAAAAAAAAAACATCCCCAGCAAGTTAGCCCAGTTTGCAATGCATGGACGTAGGAAACTGGAGGAGGCCATTTGGCCGTTCGAGTCTGTTCTGCCGTTCAGAGAGACCGCGGCAGACGCTGATACGTGATGGCGATTCCCATTCCTTGCACAAATCCCTGGGAGGGAAGCCCCCTTACTGTTCAAAATCCTTGTGCGATCCAGAGATGAAAGGACACCCCGCATCTTCCTCCACCTCCGATGAGGAGGGGGATTTAGGAACGACAATTAGGGCTCTAAAGTCATGAAAGAAAGAAATTGCATTTTTGGGTGCCTTTCGTGGGCATCCCAAAGTGCTTTGCAGCCAATTAAGTCATTCTGAAGTGAAGTCACTGTTGAGATGTCGGAAACGGGGCAGCGAATTCACGCACAGTAAGATCCCACACTGCAAAGTGATAAGTAGCACAGTGGCGCACTGTTGCTTCACAGCTCCAGGGTCCCAGGTTCGATTCCCGGTTTGGGTCACTGTCTGTGCGGAGTCTGCACGTTCTCCCTGTGTGTGTGTGGGTTTCCTCCGGGTGCTCCGGTTTCCTCCCACAAGTCCCGAAAGACGTGCTGGTTAGGTGAATTGGACATTCTGAATTCTCTCTCCGTGTACCCAAACAGGCGCTGGAGTGTGGCGACTAGGGGATTTTCACAGTAACTTCATGGCAGTGTTAATGTAAGCCTACTTGTGACAATAAAGTTTATTAAAAAAGATTAAAAACAGACCTGAAGGTTCCACCACTCCCTGTGGGTGCCTCCCTGATCGGTCTGATTAATAGCCTGAGAAAGTAGTTGAGGTTTCCGGCGATACCGGCATCGAATGATGCCAGTCACCAGTTTCAGGTCCGGGAATGGGTGCAAGAGACTTCATCTCAATATTTGAAGTGAGCAGTCTCAGGGGCCACCTCAAGAAAAGTACCTACCTTGTATAGCTGGGAACCTGAGCTAATTGGATGTAAGCTTTCCATGACTAAATTGACCCTGGGATGCAAATAAAGTCTCCAAGTTTGGAGTCCACCAGTCTCACTTCTACCTGTGAGGCTGGTAGATGTTTGGAACTCTCTTCCGCAAGGGCCAATTGATGCCCAGCCAATTGCTAATTTTAGATCTGAGATTGATGGGTTTTTATTGACCGAAAGTATCAAAGGGCGTGAAGCCACGGTATGGAGTTAGCAGGTCAGCCATGATGCCAGTGCATGGTGGAATGGGGCCGAAGGGATAAATGGTCTCCTCCTATTCCTAGGCTGCTTTCCAGATACTGGGCTGTTTTGTCTATCGCTGGCTCATTAATCCCACTTGAAACAAATCATTTTAAAGTTTTTTCTGGACCAGTGTTTGATCTCACTCTGGAGACTTGATTTGTGCACGGGATGGCTGGGTGACGGAGTGACTGACCAAACGTCTGAATACCTGCTGAAGCAGTTCCTCAGCCTCCCCTGACTTCCTGAGGAGACGGGTGATTGATATTCTACATCATCGCAACCACTCTGCCACGGCAGAGAATGCAACAAAGAAACGTCCTCAATAACAGCTGCCGCCTTCAGCGCTTCTCATCTCAATCACACAGATCTTACTTCATCGCTTGTAAACTTGCTTTGAGAAAGACAGAAATTGCCTTTTGTGACCTCAGGGCTCCCCAAAGTGTTTTGCGGCCAATCGAGTACTTTTGGAGTATAGCCACTGGGGTAATGTAGGAATTGTGGCATTTGCGCACAGCAGGATCCCATGCACAGTACTGACGTGATGATCTTGGGCGCAATGATTTGAGGCAGGAAGGTGAAGAATAATCTTGCAGGTTTGCAAGGTGGGGAAGATAGAACAACAATAATAGAACATTACAGCGCAGTACAGGCCCTTCGTCCCTCAGTGTTGCGCCGACCTCTGAAACCAATCTAAAGCCCATCTACACTATTCCATTATCATCCATATGTTTATCCAATGACCAAAGACTTCTCATGTCCCCTCCTGGCTCTTCTTAGTTCTCTCTTTCGGTCCTTCCTGGCTAACTTGTAACTCTCAAGCGCCCTAACTGAACCTTCACGTCTCATCTTTACATAAGCCTCCTTCTTCCTCTTGACAAGTGATTCAACTACTTTAGTAAACCATGGTTCCCTCGCTCGACCACTTCCTCCCTGCCTGACAGGTACATACTTATCAAGGACACGCAGTAGCTGTTCCTTGAACAAGCTCCACATTTCCATTGTGCCCATCCCCTGCAGTTTCCTTCCCCATTCTATGCATCCTAAGTCTTGCCTAATCACATCATAATTGCCTTTCCCCCAGCTATAACTCGTGCCTTGCGGTATATACCTTCCCTTTCCATCGCTAAAGTAAACGTAACCGAATTGTGGTCACTATCACCAAAGTGCTCACCTACGTCCAAATCTAACACCTGGCCTGGTTCATTACCCAGTACCAAATCCAGATTTCAGCCAGAGTTCCAGATTGGGATTGCTGCCCCCAAGGTGGTCGTGATGACAGGACCCATTTGGCGGTGGCCTTTGAGTTTGTTCAGCTGAAGGTCCCTCATCCGAGATGTGCCCACAGTTCAGTTACTGTTTAATGAGGGGAGGCCACAGTCTTCTGAACTGTGGCCAAGGGGCGTAGTCAGGTAGCCCACCAACATCGGAGAAGGGGAAGGGTAGCAGGCAGAGCCTGGGAGGCCACGCACAGTCCACTTTGGGCCTAATCATCTTACCGGCAAAAGGGATCAGGGAAATCTAATAGAAAAGTCGCATTGTCTCCTAAAGTGCATGTTGCAACAGCTTGATTTGTATTAGGCATTTATTGTAATACTATAGTCCCAAATTGGGTTATCAAACAAAATCTGAAATCAAGTCATGCGAATAGATATTAGGAGAGGATGGTCAAAAGCCTGGTAAAAGTGATAGGTTTTAAGGAGCGCCTTAAAGGAGGGGTGCGAGGTAGACAGACGATATTTAGGAAGGGTATTCTAGGCTTAAGGCCCAGGCAGCTGAGGGCATGGACGCCAATTTTGGAGCAAAAGAAATGACTAGATCATCAGCGTTTCTGGTGACGTTATTTGAAGGTTAAATATTGGCTCGGGAGCCCAGGAAGGACCTTGCCAGCTCTCCTTCAAATAACACCGTGGGAACTTCACAGCCCAACTGAGGGGGCTAGCCGGGCCTTTGTATCAATATCTCGTGATGATGTTGCCAAGAATGGAGAAATTTAAACTACGAGGAAAGATTGGATAGGCGAGGGTTGTTTTCTTTGGAATCGAGGAGGTTAAAAAGGGATGCAACTGAAGTATATAGAATTGAGATGGGCCTAGATAGAATGGATAGGAAAGATATTCCCCTTCGCATAAAAGTCAATAACCAGGTGGCAGGCAGAGATTTAAAATAACTGGAAGAAGGATTAGAGGGGGTTTGAGGAGAAACGTTTTCAGGCAGAGAGTGATGGAGTCGAGGAACTCACTGCCTGGAAGAGTGGTAGAGGCAGAGACCCTCATTGTATTTATAAAATACTTGGATATACATCCGATGTGCTGTAGCATCCTGGGTTATGGACTAAGTGCTGGATAGGTTTTTTCAGGTCAGCACAAACGTGATGGGCCAAGTGGTCATCTACCTAGGGCAGTTTTGACGCAGTGTCCAAAGAAAACATTCACCAGGTTATCATAACAGGATAGCGCTTGTGCTCATCATTATTTCCACACCACTGGACTGGGTTGAAAGAAAAAAATAACTGTGGTATCTTTCTGAATCTTAAATCACACTGCTGGTGAGGATTTTGAACTTATCTCGACTGTAGCCTCCTTCGCTAAGTTTACCCAGCTCCCCCTTAAAGGCATCTATGTTGTTCATCTCAACCACTGCTTGTGCTCGCCAGTCCCAGAGTGTCTGGATAAATAGATGGCTCCTGAATTTCCTATTGTATTTGTTGGTAACCATAAGACACAGGAGCAGAATTAGGCCACTCGGCCCATCGAGTCTGCTCCGCCATTCAATGGTGGCTGATATTTTTCCCATCCCCATCTTAGATTTACGAGTGGAAACATATTTTCCGCACCTTACCCCTCAACCCCCTTTATAATTTTAAAGAGCTCTATCGGGATACCCCTCGGCCTTGTCTTTTCGAGGGAAAGAATCCCGGCCTTTGCAGCCTTCCCTTAGAGGAGCAGATCCCAAAATTCCTGCATCGTTCTTTTGATTCTTTCGTGCACCTTCTCCCTTTAAAACCAATTAAATAGTGGAAGAGTTCAGTGAATAAAATGACTTTGTAAAATCATCATTCATTCAAAGGCTTCCCACTACACTGTCAGCAATGGTACAGGGAGTGGGCAAGAGAGGAATTCCTTCAGAAAGAATGTACTCAGAAACAAAGCAGTATAACCTGCCATTCTTTTGGATCAATAAACACCTACCTTACATCAGAAAATGTCAGCCCTACAGGTTTAAGTTATTTTTTATTGTACCTTCCTGTCCGGTTTTTAAACGATGAATACTTGAAACAGATAGGGCCAAACTCGAACAGGCTCCATCACTGGAGTAGAAGTAGAGCAAACATTAGATTGTACAGCCCATTCCTTCATCGTTATTGTGAACCGGAAAATTATTACCTTGAGTAAAAGGACAATCCTTTTTTTAAAAAAAAGAGGATTGAATGGTATACTGAAATCCGACGTGAGAACAGTGCTAAATATGTCCAGCTTGCCAACGCCATGTTCTCTCGTACCAGGCAGGGATCGCTGTACTGTTACCAATCGAACGGATTAATCCCTTGTACCAGTTAACAGTGCACTGAAGACTAATTAACATGGGCTTATTGAAGGACTTAATCCGTATTAGCTTAAATCCCACAAGAATTTAACAGGAATTCTTACTGAAACAAAGTTTAAGTAATAAGCAACAAGTCATGTAGCAAGTACCCGCTGTGACATTATAGGAATGTGCTGTATAATTACATTCCTTTAGCATTTCAGACGTCGGAGGCTTAAGACTTATCAACAGTCTTTCTGGACAAATGAATTTCCTTTTGTGTGCATTAAACACGCTTTTTTTTTAAACACACTGTTTCTTTTGTTTCGAGTTATTCTTTTTGAAATTTGTTCTAATCTGTTCTGAACAAGCTGAACCTCGTTTCTCTGGAAAACTGAAGGCCCAGGGGTGACCTGACGTGGGCCTGTGAAATGGCAAAGGGGTTCACGAGCATTCACGTGGGGAAGGTGTTTTCACTCTGTCGGGGGAATCCAGAATTAGGGGCCATTAATAAAAGATAGCGACTCATAAGCACAAGCATGCAGAGAGTGTGGAACTGGCCCCCACAGGGAATGGTTGAGGTGAATTGTATCGATACATTTAAGGGGAAGCTGGATAAACACATGAGGGAGAAAGGAATAGAAGGGTATGGTGATAGGATGAGGGAAAAAAGGGTGGGAGTGTTAAGATCGATAACATATGGTGGAGGAAAAATACAGTAGCTTGGCTTTTACCTTTAACAAGTTTATTCTTCCCGCAGCTCAGCAGTACAAAGAATAGGACAGGACAGGAACAGATCCTTTGGCCCTCCAAGCCTGCGCCAATCACATGTCCTATCTAGACCAACCGCCTGTATCCTTCTATCCGTCTGTTCATGTGTCATGAAGAGTTACAAATTCCTTATGGTTTGCCCAACCCCAGCCGCTCCAGCTATGTCCGTTTATACTCTATTGAAGGTTGAGCCAATGATCATCACCTGCCTCTAACAATGCAATTAGCTTAATAATGTAACTGCAAAAGCATGCACCTGGCAGGGAGGAGGCTCCGGTGGACCATTAACACCAGCATTGACCAGTTGGACCGTATGGTCTGTTTCTGTACTGTAAAGTCAACAAGATCTTTGTAACTGTGGTGTTAAGTTTTGAAGAAGCTAAGAAGGAGGATGCAAATGGGAATACAATTAAACATGTGTTACGAATAGCTGGAACCAAATTCATGCCATTAGCTTCATTCCAATGCACGCATTCCAGTGTCGCATAAGCAGAAAAATAACTGATACACCAAACGGATTAGTGATTCCAGTCTGGAAATGTGGGAATTGTTTGGTTCATCCAGTACGACAATTGCTTTCACTCTTCCGGTGAGGGGGCAAATAGTATCGGCATTCTTCGGAGGGGCAGACAGAGTCATCTGGGCTGTGTAACTGCTGTGTAAGTACCCCTTTTTGCCAGGTGAAATCCACCCCTTACATCACTGCATTCCTTTTACTCTACTTTGGGATGTGCCCAAATATCGAGGCTCCTTCGCGTCAAACCGAAATATGTTAAGGTCACAAATTCCGAGGTTGCATCTTTCAGGTGAGCCATTAAATCAAGGCCCATTCTGCCCTCTAAGGTGGATACAAAAAGTCCCATGGCCACTATTTTCACATACAAGACTTCCTCTCGATGTCCTGGGTCCAAACTTCATCCCTCAACAATCATTACTGAAAGAGGTAATCTGGTCATTATCATACTGCTTTTAGTGGGATCTTGCTGTGTGCAAATTGGTTGCCGTGTTTCCTCCATCCCGACAGTGGCCAGACTTCAAAAGTGCCTGGCTGGCTGTAAAGCGCTTGGGGATGTCCTAGGTTTGTGAATGAAGATATCTAAATGTAAATTAGCTCTTCATTGTCAACTTGCCACAATTAATTTAGCCGACCTATTTTTAGCCCGATAAAAGAATGATTATTTCTGGAGTGAATGCTCTTCCTTTTCTTATTCAGTGGTAGCATCCAAGAAGTACCAGCATAGGGGAGGAGGAGTAAGCTATTGCAACGTGGGAACTGAAGGAGCCTGCATCACCGGGGGCTTTTCACAGTAACTTCATAGAATTTACAGTGCAGAAGGAGGCCATTCGACCCATCAAGTCTGCACCAGCTCCTGGAAAGAGCACCCTACCCAAGGTTAACACCTCCACCCTATTCCCCATCACCCAGTAACCCCACCCAACACTAAGGGCAATTTTGGACACTAAGAGCAATTCAACATGGCCAATCCACCTAACCTGCACATCTTTGGACTGTGGGAGGAAACCGGAGCACCCGGAGGAAACCCACACACACACGGGGAGGATGTGCAGACTCCACACAGACAGTGACCCAAGCCGGAATCGAACCTGGGGCCCTGGAGCTGTGAAGCGATTGTGCTATCGACAATGCTACCGTGCTGTTAGTGTAAGCCTACCTGTGACACTAACTCAAGATTATTATTATAATATTATTATTAATGCACAAAAAATGATTTGGCCTTGGTCTCTACTCGGCCAATCCATTCCTGAGCTTACCTGAGAAGCTTTTCTACCTGATTGCTTTTACGTCCCGAAGTTAATTAGCGTCTCTTTTGAGAACTGCATCATCCCGTGTATAAGTGCGGAAAGTATGTACCTTTACATCTGTACCTTGAATTAGCTGTAACCTTTCAGGCACTGAGGGTTTCACAATGCTCACTGCAATGAGGTGGTAGCATTAGTTTGGAGTGGGCCAAAGCAGTTCTTCCGCATACACCTTAGGGACTTTGGCACATAGAATGTTCCGCCACTCAGTCAGATCCTGGCTGCTCAGTACCTCAGCCAGGTTTAGCCCCCTTGATGACCTTCCCCAAGTTATTCTGTCGGTGTCAGCAGTTTGCCTCATTTGATATGATTAGATGTGAGGAAGGAACTTACTTTGCAATTTAGGCCTTGTTGAATTTTATTTGCTTCGACTTCCAAAAACACAAGTTAATTCCGTGGGTTATTCACACAGCAGAAAAAATGAACTCTACGCCTTTCATACAATTTCAATAAAGTGAAATAAAACTGAGGAAACCTTCATTGGTTACCCCAGCTGGAACTCAGTGCCAATTCTGTGCATCACACGTCAGGAAGAATATCAAGAGTTGGAGGTAGTGTAGAGGAGATTGATTAGAGTGGCACTAAGGATGTGGGATTTCAGTTATTTGACGTTCTACAATATAAAATGCCTCTTTTAGAACCAGCGAGACTGCTCAGTAGTAATTATGAACTTAGTGCACCATTTAAAAACCCAGCTACATCTCATTCAACCAGCTGTAACTTTCTCAAGGGTTTCTCCAGTGAGACTAAGAGCGGAAGAGTAGAAACACTCAACAGTTCAGTGATTTCTAATTGATTGCAGTCTGGGTTACCTCAACAGCGCACCCTGTGGAGAAGCGGAGAATTACAGACAACAACTTCTGGAGTTTTGCGATTAACTGTATATGTGTGACTCCAGTGAGGTTTCTGCCAGATTCAGAGGAGAAATGAAGGAAAACTATGACAATTTATGTCATTAGCACGGCAAAATCTGGGTCAATGTTTTCTGCAATATATCTTGTTTCAAGCTAAAGGGAAATTTCTATGTTGTGTCACCGTTAAACAGTGTGCTTTCATAGTGCACTGTTTCAGTAACACTTCCCTCCTACAGAATCTAATGGGTACTAACAAGAGGGCGCAATCATTGACTGACTAAGTTCTTTGCAAGCACGTAAACCCTCAGACTCATGATCTGGTGAAAGGGCAGACACCAGGGGCTGGATTTTCTGTCGGTTCGGGTGGCACGGGGTTGTGCAGTGGTTAGCACTGCTGCCTCAACGCGCCGGGGACACGGGTTCGATCCCGACCGGATCACTGTCCATGTGGAGTTTGCACATTCTCTCTGTGTCTGCGTGGGTCTCACCCCCACAACCCTAAGATGCGCAGGGTGGGTGCTGGCCACGCTAAATTGCCCCTTAATTGGAAAATTTAATTACCCCTCCCACCCAGGCTTTGCCTTCTTCCAGACCCTTCCATCAGGCAGAAGGTACAGAAGTCTGAAGAGCCGCACATCCAGACATAGGAACAGCTTCTTCCCCACAGCTACCAGACTTCTCAATGACTCCCCCTCGGGCTGATCTGTTCCCTGTAAGAACACTATTCAAGACGCTCTATGCTGCTCTTGCTCATGTATTTGCTTTGTTTGGCCCCTTGCTCCGCACTGTAACCAATCACTGTTTGTCAATGTACACTGTTGATTATTCTGTTTTTGTCAACTAGGCACTTACTGTGCACATTCCCTTGGCCGCAGAAAAATAATTTTCACTGTACTTCGGTACATGTGATAATATATCAAATCAAATCAATCAAATCAGAAAAATTAATTCGGTACTCTAAATTTAATTTTTAAAAAATGGATTCTCCATCGGCGGGATCCTCCATTTTGCCAGGAGAGCACTCATGCTTGGGGATATGCCGACGGCGTGGGGGTGTCCACAATGGGAAACCCCATTGGCAGGCCACTCCAGAACGTTTAGAATTATAGGTGGGATTTTCCAGCCCCCCGCCTCCCCCACCCCACCCCAGAAGATCCGGCTGGCAGGTAAGGCTGGAAAATCCCACCCCTAATTCTGGACAGTAAAACCCCAAAAGATTCATCACCCTTTTCCAAGCCCGAGATAGCTTTCTTCAGACGCAAGAGAAAAAATATGCTTTGTACAATTGCTAGGGGGGGGGGGGTTGGGGGGGATCTGTATGTGGCTAGCGTTACATGAAATCTCCAAGGTGGCCAGTTCCATAAATGGAAACCAATAACAAATGGGATTTGATTGAATTTAAAGCCTTTCCTTCTCTAAGGAGGTCGGCCATTCTAAATCAGCTTGCTGAAATTTGAATGCAAGTAGGTCTATTAAAAAAATATCAATTTCCTTAAGCACAAGAAACAGTGATTAATTTGAGCCGACCGGACAGAAACCTGGGAAAGAAAATAGAGTGATTCATTTTCAACATGCTTGGCTGTGTGGTTCGTCTGGAATATCAAACATCTCTCCCCATGGCTCAATAAGGAAACGCAACACTGGTGCAATGTCAGCCATAATACAGCAGGTAGCATTCTCGCTGAAGCTAATGGACCATGGGTTCAAGATCCCCCTTAGTATCTTACGGACAATATCCAGGCTGACGCTCCCAGTGCAATACTGAAGCAGTGTGCTGCTTTATTCGTGATGATGTCTTTCAGGTGCGACGTTAACTGTCCTCTTCAATTGAAGATCCCACTGCGCAATTTCGAAGAAGAGCAAGGAGGTTCTCCCAGGTTGTCCTGGCCAATGTTTATCCTTCACCCAACATTGCAAAAGAATAGATTATCTGGTCATTAACACGTTTGTGGGAGCTTGCTTTGCACAAAAACGGTCGTCGTGTTTCTTATGTTACAACAGTGGCCACATTTCAGAATGTACTTGATTGATTGACATGTACTTTTGGAATGTTTTGGAAAGGTGCTACTTTGTTAATTCTATCTATATCCGTCGACCCGCTGGAAATTGAGACGCACAAATGGGGCGGGATTCTCCACTGACTGACGCCAAAATCGCGAAAACGCGACTGGGTGGAGAACGGGTTCCAACGCCAAAAGGGCGGCAGGCGCCGATTTGATGCCAAATCACAATTCTCCGTCACCTCGACTTTGGTGCCAATGCGTACTGGAATGCACGTACAGTAAACACCGATTGCATGTCATCAACAGGCCTGACCCTGTATTCGCCAGGGCCTCCGCAATGCTTTTAAAAATCGTGAAACCGGCTTTGTGGTTGCTGAGGGAGAGAGAGGGGTTATGGATAGTGTCCAACATCACTATAGTTTGCTGACAGTTATGCCGCTGGCCGGAGGGCTTCAGCCAGGGCCGGGGGGGGGAGTAGCGGAGGTGGCCAGGAGGTGGGCTGTGGGGTCGGAGGGGATGAGCACGGAGCACCATTGCAGCAACCTGCAAGGCAGCCATGCAGCTGCGCACACCGCTGACTGCCTACTGTGAACTTAGGACCATGGGTCGTATAGGTCGTGCCCCCAGTCTAGTCCCAGCTGACCTATCAGCTGTATGGGCGCGCTCCAGCGCAACCAGTGCCGTCTTATTGGCTGGGATGAGTGTGTGTGTGGGGGAATGTAATGTGTGTGCGGCTGCAGCTTGTCAGCCTCCCGAGTGTCAATCACGGACCCGGCGAATCCCGCACCGTCTTTCATTGGAATCGATTGTGTTCCACGTGGCGCCGGTGCTAGCCCTTCCGCAGTCGCTGAATGGGTCCAGGTTCGGCGCCAGTTTCGCTGTTGTGAAAGTCCACGAATCCTGCGTCAGCGTCAACACTTAGCGTCAGGAATGCAGAATGCCGCCCATGGTCTTTCTGCTGGTGCGTAACTTCTCAGTATTAATCACTAAGATCACAGATGGTGCAAGTGCACAGATTGACATTAATCTGATGGGAATTCTAAATGCCAGGAAGGTTGCGGAAGTCAAAGGAAACTAGAATTTGGAGAAAATAAAATCTGTTCAATGGATAAGAGCAGGAGGCAATTTTCGCCTTGCTGACGAAAGATAGGGCAATCATTGTGGAGGATTGAGCCACTCACAGGACACTGATTGTTCATCTAATTCTCATTTCTCGGAAGAGTTGACCAGAGCTCTTGCCAAAAACAGTGGGGTGTCTGGATTACTATGCAGGTAAAACTTCAAAGACACAGATAGTGTTTTTTGCCCTACATTGCTGCAATTATTTCCGCAACCTTCTCACAAAATATGGACAGTGCACGATAGGAGACGGGCATTTTCAGCTCTATTTAACAACATCAACTTGCATTTATCTAGCACCTCTAATATAATGAAATGCCAACGGTTTATTTTTAGTATTAATAAATAAATAAAATAATATGTTTAATCATTAATGATGATGAGCAGCACGTAGCACAGTGGGCGGCATGGTAGCACAATGGTTAGCACCGTTGCTTCACAGCTCCAGGGTCCCAGGTTCACTTCCCGGCTTGTCTGTGTGGAGTCTGCACATTCTCCCCGTGTCTGCTTGGGTTTCCTCTGGGTGCTCTGGTTTCCTCCCACAGTCCAAAGATATGCAGGTTAGGTGGACTGGCCATGCTAAATTGTCCCTTAGTGTCCAAAAAGGTTGGATGGGGTTACTGGGTTACTGGGCTAGGGTGGAGGTGTGGGCTTAAGTAGGGTACTCTTTCCAAGGGCTGGTGCAGACTCGATGGGCTGAATGGCCTCCTTCTGCACTGTAAATTCTGTGATCTATGATCAGCCCTGGCTGGAATAAATGGTGAAACTGGTTCGATGGGCTGAATGGCCTATTCCTGCTCCTATGTCCCTTTGTTACTATCAGCAAACACAATTTTGCAGCGAGCCACAAAAATAAGGACAGGCCAATCAACCGCTTGTTCAGACAGGTTTATATTAATGGGGGTTGGTCTTGAAGAGGAGAAGACAAACATATAGAATGGTGGAGAGGTTTAGGGAGGGAAATCCAGTGGTGGGACAATGATCATTTGAAAATGTGCAAGAGGCCAAATTGGAGCTCCCAGAGGATAGTGCATTTTGTACAGCTCTACAACGGCGAGGAGAAGGGAAACCACCACAGGATGAGGATCCCCAAGGCGATGAGGGAGACAATCACACTAGTAGAATAATTTATCCACTGGATAAAGTACTCAAATGCATGTGAACACTTACACACTGCTGGTCATTTAATAGCCATCTAAGTTTTAAGGACACAGCTCCATGATCAATCACTGCATTAAAATCATAGTTAACTCATCATACAGCACCTAATCATGGCATATGAAATTGGCAAGTCATTTGAAACATACCTTTCCAAATGGTTTCTGAGTCCACTACAGGCTTTCCCCAAGGTTTATGACTCCTCTGAGGTTCTGTGAATTGCATCTCCGAACAAAACAAGCCCATCGCCATGGAAATAACAGGGGCATGTAAAATGCCCCCCCCCCCCCCCCCCCCCGCAATGCAATTGGCAAAGACAAAGGAGGTATTGCTGTGTGTGGCCTGAGAAATTAAGGGTCGTACGTAGAGTGGCCAATTTGGTTGAAGGGGTTTCTGGAGGTTTGATCACATGACCCCGCCACCTCCCAACATCCCCACCCCACACTCTCCGCATTCGTCATTGACCATTGGCATACCATCATTCCAAGCAAAACCGACTCTTCAGTATATAATTGGATGATTCCTGATTGCAAATTAAACATTCTATTCTTTCCCATCCCTAACATATGTATAACTAATGATTAAAAAGGGCGAAAGAAAATGAATCCTTTTTGTGTGTCCCTTTTTCTCCCTGGAGATCTATCCCAGCAGTGTCCTGGAGACTAACCTTCAATTCCTGGAGACTCCTGGAGGGATGATACCGCATCTAAAGAACTCATTCCCTTTCCAATATGTGCAACCACTGGGGTGGATGTGATGGATAAGAGGACCCCCTGCTGTCCTTATTTCCTTTGGTATTATTTACATCCTCATTTTCTCTTCAACCAGATCCTCAATTTGCCCCTGGTATGCCTCTCAACTCCTCAAATGGTGTGGACGCTCTGCTTTACACTGTGTCAACACAAGACCTAGGAGCAGGAGCAGACCATTCAGCCCATCGAGCCTGCTCAGTCACTCAACACGATCATGGCTGATTTTGGTCTTCAACTCCATTTTTCCCACTCGCTCCCCATATCCCCCAATTCCCCGAGAGACCAAAAATCTGTCTGTTCCAGCCTGAAATGTATCCAACCATGGAGCAACCACACATCTCTAGGATACAGAATTCCAAAGATTCACAACCCTTTGAGTGAATTAAGTTCTCCTCATCTCTGCCCTAAATGATCGGCCCAATTATCCCAAGACCGTGTTGCCTGTGTTTCAGATTCCCCAATCAGCAGTAACAACCTCCCAATGTCTATTCTATCAAACTTCAACATTGACTGTTCCACGTCAACATTTCCCTGAGATATTTAATTTTGAAGAGCTTTTGTTACCAGATCAATGCAAGCAGGCTGTAAAATCGATAATGTCAGGTTGAAATGGTTAATGGCATCAAGAATAAAGTCATTCACCCAGATGAAGACACACAATGAGATAGGGGCCTGGATTCTCCGCAACCCACAGCCGAAATCGTGTTAGACGCCGGGGCGGAGAATCGACGTTCACAACCGAATCACGACTGGCGCCGCTCCGGCGATTCTCTGGGCCCTGGAGAATCGCTCATCCGTGAATCACGCTGAGTGGCTGGGGGGGGGGGGGGGGGGGGGGGGGGGGGGTCCACTGACAGAGGCCCTCCCAGCGATCATCCGCTCCCAATTTCCCGACGGTGAGGTTCTGACCACGTATGGCCTGTCAGGACTCTCGCGCTGCGGACTCAGTCTGCAGCCGCCCTGGTTGGGGGGGGGGGGGGGGGATTGGATCCAGAACCGGGGGTCGTAGTCCTTATGGGCGGCCGGGACAGCGATCGGGCCGGTCTGATGCAGGGGCCTGATCGGGGGGACCTTGTTTCTTCGTGATGGTCCGCTGTGCCAGTCCGCCATGCCACTGGAGGCCGCTGTGCGTGCGCATGCGCAGGCTCGGAACCCGGAAGTGCGGGGGCCCGTATCCGCAGCCAATGCTGCGTGAAGCTCCCCGGGTCCCTGTTAGCCCCCTGCAGGTAAGTGAATCGCTCTTTATTTTTTTGCAGGAAACTGGGGAGTACAACGTCAGCGTTTTTATGCCTGCGTGGGGACATAGCCGCATTTTTGGAGAATCCAGTCCGCGGTGTATGACAGTTACTACAAGGTGAAATGAAAATCGCTTATTGTCACGAGTAGGCTTCAATGAAGTTACTGTGAAAAGCCCCTAGTCGCCACATTCCGGCGCCTGTCCGGGGAGGCTGGTACGGGAATCGAACCGTGCTGCTGGCCTGCTTGAAAAGCCAGCAATTTAGCCCAGTGAGCTAAACCAGCCCCTAAACCAGCTAAACCAAACCAGGTTTGTTTTTTCATGTATTCCTAATTTGACTTTTCCAGACTGAATGGCGGGTTTGAATCATCCCGGTCACTCCTGACCCCTCTGACTCCAGCGCACCATGTTTACAGAGGGGTGTTACTGCAGATCACTGTCCTCAGCAGTTTCCGACGGCTGATGAGATCTCGTTTGCAATGCCCATAATTGCTGGGATGACAAATTAATTTGTCCAGTGGAGCAGAAAGTCGGCCTGTGTTCAACCGTGTCACATCCAATCTGTAACAGGGGGGAAAGAACAAGGCAACAGCTTGGTTCCCATAACTCTTTCTAAAGCATTAAAGAGCATCAACCAAGCCTTTCCTTAATGACTAGCGACATGAACATTTAAAATTTTAATCAGGTTAAGGGACTGTTTTCATTACTCTGTTTCAAATCCTGCACGAGTTGGGAATTTTGAATCTGAATAGATGCGAATTTTTGCACATCACAATTTTGTCTACTCTATTAAGAAAGCTACATTTTGCTGTTGTGTCACTCCATTGCCTTCCCCGTTGGTTCGGCCTGAAGGAACCAATCTTGTCGGCTAACCTTTCACATTACGATTTACCCCAGCAGAGTAACCCCATCAAAAAAACCCAATCCTTATCACCATGCTAATATTTTTTATCCAGTTATGGGATGTCGATGGCAAGGCCAATTTCCAATTTTTGAAGAAGCAGAACACATCGCCGCCATCCCCTCGATTTCGCTATCGCGGTCTGGCCACCAAGAAAAGCTTCTGGCCATTCCCTTCATCCTTACTATCCCACAATGACCTTCATGAAATTGGTTGTGGACATGTTCCCTTAACAACAGAATAGAATAGAACAGTACAGCACAGAACAGGCCCTTCGGCCCTCGATGTTGTGCCGAGCCATGATCACCCTACTCAAACCCACGTATCCACCCTATACCCGTAACCCAACAACCCCCCCTTAACCTTACTTTTTTAGGACACTACAGGCAATTTAGCATGGCCAATCCACCTAACCCGCACATCTTTGGACTGTGGGAGGAAACCGGAGCACCCGGAGGAAACCCACGCACACACGGGGAGGACATGCAGACTCCACACAGACAGTGACCCAGCCGGGAATCGAACCTGGGACCCTGGAGCTGTGAAGCATTTATGCTAACCTCCATGCTACCGTGCTGCCCCATGTTCCCTTAACAATGGCGGAATGATGACCCTCATTCCCCAGCAGAGGCAAGCTTCCTGAACGGACAGTTTGAATCTTCAGGTAACATTTATCTGGAGATACGTTTGATTGAGGTTAACTTTACTGAAACCCTGACCTCCAGACAACCCAGCAAATACATCATCAATGAAAGGCAGAGGGTACTGCTCTACACACAATGCCGGATCGATAGTGACTTTATAATCACCACATATCTTGCTTCATCACAGATACTATCAGCAAGGCCCAATCACTTAAATTAATGAGTTTGAGGACCTCCGTCTTGATCGGCCTCTCTAACTCTGCTACGACCTTCAACCTGACGGCACACGGTACTGATCTAGCCTTTAAGCAACTTGCCTGGCTTTCATCCTTAGCTTGACTGAGATCTCTTTCATGCTTCCCACCTTTCCATTAAAGACAATGGCTTGTTTCTTTAAAATCTTCGGTAGACCTACTTCGGACTCGACATTCACCTCGGCCCAGTTTAGCTCGATTCTCCCCAGTCAGCTTCTCCCCATTAGGGCTGGATAGTCACCCTTAATGACGGGCAGGGCCAAGTCTGCGGTCTGCCTGCTGAACTGCACATTTCCCTCAATGGAACCACTTCCCCTGTCCAGGGGTTTAAGGTGATATGCCTTAGTTTCTCACGGTAAACAATTTCTGGTACCAATGAAACTGCTGCTCCTGTGTCCACCTCCATTTTCAGCAGTTGCCCGCCCAGTAAAGGGGTGATCCAGTAACGGCTTGTTGCACCCACAGCGGCCAGTACGTTCACTGACAGTTCGTCATCTGACTGTGACTCAGGTCAGTTTTTGTGCCCTTTTGGTGTTACGTGGATCCTTGATTCTCGATTTGGCTTTCCATTTGATCTACTTGCTTTTCTAGTTCTTGTTTGGGACTTGTTGTTTCTTTCCCCAACCCGCATGTTCGATGTGCTTCTTTTTACTACAATTCCAGCATATTGTATCCTTGCACCAGGAGTCTGCTGTTGGGTTGCCAGTGTTTGCTCATTTCGAACCTGTGTCTGTGTTTGGGTCTCAGCCGACATTTTATGGGTTCTAGTGCTTGAACTTAATGGTTGGTCTTCCTTCACTGCTAATTCCATAGATACTGTGACTGCTAAAGCCTTCATTAGGTTTATGTTGCTTTCTGTCAGCAACCCTTCTTGGATAACTTTGCTTCTTAACCCACACACTAGTCTGTCTCTCATGGTATCATTCAAGACGTCTCCAAAATCACAGTCTTCAGCTAATTTCTTCAAATGAGCTACGAAATGGGTGATTGATTCACCTTCTTTTTGGTTACGTTTATGGAACCTGACCCTCTCGGCGATGACTGAAGTTGAGGTGAGAAGTGGCCTGGCAATATCTCCACAATCTCACTATAGGTTTTCAAGCCTGGTTTTTCTGGCTGTACCAACTTTGCAGGAGGTTGCAAGTCCCCTCAACAACACCCCCCCATCTCTCGCCACCCCCCCCCCCTCTCGCCCCCCCCCCCCCCCCCATTGTGCTCAGGAAAGTTGGGGCTTCCATATCTGCTGCAATTTTAATCACTTGTGACAAAATAATGAAATCCCTCACCATATGAGCTCTATCACTTGATGTTCTCATCGTACTGTCCCACGAGGCCAAAGGTTCTCACCATTTTTACAACGGACAGGGTTTGCGTAAGCACAATGTGCCACTGAACTCTTAGTACTACCTCGCTTCTTTTTTAAAACAAGGTTCCCCTGAGCCTAGCCTGTTTCCTTCTGCGTTTTGGAACACCCCCAGCTCTATTGTCGCAGGATACTCGCTAGTCACAGTGCTCCCTGTACTGTTCCAGATCTTTCTAAGCAGAGTACAGGGCAAGCTTTTTTCCCAGGTTGTTTTTCCAAAATCGGTGTTTAAACTTTGGCTCCTTCGATGGCCGTTACCGATACTTGGCACCCCCTCCGTCGCCTGCTTTGGTGTGGCCAAGTTTTTAGCTTCTTGATTCTTTTGGATGTCTGCGTACGGATGGATGATTTTTCTATATTTTTTTTACTTCTGCAGGAGTCTGCCAGCGTGGTGCTAACCTCCTCATCGCCAATTTTCTTTGTGTTTTTTTTGAAGGATGGGCTTGCAGATCACGAAGGTACAAACAAACAAGAGCTTTATTGGGAAGGGGTTTTCTGTACAGGCTGTATGGATAGTGCATCCATTTGCCCACGCAAACGGATGGTAACATCATCAATGAGTCATGTGATCGGACTCTTAAAGTGACCTTGTTCCAACGAGATAAAAACATGAACACACAATATCAACATTTATTGCCTGCCCTTAATTACGTAAGAACATACGAATTAGGAACCGAAGTTGGCCATTCGGCCCCTTGCGCCCGCTCCACCATTGTGATAAGTTGATGGCTGACCTGATTGTGGCCTCAACACGACCTTTCCCAATACTATCTGACTCCCTTGTTAGTCAAGAATCTATACACCTCAACTTCCAAATGACCCTGCCTCCATCACTCTCTGGGGAAGAAAAGGCTCGTAATGTTCTGAGAGAACAAAATTCTCCTCATCTCAGTCTTGGATGGGAGACTCCTTATTTTTAAACTGTGTCCTTTAGTTGTAGTCTCTCCCATGCAGGGAAACGCCCCCTCAGCATCCACCCTGTCAAGTCCCCTCAGGATCTTACATGTTTTAATAAGATCACCTCATTGTTCTGAACTCCAATAGCTACAGTCCTAACCTTCCCTCATAGGCTAACCCCCTCACCCCAGATATCAGTCAAGTGAACCTGTTCAGAACTGCTTCCAACGCATTTATATCCTTTCTTAAATAAGGAGTCCAAAACTGTACACAGCACTCGGGATCCAGTGTCACCTGCACCCTGCACAATGGTAGCAGAACATCGAATCATAGAATCCCGACAGTGCAGAAGGGGGCCATTCAGCCCATCAAGTCTACACCCACCCTCCGAAAAAGCACCCTACCCATGTCCACTCCCCCCATGCATCCCAGCCTACCTGCATAACTTAACCTGCATTACCCTGGACATTACCTGCACTACTCTGAGGCCATTAGCACCCGGTTTCCCTGGGTTTCTGTGGCTATGACTCATCTTTCATTCTCACTCCACAGTATAAATATTTCCCACTTTCTCTGTCTGTTAGCTTTGACAAAGAGTCATCGGACTCGAAATGTCAGCCCCTTTCTCTCCCTACAGATGCTGCCAGATCTGTTGAGATCTTCCAGCATTTTCTCTTACCCTTGACACTAAGGGATAGCCAATCTGCCTGACCTGCACATCTTTGGGCTGTGGGAGGGAACAGGAGCACCCGGAGGAAACCCACGCAGACACGGGGAGGACGAGCAGACTCCACACAGACAGTGACTCGAGCCGGAATCGAACCTGGAACCCTGGAGCTGTGAGGCAGCAGTGCAAACCACTGCACCACATCCCACTTTTATATTCCATTCCCCTTGCAATAAAAACCACATTCCATTTACCCCCCTAATCACCTGCCGTACCTGCGTACTAACGTTCTGTGATTCATGTACCAGAACACACACATCAGGGTTCTGCAATCTCTCTCCACTTAAATATTATGCTGCTTTTCTATTCTTCGTGCCAAAGTGGACAAGTTCACATTTTCCCACGTTATACTCCATCTGCCAAATCGTTGCCCACACGCTTAACTTATCTATATTCCTTTATTGACTCCTTATGTCCGTTTCACAACTTATGTTCCTGCATATTTTTGTGTCACCAGCAAATTTAGCAAGCGTGCATTCTGTTCCTTCGTCCGAGTCATCGATGTAGACGGTAAATGGTTGAGGGCCCAGCACCCATCCCCGTGGATTTGAAAGGCGGGGCGGGATCTAGTGGCCCCGTGCGACATGGACACGAATCCGACTGTGGCCGCTAATTCCCCCGAGAGGGCTTGTAGGGGTAGCTCTCCGTGTCTGAAATCTCAGCGCTGTCTCAGGAGCCCCAGTTTTCGGTCACAGTCTGACGCTCTGACAAATGTTGGGAAAACTCCGACTGCTAACTCTGTTTTTCCCTCTACAGATGCTGCCAGAACCGCTGAGCTTTCCCAACACTTTCTGTCCATATTTCAGATACCACACAGACTCTGCTCTGTGATAATTTATGCACATATTCAGTGGCATAAAAACATTCAAAGGTGCCGTACGCTGTAGCAAGCATTTGACTGCATAGATCAGGGGTGGGCAAACTTTTCCGTGCAAGGGCCACATTCAGAAATTCACAATTTTAAAGGGCCGCATAGTATTAATAGTCCCGGTTGTAACCAATTAGCATGCGGCATATACCTCAGCGCTTCCCCCGGCGGCATCCTGCCTTTAGCTCTCTTTTTCTCTACTGTTCAAAAATGGCGCTTCACCCGGTTATGATTCTGGGCGCCTCATATAGAACATAGAACAGTACAGCACAGAACAGGCCCTTCGGCCCTCGATGTTGTGCCGATCAATGATCACCCTACTCAAGTCAACGTATCCACCCTATACCCGTAACCCAACAACCCCCCACATTAACCTTATAAAAAAAATTAAAAAAAAAAAAATTAATGACTTGATCTTGGTAGGCCGCATAAAGACCTTTGGCAGGCCGCATGCGGCCCACGGGCCGTAGTTTGCCCACCCCTGGCATAGATCAACTAAACTTTCAATGGAACATTACCTCCAACTCTTCCAATCAGCATGGATTCTTCCTGTCTCCTCTCTAACCCTCCAAACCCCTCCACCACCAACCCTTTTGATTTCCCCCGAGACATATTGTTGTATTATCTGTAAAGAGCGAGGAACTAATTTGCTGGGAACTAATTGCTTTGTGATGTGGAGATGCGGGCGTTGGACTGGGGTAGGCACAGTAAGAAGTCTTAGAACACCAGGTTAAAGTCCAACAGGTTTGTTTCGAATCACTTGCTTTCGGAGCACTGCTCCTTCCTCAGGATTCACCAGAGGAAGGAGCTGCACTCCGAAAGCTAGTTCATAGTTCATAGAATTTATCGTGCAGAAGGAGGCCATTCGGCCCATCAAGTCTGCACCGGCCCTTGGAAAGAGCACTCTACCTAACCTCACACCTACATCCCATCCAGTAACCCAGTAACCCCACCCAAACATTTAGGACACCAAGGGCAATTCATCATGGCCAATCCACCTAACCCGCACATCTTTGGGCTGTGGGAGGAAACAGGGGCACCCGGAGGAAACCCACGCACACACGGGAAGAACGTGCAGACTCCGCACAGACAGTGACCCAAGCCGGGAATCGAACCTGGGACCCTGGAGCTGTGAAGTAACTGTGCTACCCACTGTGCTACCATGCCCCTCCATGCCGAAACAAACCTGTTGGACTTCAACTTGGTGTTGTAAGACTCCTAATTGTTCTGTGCATGTGCTCTAGGGGGCCACATTTCACAGCCGCATCAGAGAGTCATGTGATGTGTAACAGAGCCAGTTCAAACCAATCCTTCTGCGGCATGAAGGCGATCAAACTTAACCAGCTCTCATTTTTCCAAGCGTAAAGTGTGATCATCACCAACAGCAGGGACCCCAAAAGAGTGGATGTCACTGCCTCCCCCACCCAAAACTCTTCCAAACTTCCCCCCAGGTCTCTGTGGTGATATGATTTGCATAGCTGTCTGCCATTGGGGCAGAACACCGGCTTACCATTGGCCCTGGTCAATCATGTGCCTCTCGACCGATTGGGCGAGAGGCTGAGTTAACCATGCCTCCTTGCCGAGGTATAAATAGTCAAACGCCCGGCAGTCGTCCATTTTATTGTAGACAACCGCAGGGCTAAGTTCTAGTTTATTAAAGCCTAACTTTTGTAAAGCAACTCGTCTCTCGTGCAATTGATGGCTCATCAATCTCCAATCCCTCTCCCCCATTCTTTGAACCATCCCCCCCCGACCCCCACCCCAGCAACCCTACTCCGCAGGCCTAGCTGCCCCACATCTTGTTGGCTGCGGTTGGTATGAGACATGGAATAAAAGATCTTGCTGATACAGCAGGACCCGAGCAACACTAGCTTTTCTCACTCAACGCTGTGCTTTGCAGTCCACCCTCCCCTCTTCATTGTGCGCCCCCCCCCCCCCCCCCCCCCCCCCACCCCCACCTTAGCTTCTAAGCTGACATTAGGGCCATTGACTTTGTAATGCAGAATCCTATTGCTGGCATGGTCTGGGGTAGAGGGTGGCTAGTTTGGGGGGGGGGGGGGGTTGGGAGGGGGACATTTCAAACATTTACAGACAGAGCATGTCAATGGACGCTGTGCCACTAGAGTAGGTGAGGGTGAAGTGGGAGGAGGAGCTGGGACCCATTCTGGATGAGGATGTGTGGGGTGAGGCCCTTCATAGGGTGAACTCCACCTCAGCCTGATTCAGCTCAGGCTGATACATAAGGCTCACTTCATCAAGGCCGGAATGAGTGGGACCTTCGATGAAGTGGAGGACAAGCGTGAGCGACGCTCTCCTGGGCCCGCTGACCCGACCCACATCTTCTGCTCGTGTCCAAGGATGGGAAACCTGTGGGTCTCGTTCTTTAGGACCCTGCCAGCGATTCTTAACATTGACCTGGAGCTATGTTTGTTGTTGGGAAAAAGTCAAGTACACCGTTAGGGGGTCGGTGGAGGGGTTCTACTCCAGGGGACGGCTATTTAACTCATACTTTAAAACACGAGTCACCTCAACTGTTAGATGGGGGGGGCGGGGGGGGGGGGGGGGGGGGGGGCGTAGTTATTATTATTGTTGGGGGTCGGCAATTTTTATTGGGCTGGTGGGAGTTATAACATTGGCTGTTTTTTTTGGTTGGTTTTGCTTGACTATATATTGTTATTACAACATTGTACTCTGTCGGAGTCGCTATCTGGGCTGTTCGATGTTGATGAACGCAATCGAGCGACCACACGACGCCCAAAAAACAGTGCGGCACAACGTGGCCGATAGAAGTCGGGAGACCCCCACACCCGGGTACTACACAGCTCGCAATGCCTTGTCTGATCCAACGCATTCTTGCGAGACGGTGCGCTGTGAATCCGGCCCGTTGTGGGAGAGATCACTTTTTGGCAAATCTGCCTATTGGAGCAAGACTGCCAGTCTCACGCCAATGTGCAGTTTCCCGAGCTACCTGAGGCCTTGGCATCGATCCCATTCACCTCTGAGACCTTGGGTAAGCACCGTTCTGTACTGGTCTCCATAAATGGGGACATCCCAGGGGATCGGAGGCCCCCAGATGCCTGCCTTTTGGGCAGGGTGGTACCCTGGCACTGCTGGTGTCACCAAGGCACCTGGACACTGTCAACCTGGCTCCCTGGCTGTGCCACCTGGGTGCCAGCCTGGCACTGCCAAGGTTCCCAGGTGGCACTGCCAGCTGGCAGGGGCACTTCCAGGGTGCCAGGTTGGGCCTGCCAAGGTGCCGGGCTGGCATCTGTTTGCATGGGTGAAATTGGGCTGGGGTGCCTTGCACAGGTGTTGAGGTGCTGCGGGCGGGGGGGGGGGGGGGGGGGTGGGGGGGCATGATGTGGACCCTCCCATAGTGCATTGTGGCTTGGGGGGGGGGGGGGGGGCAGGAGTCACTTCGGGGGCCTTGGGGATTGGGAGGCCATTTGAAAATGGCTTCCTGACCTCTCGCCACACTGAGGAGTTCAGATGAGCGGAGCTCCTCACTGTACAAAACGGGGCTGTGTACGGCCTCTACCGCGTGTTCCCCCCTCAGGCCCCTTATCAAACGCAAGTGGCGTTTTATAGCCTTGTGTTTCTCGGTGCTGCGTGCTCCAGGAAACCCGTGGCGAAACGCCCTCGCCCTGGGGCTTTGTTCCCATTTCGTTAAATCGCGCCTGTTGTGTTTGTTGTCAATGAAACATTTTAATTAAAATTTTAAAAAGGCTCTGTGATGGGCTCTCCTGAAGCAGCCTCAATGGTTCCTTTCAGATATGTACATTACTGCTCAATGACCTCCTTTCAATTAAATCTGCCCCAATCCTAAACAAATTGTGCAAGCATTATAAGAATGTTCACAGGATTACAAAAGGATTTGACTTTTTCAATGTTGAGTTGTTTTCGGTACAGCAATCACATGATTTCTAATTGGATTGTGTAACCAACGCACCAATGCACAATTTCAATTTTTAAAATTATTGACCTAACTTTGGAAACTGCTTGCGTCTGAACATTTTTAAAGCTTTTGTCTGCAAAAACACATGCAGTGTCTTGGATTCTGCTACATTCCAGTATGTAACTTGCCGTTCCATACATCAATCCCAAATCCATGGCCTCCCGAGCAGCAACTCCCCAAGGATTCTTTGAAGGCAACTCCCAAACTTTCACAGTGACCCCCAGGGAACAGATCACATACCTCGTTCCTGGAAGCCCCTCCCTAACCGCACAGTGGGTGCACCTACACCACAAGGACTGCAGCGGTTCAAGATGGTGGCTCACCACCATGCTTTGAAGGGTTACTAGGGATGGGCCATCAACGTTGTGTTATGGGCCAGAGTTTAGAGAACTCCAAAGTGTATCATGGAGTTCACCTGACCTACAACTGTTTATAGATTTTGGTTATGATGAGCACCAGGGCCTGCCTTTCAGCTGTTATTCAACAGAGGCCTTAAGCACTTTTAAACAAAAACAAAGTTTATTCTATGAATTCAGTTAACATTTAATAAACACACACAGTAAGCATTTTATCAACTACAAACATAAATACTGCCATGAGAATGTCGCTTTAAGAACTGTTTGGCTGCTCATGTTACTGCAGTGATGTCAGAGTGTGGGTGGAGTTGAGCTCTGGTTCTCCTTTTTAGTTTCACTTTGAGAAAAGCTTGGGTGTGTCTGTGTCTGTTTGGTTTCGTTTTTGAGTGTTTTGCAGCTGAAGCCAGACAGAGCAGCTGTACTGTTGATGTCTCTGCCATCAAAAGACTATCTCTTAATCATTTGGTGATTTCAGAATTATAAATATTTTATGTAGTGAATGTAAACTCTGATGTGCTTCTGTTTAAAGGTTTGTTAAGTCTTCTGGGTGTTAAAAGGACAGCATATAGATTACTTAGTGTTGTATTCTTTGGGGGTTGTATTTGATTTACTGGTTGCTAAGATGTTCACTGTTTGTTTTAGAAAGGTTAACTTGAGTTCATAGAATAAACATTGTTTTGCTTTAAAAAATACATTTCCATTTCTGCTGTACCACACCTGTAGAGTGGGCCGTGTGCTCCCCATACCACAATCTATTAAAAGTTGTGGGTCAGGTGATCTCCATGATACACTTTGGGGTTCTCTAAACCCTGGCCCATAACAATACCCCACACAGCTACAGTACTCTATATATAACCCTTATGAGGAAGCCCACGCAGACACGGGGAGAAAGTGCAGACTCCACACAGACAGTCACACGAGACTGGTATTGAATCCAGGTGCCTGGCACTGTGAGGCAGCAATGCTAACCACTGTGCCACCGTGCCACCTACATTCTAACCAACATCTAGATACAAATTTTCAGGTACATAGTGATATTTTATTCAGAACATATACGTTGAAAGATACAGGGCGGGATTCTCTGACCCAATCGCTGGGGGGGGGGCGGCGTGAATCCCGCTCCCGCCGTCCGCCAAATTCTCCGGCACCGGAGATTCGGCGGGGGCGGGAATCGCGTCGCGCTGGTCGGCGGTCGCTCGCAGCGCCCCCCCCCCGGCGATTCTCCGGCCCGCGATGGGCCGAAGTCCCGCTGGTTCTTTGCCATTCCCGCCGGCGTAGATAAGACTTAGGTCCCTTACCGACGGGACCTGGCAGCGTGGGCGGGCTCCGGGGTACTGGGGGGGCATGGGGTGATCTGGCCCCGGGGGGTGCCCCCACGGTGGTCTGGCCCGTGATCGGGGCCCACCGATCCGCAGGTGGGCCTGTGCCGTGGGGGCACGCTTTTCCTACGCGTCGGCCGTGTCAGCCTCCGCGATGGCTGACACGTAGGTGAACCTGCCCCTGCGCATGCGCGGGGATGATGCCAGCAGCCGCTGATGCTTCCGCGCATGCACGGACTCTCGCCGGCCGGTGGAGTCCTTTCGGCCCCGGCTGGCGTGGCGTTAAAGGCCTTCCACGCCAACCGGCGGGGTGCAAACCACTGCGGCGCTGGCCTAGCCCCTGAAGGTGAGGAGGATTCCGCACCTTTGAGGCGGGCCGACGCCGGAGTGATTCACGCTACTCCGTCCTGCCAGGACCCTCCGCCCCGCTGTGTACGGGAGAATCCCGCCCACAGTCCTTTAACAAACTAATTAATTGGCACTGGTTGAAGGGTTATGGAGAACGGGCAGGATAGTGGAATTAAGGCTAGGATGAGATCAGCCTTGATCATATTGAATGGCGGAGCAGACTCGATGGGCCAAATGGCCTAATTCTGCTCCTACATTTTATGAACTTAGTAGGGAACAAAAATCATTGTGTATAAAGCTTTTTCTGGTGAGATGAAATCATTGAGTATAAACCAGAACAAATCATGTTTTCTATGTCAACATCGGCATCTTTGCCCTCAATGAAATGTTTCAAAACCACCTTCTCCCTATGAAAATATTCCTCCTCCACAATTTAAAACAACTTACCTTTTCTCTAACTTGAATAGACCATCGTGAGTCTCTGCTATCTCATCAAATGGCCGTTCTTCATGTCCAGAACTACCCAAAGTGTCAACCTTTTAACGAGTGAGGTCTCTAAACAGGACGTGACTCCACCTCCGCCAGGTATCTACAAAGATACCGTTCAGGAATGGCTTGTAAGCTGCAGATCAGGAGCAGCAACCTTTCTGATTTCTTTCTTGCCGCCCAAACACTGCAATTGAAGCCATTTGTGCTATCTCCACCTTAGTTGAGCCTTTTTACTCTGGTAAAGACCATCAACATCCTGGGGGCTGCCATTAACCAAAAATTGAACTGGACAAGCCGTATAAATACTGTGGCTACAGGTCAGAGGCTGGGAGTTGTGCAGAGAATAATTCACAATCTCTCCCACCGCCCCCCCACCCCCCCCCCCCCCCCCCCCCCCCCCCCTCCGCGCAAAAGCCAGTCCGCCATCTACAAGGCACGAGTCAGGAATGTGATGGAATACTCTCCACTTGCCTGGATGAGTGCAGCTCCAACAACACTCAAGAAGCTCGACACCATCCAGGACAAAGCAGCCCCGCTTGATTGAAGTCCCAGCCACCACCTTAACCATTCGCTTCCTCTATCACTGACACACAGTTCCAGCAGCCCCTGGAGGATGCGCTAAAGTAATTCGCCAAGGCTCTTTTGACAGCATCTTCCAAACCTCGTGACCTCTACCACCTAGAAGGACAAAGGCAGCAGACACATGGGAACACCACCACCTGCAATTTCCCCTCCACTCACCACCATTTGGCTCATCGAGTCTGATCTGCCATTCAACCATGGCTGATCTCATCTTGGCCTTAACTCCACCGGCCTGGATCAAAATCCTGGAACTTCCTCCCTAACAGCACTGTGGGTGTACCTACACCACATGGTCTGGCAGCTCAGCACCATCTTCTCCAGGGATGGGCAATAAATGCTGGCCACACTAGCAATGCTCAAATCTCAAGGATGAATAAAACAAAAATTATTGTTCATGTCTCACTTACATAGCAGCTGTACTAGAGTAAAAAATTGCCAAAGTCCTTTGCAGAGGCGTTTTTATCCAGCCACACAATGAGATCATAGAACAGGTCCCTAATAAAGAGGTTTATTTTACAGAGTTTCGCAAAGGACGAGAGTGAGGCAGGGTGATTTAGCGAAGGAAATTGTGAACCTTTGGGGCTGTGGCGCTAACAATTGCACACAAAAGACTCAATAAGGTACAAGAGAGGCTTTATTACAGTGAGATGCTATTCTTCTGGCTGCAGCTGTAGAATGGTATCTCAGTGAAGCTCATGCATATTTATACTGCTCTCTGGGGGCGGAGCTAGCCGGCAGGGGCTTACCAGCAAACCTGTAATACAGGTACTGTCATACATCCCCTAATGCACGCACACTCATATATACAGTGGTAGAGATCACCACAGGGGCTCAGGCAGATACAGGTACAACCCCTATTTCAGAGTGATAAATATCAGGAGTACTCAAGAATCAGATGATTGCGGATAGCTCGGAGGCTTCTAGGGCTGGAGGGTGTTACAGAGATGGGGAGACCATGGAAGGTTCTGAAAACAAGGATAAGCGGGGCTCACGCTTAACTAGGGAGAGCATGACAAAACCTGACCAGTTATCCAATAAGAATGAATATGATATGTACATCTCTATTATATTTCCTTTACTAATGTGTGAAGCTTTTCACTTACCGAGAAAGGTCGACGCGCTTTTATATTCCATCTTGCTTTCTCCACCGTATACAATTTGAAGCTTATTCACTTCTATTACGCAGGCAAACCCGTACTGTGTACAGTATTCTGCTCAGGACAACAGTGTCCTTCCAAAAGAGCCATCCATTGCCCTGTGAAGCAGGATGCCCTCCTAACCTGTCACCATAAACATGGATCGTTCAAACGGAAAGGGCAATCTGTGTGAGATAAATGGCGAGATCTACCAGCCACGTGCCTCCCGAAAAGCAGCAAGGCCAGTAGATTCCAGCAGATCCCGTTTCTGGGATCAACCCAGCTCGCCACACCTCGCGAGATCCAAAACGATCTCACGGGACATCGCGATGTGAATCCCTCCAATTGTGGGCGGGATCACTTCCTGGCAAATCTGCATATTACAGAGAGAGAGAGTCAGTCTCTAATATGCATTCCCGAGATCTAACCAAGCCGATGGGATTTAACGCCCTCGCCTCGGAGACCTCGCGTGAGCGCCGTTCAGTGCTGGTCTCCACAAAACGGGAACCAGACGGAATGGCACTCTTGGAGATCTCTCAGGGGATCGGAGGCCGCCCAGGTGTTTGCCCTCTCGGCAGGATGGCCCTACTGGTGCCACCTGGGTGCCGGCCTGGCACTGCCAAGGTGTCCAGATGCCAGTTGGCAGGGTGCCAGGTTGGGGGTGCCAAGCTGGCATTTTACGCACAATGGGGATCAGGTTTGGAGGTGCCCTGTGCGGGGGAGGGGGGGAAGCGAGGACCCCCTTGTACGTGAGTTCGGGCTTGGGGGGGGGAGGGGGTTGTGGGCGTGTCTGAGAATCGAGAGATGGTGAACGCTGTATTTAAATGGTTTCCCGATCTCTCAATGCACTGAGGAGTTCCGGCATGTGAGGCTCTGCTGTGCAGAATACGGGACTGAGCGCGGCCTCGACCCCGCTGAGCCCCCCCCCCCCCCCCCCCCCCCCGATCTCCCCGCACGGCCGCTCAATAGCGCTGTGTTTCTCGGCGCTCCGAGCGCCGGGAAACGCCCGGCTCATCGCGCTCGCTATGGAACTCTGTTCCCATTTGGGTAGATCACGCCCAAAACTCCAAGGTTTACAATTTCCCATTAAGTCTGCCACTTCTAAAATGTGCCAATCAATTGCGTGCAGATGCCAACCGCAAAATAGGCTCCTTTCATTTCTCTCTCTGAAGAAAACGTTCACACGATGGGAAAAACCCACCAACGTTCCTCCAATCCAGATCAGCGCAGATATTTTAACGCTCCACACCTTCTGACTCTGAATTGAAGCTCCCTCTCCTACCCCAGATCCAAGCACCAAGCTGCCATTGTTACTGATGCTGCTACGGAATCCAAGCATCTCCCCTCGGAACCACTGACATTTGATTCATCATTTTGCTGCCAATGTGTCGGAAGTGGCCAGGCTTTGATATGTACGGGTTGATTGTGTACACGGTGGCAAGGTGCTCAGTGAGAGTGCCTAATCGAGTGGCAGGTCTTTTGTAACTGCGGCTGTCAGCTTTAATATGTTTGATCTGCCTTCTGCTGTCGGCAGAATAGCGTTACAGTCAGAGTGAGCAGGAGCATCTATCGAGCTTTGAAATGTTTCTTTCCTCTCCCTTCAAGAACCACCAAACTGAATTTAATGCAAGATGTTTTTCCGTTGTGATTCCTGTGATGTTTAATAAAGATACGGCGATGCACATTCAGGCCCAGTGTACATCTATTGCTCAGCAAATTTTGTCTCATTTTCTATGCCTGTTATTGCCCCTTCCCGCAATCTCTCACCCCTTGTCCCTCTTCCTAACCTTCCTGTGTTGGGCTATCTGCTCATCACGTACAACAAAGCAGTCATTTAACTCTGTTCCAGCCTTCGAGGCGAGGGGTACAGAAACTTAAGAAGAGGAGGAGGCCATTTGGCCCTTCGAGTCTGTTCCGCCATTGAGTGACACGTGGCTGACGTGCAACGTCATTCTTCGCACCCACCTTTGACCCGTGTTCCTCACCACTTTTGGACAACAACAAAAATCGAATAATCTCAGATGTAAAATCAACAATCGACCCAGGAACAATCCATGCTGTAGAAATGCACAGTTTTCTAAATCAAATTGTGGCTGAGAATGATCTGGAATGCAGGCATGAACCAAAAGTTCCACCGATAAGTTATTAATGGGCTACTTTGGAGAGTTTTAGATTTCATGCCAAGTGGCTGAATATTCTTACAAGCAGATTGCGATAGAACATGGAACATAGAACAGTACCAGCACAGAACAGGCCCTTCAGCCCACGATGTTGTGCCGACCATTTATCCTAATCTAAGATCAGCCTAACCTACACCCCTTCAATTTACTGCTGTCCATGTGCCTGTCCAAGAATCGCTTAAATGCCCCTAATGACTCTGACATTCATGCCTCTCATCACCTTGTACACCTCTATCAAGTCACCTCTCTGCCTTCCACATAAAACTGTTGGACGTTAACCTGGGTGTGGTAAGGCCTCTCACTGTGCCCACCCCAGTCCAACAGCAGCATCTCCACACCATAAACTGAGTGGCTGTCTGCCCAGGAGCCAAGCCAGGTGACGGAGCACAAGGAGAGGCGATGGCTGTGAATCAGGCTACAGTCAGCAGAGTTTGGGGGAAACTCGAGTTTATGGAGGGTGCTTGGTGGCAAGCCAGTTAGAAACATTAACCCGATTATATAACCGGGTTAGTAACTTGGTTAAAATAGTTGACAGGGCAAACTTCGTGCAACTGCACCCAGCATTGGGCCGCAATTGAAAGAGTGCCATAGATCATAGAATTTACAGTGCAGAAGGAGGCCATTCGGCCCATCTAGTCTGCACCAGCTCTTGCAAAGAGCACCCTACCCAAGCCCACACCTCCACCCTATCCCAGTAACCCCTCTTAACACTAAGGGCAATTTTGGACACTAAGGGCAATTTTATCATGGCCAATCCACCTAACCTGCACATCTTTGGACTGTGGGAGGAAACCAGAGCACCCGGAGGAAACCCACGCACACACGGGGAGGACGTGCAGACTCCGCACAGACAGTGACCCAAGCCGGGAATCGAACCTGGGACCCTGGAGCTGTGAAGCAATTGTGCTAACCACTATGCTATTGCGCTGCCCAAAAGAACATAATTTATATCCGAGTGATCCTGTCAGAACATAGAACATACAGTGCAGAAGGAGGCCACTCGGCCCATCGAGTCAGCACCGACCCACAAGCCCTCAATTCGACCCGATCTCCATAACCCAATAACCCCATTTAACCTTTTTGGACACTAAGGGCAATTTATCATGGCCAATCCACCTAACGGCACATCTTTAGACTGTGGGAGGAAACCGGAGCACCCGGAGGAAACCCACGCAGGAGAACTCCCCACAGACAGTTACCCAAGCCGAGAATCGAACCTGGGACCATGGTGCTGTGAAGCCACAGTGCTAGCCACATGTGCTATCGTGCTGCCCACTAATGCCCAGCTAATGATTTATTTTAGTTTCTGTAAGTGGCAATCATTTAGAGTTTTACAATCAGATTAACAACTCTGCAGTGCATGCATCGATGGAAATCCATCAACAAAAACCAATCTTTGCATTTGTATAGCACTTTTATCATTGATACATATCCCAGGGTGCTTCACTGAGGTGCGAAAAAAACAAAATGGGTGGAAAGCAACGGAAGGAGATATTAAGGATGGGCGATGAAATGCTTGGTTATGGAGATGGGTTTATTAGTCGGTGTAAAAGGACGAAGGTGAGGAAGCGAGTGAGGTCGAGCCTCGGTAGATGAAGGCATGGCTGCCATTAATGGAGCAATGAATTGGAAATGCATAAGGGCCAGACTTGGAGGAGCATTGAGATCCGGGAGGTTGTAGAGTCGAGGGCACACAGGAATGGGGAGAGGCAATCTCTTTCCTTTTACCTATCCCTGCGTGGGTTGTGGTGTCAGTAGCAAGGCCGACATTTGTTGCCCATACCTAATTCGCTTTGAACCGTGTAGCTTTTTGACCATCACAGGGGGCATTTACGAGTCAACATTGCTGTGGATCTGGAGCCACATATAGACCAGGCCAAGTAAGGATGATAGATTTCCCTTCTCGAAAGGACATTAGGGAACCAGATGAGTTTTTACGACAATCAATGCTTCGTGGTCTCCATGACCGAGACTAGCTTTTAATCCCAGATTTATTAGCTGAATTTCAATTTCAACAGCTGCCATGGTGGGATTTGAACCCATGCCCAATGGGCATTAGTTCGAGCCTCTGCAATGCTAGTCCCTGTGATATTGCCATTACACTGCCATCGATCTCTGGTTCACAAGTCCGATAGTCCCACAGTACACAGGCCCATTATGGCTGTGCTGGTTCTGTGAAAGAGCTATCCAATCACTCCAATTCCCCTGACTGTGTAGCGTAGCCCTGCCAATCTTCCCATCACCAGTGTCCATCCAGCTAAGTTGCTGTTAGATGTGCTTCCGCTGACCTTTCAGGCAGCGCATTCCAGATGATAACAACTCACTGTGAAAAAAAACTTCTCCTTATCTTCCCTCGAGTTCCTTCGGCCAATTCTCTTACATTTGTGGAAGGAACATAGGAACATAAGAATTAGGAGCAAAAATAGGCAATTCAGCCCCTCGAGCCTGCTCCGCCATTCAATCAGATCATGGCTGATGTCTTCCTGGCCCCAAATCCACCTCCCCACCTGTTCCCCGTATCCCTTTAACCCATTTTTAAAATCAGAAATGTATCTATCTCCTTTTTGAAACCATTTAATGACTCAGACTCCACCGCACTCTGGGGCAGTGAGTTCCACAAATTCACCACCCTCGACGAGAAGTAGTTCCTCCTCATCTCAGTTTTAAATCTACCACCTCTCAACCTCTATCTCTGGCCTCTCGTTCTAGATTGTCCCACAAGGGGGAACATTTGGTCTACGTTTACTTTATCAATCCCTTTAGTATTTTATACACCTCGATCAGATCCAGTCTCCTCCTTCTAAACTCCAGCGAGTATAAACCCAAACTGTTTAATCTCTCCTCGTCCGTCAACCCTTTCATCCCCGGAATCAATCTGGTGAACCTCCTCTGAACTGCCTCCAATGCCACCACATCCTTCCTCAAATAAGGAGACCAAAACTGGACACACTACTCCAGATGTGGTGTCACCAACACCCTATACAATTGCACCAACACTTCTCTACTTTTATACTCCAGTCCTTTTGCAATAAACAGTAACATTCCATTTGCCTTTTTGCCTTTTCTGGCTTCCCTGTTCTCTGGTTACCAACCCTCTTTATTCCCAAACCCTTCATAATTTTAAACACCTCTATGAAATCTCCCCTTGACCTTCCCTGCTCCAGCGGAGCACAATATCGGCAGACACTTACAGAAAATACCCAGTGGGAATATTATGAGCAGGGTCTAACATGTCTCAAAGTTGAGCTGCTTTTTATTGTCAGGCTTTTTAAACAAAAATTGGTCAGGGATACAGGCTCCTGCGAATTTAAATTAAATATAAGCCCCTTTTGTTCCTTAACATTAAGCCTGGCAATTTTTTGAAGAACTTCCAGTCCTTAGAACATCAAGTACAATAAAAAAAGCACACTGACTGGTTTATAAATTATAAATCCAGCGACTCTCCCTGCCTCGCAGAGTGACTTTATCGAGCGGTGGAATGCAATTGAGGACTCATTCTCTGCATGTTTAAATCAGCTCTCCTTTATAGCTCAGTCAAGGAGAGGGGCTGGTTCGGTTCAAGGGAAATTATGGGTTGTCAGGCTGAAGGGCGTATGCTCGATTAAAAACCAACTATGTGAAGTCGGATGGGCTGAGTGGATCTGGGAGCTTGTCTTTTTCTGCGGCATGTAAACCCCTTCAAAATATTTTACAACGCAGTTGAGAGATCTTGGTGTGCTGCAATAGGATTCATTCACTTGCTCAAGCATCCACGTTCTGCACTGTTCAACTACAGGAGTCACAGATAGCGATAATCTGCATTTATACTGCACTGTTGCCTCTTTGTAAAACGGACCGAGGCACTCCACGGAGGCATTCGCAAATGAACGTTGACATCGAGCCACTTATCAGAGGCATAGTGGCCAATGGCGGGGTAATGACAATTTGGGGATGTGCAAGAGGTTAGAACCGCAGAGATCTCGGGTGTGACTCGCCCGAAAAATTTCCAACTCTGTTTCAGATGCGTTTTGGACTGATTTGTTCCCTGTGAGACACTATTCACGACGCCCTATGCTGCTCTTGCTCATGTATTTGCTTTGTTTGGCCCCTTGTTCCGCACTGTAACCAATCACTCTTTGTCCATGTACCATTTGTCGATGTTCTCTGTCGATTATTTTTTTTGTCTACTGTGTTCGTACTGTGTACGTTCCCTCGGCCGCAAAAAAATACTTTTCACTGTACTTTGGTAAATGTGACAATAATTCAATCAATCAATCAATCAATCAATCAATCAATCAATCAATCAAGGAGTCTCGGCGGCTGCAATGCTGACATTGACATCGCTATTCAACGGTACTTAGCCGTTTTTATGGGCCTTGGGAAGTTTCTACCTGTTGAGGCCACACTTGGGAGGTTGTCCTGCACTGGGGAGAGGGGGGCTCAGTGCGACATTTTCAAAGGCTGCCCCGATCTCTAACCCCCCCCCCCCCCCCCCCCCCCCTCGGTGCAGAGAAGGAGCCCATTTGGCCCATTGTGTCTGCACTGGTTCTCCAATCGAGCAACCTACCTCGTGCATTCCCCCCCACCGCCCAAGCTTTCTACTCGTAACACTGCACAATCTACCTGTTCAGATAACTGTCCAATTCCCTCTCGACTGAACCTGCCTCGACCACACTCTCAGGCATCGCGTTCCGCATCCTCACCACTCGCGGTGTGAAAATGTTTCTCCTCTTGACTCCATTGCTCTTCTTGCCAATCACTTTAAATCTGTGACCTCTTGTTCTTGGTAATTTCCCCAGTAAGAACAGCTTCTCCATCCCATTCTTGACAAGGGCAGCATGGTAGCACAGTGGTTAGCACTGTTGCTTCACAGCGCCAGGGACCCAGGTTCGATTCCTGGCTTGGGTCACTTTCTGTACGGAGTCTACACCTGCTTCCACCGCCCCTTCAGGCATGCCCGCCCCAGAATTCGCTAAAACAAAAACTAATCCCCCCATTACTTATTTTTGTCAATCATTTGAACTCCATCTCCTCCCGTTGCTGACAGTGGAAATAGTAATAATATAATAATAACCTTTTATTGTCACTAGTATGAAGTTACTGTGAAAAGCCCCTAGTCGCTACATTCCGACGCCTGTTCGGGTAAGCTGGTACGGGAATTGAACCCGCGCTGCTGGCCTTGTTCTTCATCACGAACCAGCTGTCTAGCTCACTGAGCTAAACCAGCCCCGAGTCCTCTTCTTGGTCATTAAAATGTGGAATTGGCAACCATAGGTTGAGGTGAATAGAATGAACACATTTAAGGGGAAGCTGGATATGAACAAGAGGTGGGGAAGGAATACAAGAATAGGGGTTCAATGAAAGGAACTGAGATAAAGGGGGTGATTCTCCGAGCCCCGCGCCGCGCCAGAGAATCGCCGCGACCACGCCATGACGCCAGCGTGCGATTCTCCGAGGTGCGGAGAATCAGCGCCATTTGCACCGGCGCGTTTGGCACGGCGTTGGCCGCGGGCTGCTGGAATCAGCGGGGCCGAGCGGCCTCGCGGATCCGACAGAGTCCCGCTGGCGCCGTTCACCCCTGGTCGCTGCCGGCGGAACTCTGCGCGGGCGGTCGGTGGGTGGCCTGAGGGGGGGAGGGGCTCCTTCACTGGGGGGGGGGCCTCCGATGGGGTCTGGCGCCCACGATCGGGGCCCACTGATCGGCGGGCCGGCCTCTCCCCCCCATCCCGGGCCTACTTTCTGGCGCGGCCGACACACGAACACCGACGCCATGTTGAGTCAGGGCCGGCGCGCTAAAGATGTCCCCCGCGCATTCGCAGGTTGGCGGGGCCCAGCTATGCATGCGCGGGTTGGCACGGCGCCCTTTTGGCACCACAAAAGGAGGCTGGAGCCGCTCCAGCGCCATGCTGGCCCCCTGTGGGGGCCAGGATTGGTCGTACCCGGGCCTGGTTCGGGCCGTCGTGAAACACCACAGCGTTCTCGACAGCGCGAACACGGGCTCCATATCGGAGAATCGCCCCCAAAGTATTGTGAGAAACGGCGCTTGTGGAACATTAGCACCAGTCGTAAGCTGGATGGGCTGAATGGCAGGGAAAATGCTTCTGCTGGTCGGGGAGAGAACCAATTTCAAAATAAGCAGGAAGGCGGTTGGGACCGAGACAAGGAGAGAGTTTCTTTGCACAGAGGAATCTTTGGAATTCTCTATCCCAAGGCGGAGTGGAATCCCAGTCACTGAGAGTGTTTAAAGCAGAGATTGATCAACAATAAAGGATTATGGGGTTAGTATGGGGAAAAAGGCACTGAAAGTGGGTGACTAGCCACGATCGTATTGAACGGTGGAGCAAATTTGATGGGCTGAATTTCAACTCCTGTTCCTACATTCCTGGCTGGAGATTATAGCTCTATGTAAATGGACTACAGGGCACTGACTCCAGCCTTGAGGCCCAAGTTCCACATACACGCCTCGATAGACCACTGCAGGTGGAAAAACCTCCAATACTTTGGCTGACATCTACTGATGCAGGTTCGCTGCTTTGAAGGAATTATCGCTGAATGGATTTCATTGTTCTGTGGCCAGCTGTGAATGAATTGTTGAAACTGCACCCTCTAGTGATCATCATCCAGCAGCACCTTCTCCAAAAAATGGTAACAAAATCCTGGTTGGATCTCACTTGGAGTCAGTGTGAGCAGTTCAGGACGCCGCATCTTAAGGAAGGATATATTGACCTTGGAGGGAGTGCAACGTTGATTTGCTAAAATGATAGCTGGACTACAGGGGTTAAGTTACGAGGAGAGATTACACAGATTAGGCCTGCATTTGCTAAAAATTAAAAAGTTAAGGGTGATCGGATCGAAGTATTGTGAGGGGCTGGTTTAGCACAGTGGGCTAAACAGCTGGCTTGTAAAGCAGAACAAGGCCGGCAACGCGGGTTCAATTCCCGTACCGGCCTCCCCGAACAGGTGCCGGAATGTGGCGACTAGGGGCTTTTCACAGTAACTTCATTTGAAGCCTACTTGTGGCAATAAGTGATTTTCATTTTCTATTCATTTCAGATATTAACAGGGAAAGACAGAGTAGGTAAAGATAAACTATTTCCACTGGTTGGAGATTCTAATACTAGGCGGCATCGTCTAAACATTCGGGCCAGACCGTTCAGCAAGAGATGTTGGGAAGAACGACTTCACTCAAAGGGTGGTAGAGGTTTGGAAATCTCTCCCACAAACAGCAGTTGTTAATTTTAAATTTTAAATAGATTTTTGTTCAGCAAAGATATTGAGGGATGTGGGAGAAGCCAGGTCTATGGAGTTAGGTCACAGATCAGCCATGATCTCATTGAATGGCGGGACAGGGTTGAGGGGCTGAATGGCCCACTCTTGTTCCTATAACGTTAATAACACAACAACAACTCGCATTCATACAGCATCCTAATGTAGTGAAACGCTCCAAGGTGCTTCAAAGGAATGACCAGGGACAAACATGATTTGACAGTGAGCCACTGGGGCAAATTCCCGACGGCGTGGTTCACTTGTGCTTTTAAAAAATCATCAAACAGGCGGCGTGGTTGGTGAGCGGGAGAGAGAGGGGGTACGGAAATGTCTCCAACGTCGCCATAGTTTGCTGACAGTTGTGCTGCTGATTAGTGGGGGGGGGCTTCTGCCAGGGCTGGGGGGGTGGAGGGGGGCTTCTGCAGGGTGGGGGGGGGGGGGGGGGAGTTGTGGGGGGTGACCAGGAGGTGTGCTGTGGGATCGGGGTGGACGGGCACGGAGCACCATTTCCGCAGCCGGCAAGGTAGCCGTGTAGCTGTGCGCGCCGCCGTCTGCCTACTGTGAACTTAGGGCCACGAGCTGTATGGGTGTCTCCCCAGGCCACCACGTTAGGTGCCCTCTGGCCCCTAGCCCACCCATTAGTAGGATGGGCGCGCTCCAGTGCAACCAGTGCCATCTGGTTGGCTGGGATGATGTGTGTGTGGGGAGTGTAATGTGTGTGTGAGGCTGGGATGAGTGTGTGTGGGGAGTGTAATGTGTGTGTGTCGGCTGGGATGAGTGTGTGTGGGGAGTGTGATGTGTGTGTGCGGCTGGGATGAGTGTGTGTGGGGAGTGTAATGTGTGTGTGGGGCTGGGATGAGTGTGTGTGGGGAGTGTAATGTGTGTGTGCGGCTGGGATGAGTGTGTGTGGGGAGTGTAATGTGTGTGTGCGGCTGGGATGAGTGTGTGTGGGGAGTGTAATGTGTGTGTGCGGCTGGGATGAGTGTGTGTGGGGAGTGTAATGTGTGTGTGGGGCTGGGATGAGTGTGTGTGGGGAGTGTAATGTGTGTGTGCGGCTGGGATGAGTGTGTGTGGGGAGTGTAATGTGTGTGTGCGGCTGGGATGAGTGTGTGTGGGGAGTGAAATGTGTGTGTGCGGCTGGGATGAGTGTGTGTGGGGAGTGTAATGTGTGTGTGGGCTGGGATGAGTGTGTGTGGGGAGTGTAATGTGTGTGTGGGCTGGGGTGAGTGTGTGTGGGGAGTGTAATGTGTGTGTGTGGCTGGGATGAGTGTGTGTGGGGAGTGTAATGTGTGTGTGAGGCTGGGATGAGTGTGTGTGGGGAGTGTAATGTGTGTGTGAGGCTGGGATGAGTGTGTTTTGGGAGTGTAATGTGTGTGTGAGGCTGGGATGAGTGTGTGTGGGGAGTGTAATGTGTGTGCGGCTGGGATTAGTGTGTGTGGGGAGTGTAATGTGTGTGAGCGGCTGGGATGAGTGTGTGTGGGGAGTGTAATGTGTGTGTGCGGCTGGGATGAGTGTGTGTGGGGAGTGTAATGTGTATGTGCAGCTGGGATGAGTGTGTGTGGGGAGTGTAATGTGTGTGTGGGGCTGGGATGAGTGTGTGTGGGGAGTGTAATGTGTGTGTGGGGCTGGGATGAGTGTGTGTGGGGAGTGTAATGTGTATGTGAGGCTGGGATGAGTGTGTGTGGGGAGTGTAATGTGTGTGTGCGGCTGGGATGAGTGTGTGTGGGGAGTGTAATGTGTGTGTGTGGCTGGGATGTGTGTGTGTGGGGAGTGTAATGTGTGTGTGCGCGGCTGCAGCTTGTCAGCCTCCCGAGTGTCGATCACGGATCCGGCGAATCCCGCACCGTTTTCCATTGGAATCGATTGTGTTCCACGTGGCGCACTGCAGTGCCAACCCCTACGCAGTCACTGAATGGGTCCAGGTGTGGCGGCAGTTTTGCTGTCATGGAGGATGGCAAATCCTCCCGGCGTCAACATTGCGGGCGGGATTCTCCGACTGGCTGGAGAATCCCTTTAGGCGCTGAAATCAGGGCTCCGCCCCTCAAAAACAGCGTCATCGCTGAGTACGGCGCCCGCCGTTGGGACACCCTCAGGACGTCACCTGAAGGCCCTTCCCCCCCCATGCTGCGCTCCCGATGGGCCGACTTCCCGACAGCGTGGGACACGAGTGGTCTGAAGTTTCGCCAACCTCGCATGGCGGCTGCGGATTGTGTCCAGCGCCACTGTCGGGAGGGGGGGGGGGGGGGGGCGGAGAGCAGGGGCCGTTCCATTGGCCGGGGGGGGGGCTTCGGAGGGGGCTGGGGGGACTGGTGGAGGGGTGGTCCGGGGGTGGCGAGCGGAGTTACAGGGGGGGCACTATCTAGCAGGCTGGATCTGCACGCGGCCGGCCCCACGTTGTACAGCACGGCCGCTGAGGGTCGCGGCCTTGCCGCATACGCAGCCACGGACCCGGCAATTCTCCGTCCGTATCTGCAGGTAAAGCCGGGGCTCTACGTGGCGCGGCTGCTACCCCCCCCCCCCCCCCACCCCCCACCAAACGGAGCATCGGTGTGGGGCGCCGCCGACTTTTTTATCATAAGACTAGAAACACACTCCGGAAATAGACACAAAATCGGAGAATCCAGCCCTTAGTCTCAGGAATGGAGAATTCCATTGTTGAAATTATGCCGTGATATCAAAGCTCCTGAAGCCTCGACACAACAGCAAAAGGTAAATGAAGCACTGGAGTACGAACACAGCCACTCTTAAGGAAGATCTAGGTCAGTACCAGTGGAAAATAAGCATTGCCGGCTCTACTGATGAAGTAACTATCGTGCACACGTATAACAATCCCTGGATTGTCAGCCATTTGTAGATGTGTGATTATTCTAGACTTTGAATTTTACCAGTCACTAGCTTGAAAAGAAGGGTTAGGGGAAAGCATTGAACTGAAAGCTCTGAGCGCCGTCCTGTGGTCAGTGAAAAACGTCCGTTTTAGCACAGCACAGCGGAAAGGTTGGGAGAATATTTGCTGACCACTTGTCTGTTCATTTAGGATGAACAACATTGTCTTGCTTCAGTTCATCGCCAACATCAACAAGGCCCTGACTCCATTGAGGCAGAAACCAGCTCTGCCTCTCTAACCGCTACCAATCAGCCAAATGTGGAATCATCACTGAGATCGTTGAGAAACCCTCACTTGTCATCAACATAGGGAACCCTGGTGGATTTGCTGTGCAATCTTTCTGATGACTGTCCCTGAATCTCTTCATTGCTGGCCTCTCCTGTTAAGATGCCCTTCCTTTTGCATTTGAAAAGCATTATTAGTGACATCCCACAGCACCTCACACCCACTGAAGTTATTTTTGAAGTGCCGTCATTGTTGCATTGTCGGTTGCTGTAATGTAGCTCGTTGTAACATAGTTGTTGTAATGTGGGATGCTGTAATGTCGTTGTTGTAATGTAGGTTGTTATAATACATTTGTTGTTATGTAGGTTGCTATAATGTAGGCTGTTGTTGTAATATAGGTTGTTATAATGTAGGTTGTTGTAATCCAGGTTGTTGTGATGTAGGTTGTTGTAATGTAGGCTGTTATAATGCAATTGTTGTAATGTAGGATTGCTGTAATATAGTTGTTGTAATATTGATTGTTGTAATGTAGGTTGTTATAATATAGTTTGCTGTAATGTAGATTGGTGGAATGTAGGTTTTTGCAATGTCGTTTGTTGTAGGTCTTGGTAATGTCTGTGTCGCAATGTAGTTGCTGTAATGCAGGTTGTAAGGGAGGTTGTTGTAATGTAGGTCTTGGTAATGTATTTGTTGTAATGCAACTGCTTCACAGCTCCAGGGTCCCATGGGTCGATTCCCGGCTTGGGTCACTGTCTGTGCGGAGTCTGCACGTCCTCCCCGTGTCTGCGTGGGTTTCCTCCGGGTGCTCCGGTTTCCTCCCACAGTCCAAGGATGTGCAGGTTAGGTGGATTGGCCATGCTAAATTGCCCATAGTGACCAAAATTGCCCTTAGTGTCCAAAATTGCCCTTAGTGTTGGGTGGGGTTACTGGGTTATGGGGATAGGGTGGAGGTGTGGGCTTGGGTAGGGTGCTCTTTCCAAGAGCCGGTGCAGACTCGATGGGCGGAATGACCTTCTTCTCACTGTAAATTCTATGTAATGCAGTTGTAATGTAGTTGTTATAATGTAGGTTATTGTAATGTAGCTTGTTGTAAGGTAAGTTGTGGTAATGTCTTTGTTGCAATGTAGTTGTTGCAATGTAGTTGTTGTAATGGAGATTGTTGTAATGGAGATTGTTGTAATGGAGATTGTTGTAATGTAGGTTGTTGTAATGTAGGTTGTTGTAATGTAGGTTGTTGTAATGTAGGGCAGGTCGTGGTAATGTCTTTGCTGCAATGTAGTTGTTATAACGTGTTGTTGTAATGGAGATTGTTGTAAGTAAAGTCGTGGTAATGTCTTCGTTGTTGTAAGGTAGGTTGTTGTCATGTCCGTGTTGTAGTGTAGATTGGTGTAAATAGGTTGCCAATTAGCAGACAGCTGAATCCTACAAAAGGCAGAGTGATAATTATCTATTTTTATTTTGGTTGAGAGATAAATATTGTCCAGGGCACCAGCGATTAAGTCCTTGCTCGGCATCTAAACGTCCACCTCAGAGGGCAGTCTGGAGCTCAGTCTAACATCTTCAATGGAAAGACAGCACCTCCAGGAGAGTGGCACTCCCTCAGCACTGCACTTGGAGTGTCAGCCTGGATTGTTGGGGATCGGGTCTCAGGGCTTCAAACAGACACCATTCTGACCCAGAGCTGAGGGGGGCTCCCCACTAAGCCCGTGATGACACCTGTCCTGCAGATAGACAGGTGGAAATTGGTATGTATTCTGTCCAAATTTAAGGAGTAAAACAGGTGTGCATCTAGTTGATTTGGCAATAGGATAGCCTGTGACCAATCTGCAGAGGCATTGGTCTATTTGTTTAAGCCCCGGAAACCTCCCCCACCCCACTCCGTCCCGCCATGTCCGTCCCATCACCTCTCCTTGGAACGTGATCAAAGTGCCGATGTCAGTGTGGTAGGTGTTTGAAATTGTTCCCATCCACCAGCTGAATTGGAGCGACTGGTGCCAACACTGCACCCGGATTTTCCTTTTCCTCATTCATGGGATGTGGCCATCTCGGGCAAGGCCAGCATTTATTGCCCATCCCTAATTGCCTTTGAGGAGGTGCTGGTCAGCCAACCTCTTAAACTGCTGCAGTCCACGAGCTTTGCACTGTAATTTTTCAGCAGCTGTGTGTTGTCTTATTAACTCTTAACGCAAACATACCAAGTACGATGACAATGATTGGTCAACTAAATAAAGGGTTCCTTATTGAAGAATGATGGGATTCCAGGAGAGCTCTTCAAACACGTGTTACCCACTGAACAACATTGCTCCAACTGTTCATCGCTTCCTGTATTTATACCGAAGTATTTACACATTCAGCACAATGTTAGTCGATGGTTTAAACTACAAAGCAATATTGCAACACTGCGGGGCAGTTAAGAGTCGACCACATTGCTGTGGGTCTGGAGTCACATGTAGGCCAGACCGGGTAAGGATGGCAGATTTTCTTCTCTCAAATGCACTAGTTTGCCAGACGGGTTTTTATAACATAGAAGCATCGAAAATAGGAGCAGGCGGAGACCATTCGGCCCTTCCAGCCTGGTCTGCCACTCAATATGGTCGTGGCTGATCCTTTATCTCAATGCCACACTCCCACGCTCTCCCCACACCCTTAATACTCTCAGAGTCTGGAGATATATATATTTCCTTCTTAAATATATTCAGTGGCTTGATCTCCACAGCTTTCTGTGGTAGAGAATTCCTCAGGTCCACTACCCTCTGAATGAAGAGGCTTCTCCTCATCTCAGTCCTGAAGAGCCCAGCCAGTATCCTGAGACTGTGGCCCCTTGTTCTCGACCCTCCAGCCAGAGGAAACTACATCACTGCATCTAGTCTGTCTGGCCCTGTCAGAATTTTATATTTCAATTAGATCCTCTCTCATTCTTCGAAACTCCAGTGAACACAGGCCCAGCTTACTCAATCTCTCCTCATCCGACAATCCTGCCATCCCAGGAATCAATCTGCTGAACCTCCGCTGCACTCCCTCGATGGCAAGAATATCCTTTCTCAGATAAGGAGACCAAAACTGCTCACAATACTCCGGGAGTGATCTCACCAAGGCCCTGTACAGCTGCAGTAAGACATCCTTCCTCCTGTAGACAAGTCCTCTTGCAATGAAGGCCAACATATCATTTGCCTTCATAGAACATAGAGCATAGAACAGTACAGCACAGAACAGGCCCTTCGGCCCTCGATGTTGTGCCGAGCCATGATCACCCTACTCAAACCCACGTATCCACCCTATACCCGTAACCCAACAACCCCCCTTACTTTTAACCTTAACCTTACTTTTTTAGGGCACTAAGGGCAATTTAGCATGGCCAATCCACCTAACCCGCACATCTTTGGACTGTGAGAGGAAACCGGAGCACCCGGAGGAAACCCACGCACACACGGGGAGGACGTGCAGACTCCGCACAGACAGTGACCCAGCCGGGAATCGAACCTGGGACCCTGGAGCTGTGTGCTTACTGTGCCAACATGCCTGCTTTCAGTGGCTGGCATACAAGGACGGCCAGGTCCCTTTGTACCTCAACATTTCCCAATCTATCACCATTGAAATGATACTCTGCCATTCTGAAAGCCACCATTGACCCTGCCTCCGCCACACTTTTAGTCAGTGCATTCCAGGCACTAACCACTCCTTATGTGAAAAACTCTCACCTCATGTCACCATTTTTGATGGAAGGTGTCATCAACGGGTGCTATCAAGCAACACTTACTCAGCAATAAACTGTTCACGGACACTCAGGGTCACTCAGCTCTGACCTCATTAACGTTTTGGTTCAAACATGGACAAACGAGCTGAATGCCAGAGGTGAGAGTGACCTCCCTTGACATCAAGGCAGCATTTGACCGAGTGTGGCATCAAGCAGCCCAAACTAAACTGGAGTCAATGGGAATCAGGGGGAAAACTCTCCGCTGGTTGGAGTCATACCCAACACAGAGGAAGATGTTTGTGGTGGTTGGAGGTCAATCATCTCAGCTCCAGGACATCACTGCAGGAGTTCCTCAGGGTCGTGTCCTCGGCCCAACAATCTTCAGCTGCTTCATCAATGACCTCCCTTCCACCATAAGGTCAGAAGTGGGGATGTTTGCGGATGACTGCACAATGTTCAGCGACTCCTCCGATAATGAAACAGTCCATGTCCAAATGCAGCACGCCCTGGACAATATCCAGGCTTGGGCTGACAAGTAGCAAGTTACATTCGTGCCACACAAGTGCCAGGCAATGACCATCTCCTCCAAGAGAGGATCTAACCACCGCCCCTTGACATTCAATGGCATTACCATCGCTGAATCCCCCCACAATCAACATCCTGGGAGTTACCATTGATCAGAAACTGGACTAGCCATAATGATATTGTGCCTCCAGGGCAGGTCAAAGATTAGGAATCCTACCACAAGTAATGCCCAACCTGACCCCCCCCCCCCCCCCCCCCCCGCCAAAGCCTGTCCACCATCTACAAGGCACAAGTCAGGAGTGTAATGGAATATTCTCCACTTGCCTGGATGAGCACAGCTCCAAAAACACTCATGAAGCTCAACACCATCCAGGGCAAAGCAGCTTGATTGCTCCCCCTTCCACAAATATTCAAACCCTCCACCACCGACGCACAGTGACAGCCGTGTGTACCATCTACAAGATGCACTGCAGCAACTCACCAAGGCTCCTTAGGCAGCACCTTCCAAACCCATGACCACTACCATCTAGAAGGACAAGAACAGCAGATACCTGGGAACCCCACCACCTGGAGGCTCCCCTCCAAGTCACTCACCACCCTGTCTTGTAAATATATCGGCCGTTCCTTCACTGTCGCTGGGTCAAAATCCTGGAACTACCTCCCTAACAGCACGGTGGGTGTACCTACACCTCAAGGACTGCAGCGGTTCAAGAAGGCAGCTCACCACCACCTTCTCGAGGGCAACTAGAGAAGGGCAATAAATGCTGGCCTAACCAGCGATGCCCACATCTCATTAATGAATAAAAAAAACAGTAACCACAATTCAGAAGAAATTAATTTTGTTGTTGATCTTTATTCTGCCCATTCTCTGCAGTGGATTTCTGCAGCACCTTTCACAACCCCAAGATGTTCCAACAAGCTGATGAAGTATTTTTTGAAGTGCAGTCACTGTTGTGATATCGGAACCAGACCAACCAACATGCGCACAGCAAGATCCCCCAAGCTGCAATGTAACAAACAGAAAGGATGGGATTCAGACCCCAAAATCGCGGTGGGCGCCGATTTGACGCTCAGTCGCAATTCTCCTCGACAGCGGCGTCAATGCGGTCTGGAACACACGCACAGTAAACACCGTTTGCGTATCATTAACGGGCCTGACCCGGTATTCTCCGGGGTCTCCGTGAAGCTCCGCCTCCGATGGGCCGAGTTTCCGACGGCGCGGTTCACTTGTGCTTTTAAAAATCATGAAACCAGCATCATGGCTGCTGAGGGAGAGCAAGAGGGGGTACGGAAAGTATCCAACATCGGCATAGTTTGCTGACAGTTGTGCCGCTGGTCGGGGGGTTTCTGCCAGGGTGGGGGGGGGGGGGGGGGGGGGTAGCGGGGGGTGGCCAGGATGTGGGCTGTGGGGTCGGGGTGGACGGGCACGGAACACCATTGATGCAGCCGGAAAGGCAGCCATGCAGCTGCGCACGCCGCTAACAGCCCACTGTGAACTTAGGGCAATGGGCCATGTAGGTGCCCCCCCCCCCCCCCCTCCCACCCCCCTATGCACCCTCTGGCCCCAGTCAACCCATCAGCTGTATGGGCGCTCCAGCACAACCAGTGCCACCCTGTTGGCTGGGATGAGTGTGTGTGGGGAGTGTAATGTGTGTGTGTGGCTGGGATGAGTGTGTGTGGGGAGTGTAATGTGTGTGTGAGGCTGGGATGAGTGTGTGTGGGGAGTGTAATGTGTGTGTGAGGCTGGGATGAGTGTGTGTGGGGAGTGTAATGTGTGTGTGAGGCTGGGATGAGTGTGTGTGGGGAGTGTAATGTGTGTGTGCGGCTGGGATGAGTGTGTATGGGGAGTGTAATGTGTGTGTGAGGCTGGGATGAGTGTGTGTGGGGAGTGTAATGTGTGTGTGTGGCTGGGATGAGTGTGTATGGGGAGTGTAATGCGTGTGTGAGGCTGGGATGAGTGTGTGTGGGGAGTGTAATGCGTGTGTGAGGCTGGGATGAGTGTGTGTGGGGAGTGTAATGTGTGTGTGCGGCTGGGGTGAGTGTGTGTGGGGAGTGTAATGTGTGTGTGGGGCTGGGATGAGTGTGTGTGGGGAGTGTAATGTGTGTGCGGCTGGGATGAGTGTGTGTGGGGAGTGTAATGTGTGTGTGGGGCTGGGATGAGTGTGTGTGGGGAGTGTAATGTGTGTGTGCGGCTGGGATGAGTGTGTGTGGGGAGTGTAATGTGTGTGTGGGGCTGGGATGAGTGTGTGTGGGGAGTGTAATGTGTATGAGCGGCTGCAGCTTGTCAGCCTCCCGAGTGTCAGTCACAGACCCGGCGAATCCGGCCCCGTTTCTCACTGGAATCGATTGTGTTCCACATGGCGCCGGTGCTGCCCCTCCGCAGTCACTGAATCAATCCGGGTTCGGCGCCAGTTTTGCTGTCGTGAAAGTCCTCGGATTCTGCCCCGGCGTCAACATTTACTTTCAGGAATGGAGAATCACGGCCCAGATTTTTAGGAAATGCTAATTGAGGGATAACTATCCGCCTGGAGACCGGGATAACTCTCCTGCTGTTTCTTCAGGCGTGACATGGGATTGTTGACTTTCACTTGAGAGGACAGACGGTGTCTCGGTTTACGTGAACGGTGACACCTTCGCCCGCGCAGCGCTCCCTCGTTTCTGCGCTGCCGGCTTGAAGTTGATTTTGTTTCTCGGTATAAAATGATTGGTAAAAGAATCAGCGGTGACAGGAGGCGAGACTTTGTCACACAGCGGGCGGTTAGGGTCTGGAATGCACTGACTGAGGGTGGGGCGGGGGCAGGGTCAAGCTTGGCTTTCAAAAGGAAATGCAGCACCTGACGAGAGAAAACAAACGCAAGACTAAGGGGGCAAAGGACCAGCTAACCTGCTGGTGCAGAGAGCTGGCGTTGGGACCAATGGATCTATTTGCTGCCCTGACTATTCAATAAGTTCCAGAGTGGGATTTGAACATACGGCATTCCTGAGGAAGAGCCGTGCACAAATTAGACGCTGCCTTTCCCGAGTTTACAAGAGTGATTGCACATCGAACTTACTCCATTGGCTGCGAAATACCTGCGGAAGCCCCGAGGTCCTGGAATATGATCGAGTTTTGCTCTGCGTCCCTCTGGCATATCAGCAGAAGGCTAACAGCCTGACTCGTCAGGAGGTGTTCCACACCACCATCTAGTGGCAGGAAACCCACAGCTAATTAGAACTCCCTCGAATTTTACAGCACAGAAGCAGGCCATTCGGCCCGTCTGCTCCCTGCTGTTGATGCGCCAGACGGGCCACCACCGCCTTGCTCAATCTGTCCCGATCTGTTGTGCAACCTTCCATTGGCAAAGTTATGCTGATAGTCTGAGAAGCGATGGTTGTATAAGGAAGAGGAATGTCCGATGGACCTTTGAACGGCTCCGCGTATTTTCAAATCCCGCTCCCCTGCGACAGTTCCATAAAATTCCGCCCATGGAGTCGGAACAGTAGCTACTTATTGTGGAAAATAATTATGTACGGATATACAAGACAGTAGATTTCTTCATCCAAGTCATGAGCTAGCGCCATTCCGGCTGCTACCAGACTCCTACTGGTCATGTCAGTCCCTGTACAACACCGTTGGGTTGTACCCTTTCGCCAGTCCCGCATTAACCCTTCCAGTCGCGGACACCCCAGTGATCGTCTCGCTGCTTGTGTGATCTTGTTGTACCCATAATCAGCTGCTGCCTTTTCTATCAAAGACCTACGTTACTGCAGTGTAAAGTATGTAAATGGCTGTAAAGTGCTTTGGGATGTCCTGAGGTAGTGAAAGGTGCGCTAAAAATGAAAGGGTTTTTTTTTCTTTCGAAAATGGACTGGTTTAGCACAGTGGGCTAAACAGCTGGCTTGTTATGCAGAACAAGGCCAGCAGCGCAGGTTCAATTCCCGTACCGGCCTCCCCGAACTTTCCACAGTAACTTCGTTGAAGCCTACTTGTGACAATAAGCGCTTATTATTATTCGTCCTTTTGTTAAAGGAAGACCTCAACCGTTGGGGCGTGTTGACTAATAAAGCAGAAATTCAGAAACCTCTTCTTTGTGACGCCCCACTGCCACCTCCGGCGAAGCTGGAGGCATCGCCAAGGTGACACCTCTCTGTAGGTCTCTCATGACGTTCTGAAGGTTTGGTGCTAATGTGGAAACGTCAGACGCGGGCTGTTGAAAAATCAAGATCGGCCGTATCTATTAACAGCGGCTAACCTCAATCAGAGCAGAAACAGCTTCAATATCCACAGCTATGTCCCAGACATGCCGCTTTGACTGAAGATCAATAAAACTTAATTGATTTGGCCGTCATAGGATTCTATCTGGTGACCAGGTTGAGGCAAAATATAGAAATAATTTTATTGAGTGGTATTCGCAGCCTTCTTCTTTCTTCATGAAGCATGTCCCCAGGCAGTCTGCCGGTACCTGGCAGTCATACTGGTGCCAACAAGTCAGATCAGTCAATCCCTTTCTCTTCCTGCTCAGCTCTTCCTCGACAACAGTAATTCGCACAAATCTGGCGCCTTTAAAGTCATTAATTATCTCTCGAGGCACCTCGCAGAAGTAGAAGTGAGCAAGTTTGACACTGAATTCCATTCGGAGCTGTCAGGAGAAGAGGGCGAGGTGAATAGGTTAAGCGAGGGAGTTCCTTAGTCACCTCAGGCATGGCCTCCAGTGGTGGAACGATGGAAATTGGGGACGGCACAATGCAGAACTGCAGAGATCTGGGAGGACCGTAGGGCTAGAAGAGCGAGGGAGGGGGAGAAGCCTTGAAAGAGGCTGAGCATAAAGGATTGGATTTGTAAATTTGAAGTATTGATGGACGAGGAAACTGTGTCTAGGGAGTCAATAAGGGTAATTAATCACTGGCCGGGGAAGGTTCAGAGTCATCTAAGTTAGGATTTGATAGGGTTGGTAATGAGGAACCTCTGCAAGGGACGGCTCGCCAACCCTCTGAAAAAGATATGAATGCTGGGGGTCAATTCAAGACTGAGATGAAGGCAGGTGTATCAGGGGCTATGGGACAAAGAGAGCGAAACGGTTTTGAGGTACAGCTCAATCATGATCTAACTGAGTGGTGGACAGGCTCGAGGGGCTGAATGGCCTCCTTCTGATGCTATGTTGGCACAAAATGTAAACCTTGGATTTCCATGTAGATTTTTGTATTTGTTCATGGTAAATGGGTGTTGTTGGCTGAGCCAGCATTTAGTGCCCATCCCAATGGGGATTTAAGAGTCAACCACATTGCTATAGGTCTGGAGTCACATGTAGGCCAGACCGGGTAAGGACGGCAGATTTCCTTCCCTAAAGGACATTAGTTAACCAGATGGGTTTTGTGAACAATCGACAATGGTTTCATGGTTACCTTGACTGTTAATCCGATTTTTATTGAATTTAAATTTCACCATCTTCCATGGTGGGATTTGAAGCTGGGTTCCCAGACCGTTACCCTGGCTCTCTGGATTACTAGTCCAGTCCCACTGTACCACTCACTGCCTTCCCAACAATGATAGGAAAACAAAAAAATTACCAAAAACTTGATCAAGTTTAATTAAAAATGAGAAGAAACAAACAAAGCATGACCGGTAAGAAAGTGTTAATACATCGACATTGGAGGGACGATGCTGTTTGGTTCTCACAGAGAAGAATCATTGATTGAGTTTAAGTGGTCGCATCAGGTGGTGATTTAATTGGGAACTTTAGCTGGCTGTGTGCCTTCAATATTTATATTGTTGCATAGAATTCAATAAAAATCTGGGATTGAAAGTCTAAAGGTGACCATGCAACCATTGTCGATTGTTGACAAAACCCATCTGGTTCGCCAATGTCCTTCAGGGAAGAAGACTTTTATCTTCATTTCCAACAAGCCAGCTCAGCCTACAGTCAACTGCGGCAAAGAGTATTTGCGGACCTGGATCTCAAATCCAAGACTAAGGTCATGGTTTAGCAGGCTGCAGTGACCCTTGAGTACGATAAGCTTCAGTGACTTGGGCAAACTGCAGCTGGCAGCAGCAATGCCTCTGCAAGATTAGTCAGCAGACAGGAAACAGAGGGTCGGAATAAATGGGTCAATATCGGAGTGGGAGGCGGTAACGAGTGGAGTCCAGCAGGGGTCAGTGTTTGGGCCCCAGCTATTCACAATATACACCGATGATTTGGATGAGGGAACCAAATGTGATATTTCCAAGTTTGCTGACTACACAAAACTTGGTGGGAATGTGAGTGGTGAGGAGGATGTTAAGAGGCTTCAAGGTGATTCACACAAGTTGAGAGTGTGGCCAGGTATATGGCAGATGCAGTATAACGTGGATGCAGAAACAGAATGGCAGAGTATTATTCAAATGGGGACAGATTGCGAAATGTTGACGTGCAAAGGAATCTGGGTGTCCTTGTACGCCAGTCCTTGAAAGGAAGCGTGAAGATGAAGCGAGCAGTTAAGATGGCAAATGGGAAGTTGGTCTTCATTGCAAGAGGACTTGAGTACAGGAGCAAGGATGTCTTACTGCAGCTGTGCTAGGCCTTGGTGAGACCATATCTGCAGTTTTGGTCTCCTTATCAAAGAAAGAATATGCTTGCCATAGAGGGAGATTTAGCAGACATTCCTGAGATGACAGGGTTGGCGTATGAGAAGAGATTGGATCACCAGGCCCTGTGTTAACTGGGATTTAGAAGAATGCGAAAGGATCTAATTGAAGTGTATAAGATTCTGACAGGGCTGGATTCCTCTGGCTGGAGGGTCTAGAACAAGGGGTCACAGTCTCAGGGTACGGAGTGGGCCATTAAGGATTGAGATGAGGAACAAAGAACAAAGAAAAATTACAGCACAGGAACAGGCCCTTCGGCCCTCCAAGCCTGCGCCGATCCAGATCCTCTATCTAAAACTGTCACCTATTTTCTAAGGATCTGTATCCCTCTGCTCCCTGCCCATTCATGTATCTGTCTAGATACATCTTAAATGATGCTATCATGCCCGCCTCTACCACCTCTGCCGGCAATGCGTTCCAGGCCCCCACCATCCTCTGCGTAAAGAACTTTCCACGCATATCTCCCTTAAACTTTTCCCCTCTCACCTTGAACTTGTGACCCCTGGTAATTGAGTCCCCCACTCTGGGAAAAAGCGTCTTGCTATCCACCTTGTCTATACCTCTCATGATTTTGTAGACCTCAATCAGGTCCCCCTCAACCTCCGTCTTTCTAATGAAAATAATTCTAATATACTCAACCTCCCTTCATAGCTAGTGCCCTGCATATCAGGCAACATCCTGGTGAACCTCCTCTGCACCTTCTCCAAAGCATTCACATCCTTTTGCTAATGTGGCGACCAGAACTATACGCAGTATTCCAAATGTGGCCGAACCAAAGTCTTATACAACAGTAACAGGCGAAATGCCATCACTCAGAGGGTGGTGGACCTGAGGAATTCTCTACCACTGGAGGCTGTGGAGGTCAAGTCACTGAATATATTTATGTTTCCATGATCCTTCAAATCTGATGGCAAAAAAGTAGGTCCAACAGCAACGTCCTCTCCCAATCCAACCGGCACCTTATCAAGGTGCTAATCACTTGGCCCCACTGAACAGGACACGTTCATACCATAGAATTTACAGTGCAGATGGAGGCCATTCGGCCCATCAAGTCTGCACCAGCTCTTGGAAAGAGCACCCTACCCAAGGTCAACACCTCCACCCTAACCCCATAACCCAGTAACCCCACCCAACACTCAGGGCAATTTTGGACACTATGGGCAATTTATCATGGCCAATCCACCTAACCTGCACATCTTTGGACTGTGAGAGGAAACCGGAGCATCCGGAGGAAACCCACGCACACACGGGGAGGATGTGCAGACTCCGCACAGACAGTGACCCAAGCCGGAATCGAACCTGGGACCCTGGAGCTGTGAAGCAATTGTGCTATCCACAATGCTACCGTGCTGCCCACGACACCAGACTCCCAAAATATCTGCTCTACTTGGAACTCAGAGGAGACTCCCAGGAAGACAGCAGAATCCTTCAGGAATGTCCCCAAAACATTCCCAAAGTGGTCAAACATACCTGATGACATTGGAGTGAGATGGCAAACTGAGGAGAAGTGCACCTTCTCAGGCAGGCTTCCCTTGGGGAAGGTGGTGGCGTCGTGGTAATGTCAGGAGGCTGGTAATTCCTAGTTCCCAGACTAATGCCCTGGGGACGTTGGTTCAAATCCCATCACAGCTGCTGGTAGAATTTGAATTTAATTCCAAAAATCTGGAATTAAAAGCTAGCTCCAGTTAATGGTGACTACGAAGCTGGCTGTTTAAAAAACCCACCTGGTACACTAATGCTGCACATTTACTGCTGTCCCCTTACCTTCTAGTCTACATGTGACTCTAGACCCACAGCAATGCCCCCTGGAATGGTCCAGCAAACCACTCAGTTCAAGGGCAATTAAGGATGAGCAACGAATTCTGACCCAGCCAGCAACACCCATACCCTGTGAAAGAGTAAAATAAACAATCGTTGGCACTATTTTGAAGATCAAGGGAATTCTCCCCCGTGTACAATATTTATCCCACAATCAACATTAGTAATAGACAGACTATTCAGTCGTTCTCAATTTGGTGTGGCCTCAACAAGGCCCTGTATAATTGCAGCAAGACATCCTTGCCTGTACTCTAATCCTCTCGCAATGAAGGCCAACATACCACTTGCCTGCTTTACTGCCTGCTGCACCTGCATGCTTATCTTCAATGACTGGTGTACAAGGACACCCAGGTCTCGCTGCACATTCTCCCCTCTCAGTCTATAGCCACAGAAGTCTTACAACACGAGCTTAAGGTCCAACATGTTTGTTACAAACACTAGCTTTTGGAGCACTGCTCACCTGAGGAAGGAACAGTGCTCCGAAAGCTAGTGTTTGTAACAAACATGTTGGACTTTAGCCTGGTGTTGTAAGACTTCTTACTGTGCTCACCCCAGTCCAACGCTGGCATCTCCACATCAATCAATAGCCATTCAGCTAATAATCTGTCTTCTTGTTTTTGCTACCAAAGTGAATAACTTCACATTTATCCAAATTATACTGCATTCTGCCATGCATATGCCCACTCACTCAGCCTGTCCAAATCCCACTGAGGGATCTCTGCATCCTCCTCACAGCTCACCCTCCCACCCAACTTTGTGTTATCTGCAAATCTGGAGATATTAGTTCCCCAGGGGCTGGTTTAGCTCAGGGGCTGGTTTAGCTCAGGGGCTGGTTTAGCTCACTGAGCTAAATCGCTGGCTTTTCAAGCAGGCCAGCAGCACGGTTCAATTCCCGTGCCAGCCTCCCCGGACAGGTGCCGGAATGTGGCGACTAGGGGCTTTTCACAGTAACTTCATTGAAGCCTACTCGTGACAATAAGCGATTTTCATTTTATCATTTTTCATCTAAATCATTAATGTATATTGTGAATAGCTGAGGTCCCAGCACTGATCCCGGAGGTACCCCACTAGTCACTGCCTGCCAATTGGAAAAAGACTTGTTTATTCCAACTCTTGGTTTCCTGGCTGCCAACCAATTTTCCAACCATCTCAATACATTACTTCTAATCCCATGCGCTTTAATTTTACAAGTTCGTCTCTTACGTGGGACTTTGTTGAAAACCTTCTGAAAGTCCAAATATACCACATCCACTGGCTCCCCCTCATCACCTCCATCAGTTACATCCTTGAAGAATTCCAGCAGATTTGTCAAGCGTGATGTCCTCTTCATAAATCCATGCTGACTCTGTCCAACCTGCCACTGTTTTCCAAGTGCTCTGCTATTAAATCTTTGATAATGGTGCTGGTTTAGCTCACTGAGCTAAATCGCTGGCTTATAATTCCCTGTTTTCCCTCTATCTCCCTTTTTAAGTAGTGGGGTTACATTAACTCCCTTCCAATCTGCAGGAACTGTTCCACAGTCTATAGAATCTTGGAAGGTGACCAGCAAGCTCTCTAATGTGGCTCTGGGACTTATCGGCCTTCAATCCATCAGTTTCCCGACTAATGCTAATTTCCTTCAATTCCCCCCTCTCACTAAACGGGGTGATCCCCAACATTTCTGGTATGTAATTCAAAAGGTTATCTGGAAAGGAAGGAGGTGCAGGGTTAATGGGAGAAAGGGGCAGAATGGCGCCCAGTGAGTTTCCCACTCAGAGAGCCAGGGCTCTCCTTCAGCGCTGCAACAATCCTGTGATTCTGTGAACGCACACACACGTTTTAATCAACAGCGGCTAGGGAGGGATTTGTTAACGGCAAATTCTGTTTGACTAACTTGATGGAGTCCTTTGCTGAAACAGTGGAGGGGGTTGATGCGATTGGTATTGTGTGAATGGACCTGCAAGAGGCGATTGTTAAGTATTGGTATAATAGACTAAAACTAAAGCCTGCAGGATTAGAGGGGCGTGTGGAGCGGGGGGGGGGGGGGGGGGCATATACACAAATTTAGTTAAAATCAGAGGGGGGGGGGGTGGGAGTCTGGAACTTGCTGTTTGAAAGGGTGATAGGGGCAGAAACGCTCAGCGCATTGAAAAAAAACCTGGGATGTATATATATGTATTTAAATTGCTACAACCTTCAAAACCAAGAGCTTGAACGTGGTTAAGGCTGCATAGTTCTCCCTGGGCTAGCACAAATGCAGTGGGCCGAATGGCTTCCTTCGATCCCATACATAGAACATTACACGTGCAGTACAGGCCCTTCGGCCCTCGATGTTGCACCGTCCTGTGAAACCCCTCTAAAGCCCATCTACACAATTCCATTATCATCCATACGTTATATTTCCTCCTAGCAGGAGATCAGAGCAATAGACTGGAGTGGTGGAGGAGATTGGCAAACTGTGATACACCCCAGGGTTGGAAAATTAGGACCATTACTCCTTTTGTCTATTCCTTTGTGAGAAATGGGGTCAGAATTTGGTGCCCACCCCTAGCTGCCCTTGAACTGAGCAATTGGATTGGCCATTTCTGAATCAACCACGTTGCTGTGGGTCTGGAGTCACGCGTAGGCCAGACCGGGTAAGGGTGGCAGATTTCCTTCCCTGAAGGATATTAGTGAACCGAATGGATTTTTACGACAATCATGGTCCCCATCACTGATAAAGAGCTTTCTTCTCCAGATTTTATTCAATTGAATTTAAATTCCACCAGTTGCCGTGGTGGGATTTTGAAGCCCAGTCCTTTGAAGATTAACCCGGGACTCTGGATTACTCGACCAGTGACATTACAAACCTATCTCCCCATATTAATGGCCTGGACTTGGGTAGACTGATAATTTCAAACTTTGTACAGGACACAAAACTCAGAAAAGCTATGAAATGTTTATGCTCAAATGTGGATAGAGGCAGCGCGGTGGCGCAGTGGTTAGCATTGCTGCCTCACGGCGCCGAGGTCCCAGGTTCAATTCCAGCCCTGGGTCACTGTCCGTGTGGAGTTTGCACATTCTCCCCATGTTTGCGTGGGTTTCTCCCCCACAACCCAAAGATTTGCATGGTAGATGGATTGGCCATGCTAAATTACCCCTTAATTGGAAAAAATTAATTGGGTGATCTAAATTTTTTTTTAAATGTGGACAGCCCTGGACAGGTTAGTGAAATGAGCAGACAGGTTGGTGAACTAGGCAGACAGATTGGTGAAATGGGCAGAGAGGTTGGTGAAATGGGCGGAGAGGTTGGTAAAATGGGCAGAGAGGTTGGTGAAATGGGTCGACAGGTTGGCAAAATGGGCAGACAGGTTGGTGAAATGGGCAGAGAGGCTGGTAAATGGGCAGAGAAGTTGGTGAAATGGGCGTGCAGGCTGGTGAAATGGACGGGCAGGTTGGTGAAATGGGCGGGCAGGTTGGTGAAATGTGCGGAGAGGGCAGCACGGTAGCATTGTGGATAGCACAATCGCTTCAAGCTCCAGGGTGCCAGGTCCCAGGTTCGATTCTGGCTTGGGTCACTGTCTGTGCGGAGTCTGCACATCCTCCCCGTGTGTGCGTGGGTTTCCTCCGGGTGCTCTGGTTTCCTCCCACAGTCCAAAGATGTGCAGGTTAGCTGGATTGGCCGTGATAAATTGCCCTAAGTGTCCAAAATTGCCCTTAGTGTTGGGTGGGGTTACTGGGTTATGGGGATAGGGTGGAGGTGTTGACTTTGGGACGGGTGCTCTTTCCAAGAGCCGGTGCAGACTCGATGGGCCGAATGGCCTCCTTCTGCACTGTAAATTCTATATTAAAAAAAAAGTTGGTGAAATGGGCGGAGGGGTTGGTGAAATGGGCGGGCAGGTGGCAGATAACATTCCATGCAGAGAAGTGTGAGGTGATGCTCCCATAGTGCGTTTGGGCTGGGGGTGGGGAAGGTCGGGGATTGTTTTGGGGGCCGCAGAAGTCAGGACACTATTTAAAATGGCGTCCCGATCTCTCGATACAACGGAGAGTTTCAGCGTGCGGAGCTCTCCGCTGTTAAAAAACGAGGCTAGGGTCGCACATTCCGGGTTCAGGCCCCTTATCGAAGAAGGTGCAGAGCTTCACTAGAACCAACGATGTGAGACTTATAGTTAATGTAAGGAGGCTGGAGAAGCATGTTTCTCCTGGGAGCAGAGTTGGTTTGTGGGTGATTTGATTGAGGTGTTAAAAGCCATGAAGGATTTTGGGAAGAGTGAATAAGGAGAAGCTGTTCCCACTGGCAGGAGGGTCAGTAATCAGAGGACACAAGTTAATTGGCGATGGAGCCAGTGGGAGTGATGGGAAGACTATGTTTGCACACAGCGAGCTGTCGTGATCACGCCGGCACGCCCTGAAAGAACATTCGAAACAGAATCAATTGGAACTTTCAAAAGGGAAACTTGAAGGGGAATAATTTCCAGGGCCCTGGGGAATGAGCAGGAGAGAGGAACTAATTGGATAGCTCTTTCAAAAAACCGGCACGGGGAGATGGGGTAAGTTCCAGGGCTTTGCAAGCTCTGCTGTCTGTGCTTTGCAATAAAAGCGCAAGCTCTAAATTGGAAGATAATTTCTCTGGAGTATTCAGAGATGGATTACATTTTGAACCCAATAATCTGATCATTTGCATAAACTTGTCAGGAGCTAGCATTCCTTTGGAATGGGTTTAACACAATTCTCCCCTGTTGCAATATAGATTGTTGGAAATAAATTGCTGCGTTCTGCACCAAATTAGTTGCCGCTTCAGACTCTCTCAATTTGTCACTCACCTTCTTTTATAAATTTCAGCAGAAGTATCACTAGAACGGTGTTTTTAATTTTTCACTTTGGCAAGCAAACCACTCGATTGAGTTTGGACTTGGTAAACCTCCAATCGCTATCATGGCATTTGATCTCCGAAGACCATCGCAAGGTATAATACAACCTTTAGGGCAGCACGGTAGCATAGTGGTTAGCACAAATGCTTCACAGCTCCCAGGTCCCAGGTTCGATTCCCGGCTTGGGTCACTGTCTGTGCGGAGTCTGCACGTTCTCCCCGTGTGTGCGTGGGTTTCCTCCGGGTGCTCCGGTTTCCTCCCACAGTCCAAAGATGTGCAGGTTAGGTGGATTGGCCGTGCTAAATTGCCCTTAGGGTCCAAATTGCCCTTAGTGTTGGGTGGGGTTACTGGGTTATGGGGATAGGGTGGAGGTGTGGGCTTGGGTTGGGTGCTCTTTCCAAGAGTCAGTGCAGACTCGATGGGCCGAATGGCCTCCTTCTGCACTGTAAATTCTATGTAACATTAACTCTATGTAACAACCTCAATCATTCAGCCCCGCAGTTTCTGATGAAAAATAGTGCTCCCATCCCGGAAAAGGATTGTATATTCAGTGCCAGGTGCTACAAAGACTGATCAAGCTGTGGCTCAGTTCTAGAGAAGGCTGAGGGGTGGCGTGATGGTCTTTGCAATTATGTTTTGGATTCAAGTGGGTAGACAGAGGCCAAGACGTCGCAGATACTTTCGCACGTTTTGACTTGATTGCAGGCCTGTCAGGCAGTCTGCTGCCCCGTCCTCTGGGCTCCTGAGCCTTGAAGGGTGGATATGCCACCTCCGAGAGCTAATGGCCAAACAGAGGGCTGGCAGCTCCTCAGTCACGGCAGCGCCTCCTCAGGGAATGGTGGTCACTGCCGGTACTGCGCCAGTGATGATGGAGGAGGCCTCTGGAATGGAATTAAGTGCGTTGGGTCCGCCTCAGCTGCCACTTAGACAGGCCCTGGTGAACTGTGGGGGGTGTGTGTGTGTGTGGGGTGCGGGGGAGGGGGTGGAGTCATTGTGGAGAGCAGTGCGCCCTTCCAGTCGGAGGATGCCCCTGCTGTGGGCCACAGGTATGCTCCATTAGGAATGCTCTCCCCCCCCCCCCCCCCCCCCCCACCCTCTCCAAATCCACAGGGAGCCCTCTGGCTTTAACTGGGTCACCTCCCCAAGTGGCAAACTACGCCCCCACACTCACCCCCCTCCCCCTCCCTTCTGCCAGCACCAACTGTGGAGGAATGATTCCCTCAATTGTAATTGTCCTCTGCACAACATGACCTCTCCATTCACCTGAGGAAGGAGCAGTGCTCCGAAAGCTCGTGTTTGAAACAAACATGTTGGACTTTAACCTGGTGTTGTAAGACTTCTTACTAATAAGTAAGAATTCAAGAGAAGCATCTTTACCCAGAGGGTGGGGAGAATGTGGCGCTCGCTCCCACAGGGAGCAGTTGAGGCAAATAGTGTCGACGATGCACCGAGGGGGCAGCTGGAGAAACACTTGAGGGAAAAACGATTAGAAAGTGATAGGATGAGACGAAGAGGGGTGGGGAAACTTAGGTGAAGCATAAAAAGACTGCAGAGGCCAGCCTTTCTGCACTTTTCTGTTTTTTTCAAGGTGGCGCCCTCTGGAAACCTGAGCTCAGGCAACATTCTGCAGCTTGTGTCTTGACTCTCACTATGTCCAGTTCACTCCGTTACCTCCTGTTCTTCCTGACCTCCACTGGCACCCAGTCCAACAACAGCTCCATTTACAAAATTCCCACCCTCCATTTCAGAACATTCCGTGGCTTCATCCCTCCCTATCTCGGTGACATCCAGCCCGAAAACCCACCGAGATATCGACCAGTTCTGGCCTCTTCAGCATCCTCGAGTTCTATCACTCCATTGCTGGGGGCTGTGCTTCCAGCTTCCCAGGCCCTAAGCTCTGGAATTCTTTTGCCCAGCCGTTCTGCCTGTCCCTCTCTCTCCCTCTCACCTTCTCGAGAACCTACCTCTTTGACGAAGCTTTGACCCATCATTTTAGGTAGCAAATGTTTGGGATCTGCTCAGTGTGGCCTTCAATCAGATCAACGGGAGACAAAGGAGGGGAGGTCTATAGGTAAGTCTTAAAAAGGCAAAACCTTCCTCAAATGTGCAGAGTTGGGAAATTCTCTGACTAGTCACACCTGTCTCGGGGAAAATGTGCCCTGAATGGTTGGATTGTCATTCTTGGTTGGGGGAGGAGGGAGGTGAGCAGGTACGAGATGGATGCAGATTGGCGGCAGCCACAGGGGGTAGCTGAGCATAGAGGCAGGCAGGTTAAAATGCTTGCTTCCATTCTCTGGGATCCCTTCCCAGTTGTGTCACCCACACCCCATGCCCGTACATGCCCATACATGCCAGCTTAGTACCCCACTCACCTCTGTGACCTCGTATAGCCCCCAATGTCGACTTAGTGCCAACTCGTGACATACTGCTCTTTATGCTTATGCTCTCCCATGACACCTTATCCAGCACCCACCGTGGGCAGACCTCAGGAGTCATGGTGAGATAAAATAAAATTCAAAGGATCTATTACTATATATATAAAAAATGCTCTCAGTAATGAAAGTTCAGTCAATACATGCAAATCCCCATAAATACTCAATCCCTTGTGCAAGAATAATGGGCAGGATTCTCCGTCCCGCCACACTTGTTTTCTGGAGTGGCGCACCCCCCGTCATCAGCGGGATCCTCTGTCCTGTTTCCCATTATGGGCACCACCATGCCATCGGGAAATCCGTCGGTAAAACAGACGATCCCACCGATGAAGAATCCAACTGAATGTGTATTCATAACCCCACATCAAAGTCAACTAATCCTTTAATAACCTCTTTAAGCTGTTAATCATCCTGTGGAAGTATAAACCCCTGTGATATTGATAAGCGTGGAAAGCAGTCAAGTATTAAAAATTACTAGACACCTGCAGCGGGATTCTCCGACCCCCCCCCTCCCGCGGGGTTGGAGAATCCCCGGGGGGGGGTGGCGGTGTGAATCCCGCCCCACCGCTCCGACGCTGGCTGCCATATTCTCCGGCGCCTGTTTTCATGCGGGGGTGGGATCATGCCGCGCCAGTTGGGGGCCGTTGGTAGAGGCCATATTCTCCGGACCCCGATGGGCCAAGCGGCCGTCGGTTTCTGGCCAGTCCCGCCAGCGTGGATTGGACATGGTCCCACACGGCGGGACCTGGCCGGTAGGCCAGCTGATAGGCCGGCTGGTGCGGTCCTTGGGGGGGGGGGGGGGGGGCCCACGGTGGCCTGGCCCACGATCGGGGCCCACCGATCTGCAGGCGGGCCTGTGCGGTGGGGGAACTCCTTCCTTCCGCGCCGGCCCCTGCAGGGCTGCGCCATGGCCGGCGCGGAGAAGACCCCCCTGCGCATGCGCTAGAATATGCCGGCCGGTCTGTGCATGCGTGGAACCACGCCGGCGGTTCTGCGCATGCGCTAACTCACGCCGGCCCTCCGGCGCCGGCATTGCCCCTGGAAGTGCGGAAGATTCCGCAACTTCCGGTCGGCTCGATGCCGCCGTGGTTCATGCCGCTTTTTACGCTGGCGTCGGGCCATCGCAGGGATTCGGGAGAATCCCGCCCCTGGTTTGTAATGCTGAACAAGGCCAGCAGCGCAGTTTCAATTCCCGTACTGGCTTAACCGAACAGGCGCCAGAATGTGGCGACTAAGGGCTTTTCACAGTAACTTCATATTTGTGACAATAAAAGATTATTACTATTATGATAGCATTTAGGGTTATATCATCAAACAACTATTGAAACTGATAGAACCGATTTGTTTTTTCAACTCACGGAATCAGGGAAGCAGTTCTTTTTCCATTTTCCGATGACAGGTTATTCAAACAATTTGGCCGCTTGACAGTTCTACAGACTTTTAACGCCCTTTGCGAGCATTTACGATGATTCAAACATTTCATAGCTCACACACTGGGGGATAAGGTCCTTGGTGCAGTGAAAATGTTCAGTTCAGTTCGAACTCAGCGCTGTGTTGAAATGGGCCCACTGAGTCCAGACATTTCAGATCTGGGAGTCGTGTTCTGCATCTGCAATCCCCCCCCCACACACACACACACACACACACACACACACACCCCCCATGACACTCTGCCCGCGGTGAAAATAGGATGTGGTGGAAATGGCATTTCAAAAGGACCCAGAGACTCTACGACTCTGCAAAACTCCAGGCTTGAGCATCAACAGCTTTCAGGGTAGAGAATTCCAAAGGAATTTCTCTTAATCCGAGACCTAAATGGCCGACCGCTTATTTGATTAATTATCGCCTCTGGAGGTTCCAATATAACCTGAAAACATTCATACGCCTTTGTGCCCAAGTTCAAGCCAACTCATGTAAATCTGACTCTGGCGTTAAAGAAAATCATTTGTCACTCCCTGCGAAAGTATCACCACTCACTATCTGTGTGAAACTGTGTAAAAATTACTGCTGGAAACCACCGAAAAGCTGCATAAAGTTATGCTGAATAAGAAACACTGTGATAAGCATGTTTAATCCATGAGGGATTCTGCTAGAGTAAATAAGGAGAGACTGTTCTCAGCGTGAGACAGGTCAGTAACTAGAGCACACAGATTTAAGATAATTGACTGAAGAACCAGAGGCAGAGATGTGGTTTTTTTAAATCCACAAATTGGCGGCACGGTAGCACAGTGGTTAGCACTGTTACTTCTCAGCGCCAGGCTCCCAGGTTGGATTCCCGTCTTGGGTCACTATCTGTGCGGAGTCTGCACGTTCTCCCCGTGTCTGCGTGGGTTTACTCCGGGTGCCCCAGTTTCCCACACAAGTCCCAAAAGACGTGTTTGTTGGGCGAATTGGACATTCTGAATTCTCCCTCCGTGTACCCGAACAGGTGCCGGAGTGCAGCGACTAGGGGCTTTTCACAAAATCTTCATTGCAGTGTTAATGTAAGCTGACTTGTGACAATAAAGATTATTTTAAAAATTAATTAAGCAGCGGGATGTTCTGATCTGGGATGCGTTGCTTGAAGCAGATTCAGTATCAAATTTTAAGAAAGGAATCGGTTAAATATACAAAGAGTAAAAGGACTGCAAGCGTATTGTTAATTGTGCGTAAATACGTTGAATTGTATGCAAGTGGTGGGCATTAAACTGGGGATTTGCTTTTGCCCCAGTAAATGACATAGACTAAAACTCTAGCTGTGGGTTTAGGAGGCGCATGCTTGTAATGTGCAACCCTGTAAATAAATGCGCATAACGGTGAGTTAAGAATTGGCTTCACTCTCAGCCTTCATCAACCGCCTTCCTGGAATATGACAAACATGGGGAAAGAATGGGGGGGAGAGGTGGGGTGAAGTGGGCTAGGGCGGCAGGGAGGAGACGGGAAACTAATTGACACATTTATTAAAAGAGCCAGCATAGGTTTGATCCATCATATGACCTCTTCCTACGCTATAGCATTCTATGATTTTATACATCTATAAAGCACACAATTGTAATTTGACACTTATACCCCAGGCATTGAGGAACAGAAGAACAAAATATCAAGGTCGAAGATAAAAGTCAAAGGCAAAATACAAAAAAAAAGGTAACTCTTGCACAAATTTGTAAATTCCCCTGCTCAACACTTTGAGTCGAGAATCAATGCAAATCCTTCCCCTGCCGATAATTGTTCTGATGTTTTGATCCATTCGGAACTGTAATCAGTAATGAATGGTTTTCCTTGCAAGAATTTCCCGAAACTTCTTCATCCAATACCTAATCAATAGCAAGTCTAAATTATAAAGAGAGAACGCGGCGTTACAGGCCGTCGACTTCAACAGCTGCGTTCAGCCGCTGTGCGCACTCTCATTATGTTTACAGCACTTTCCACATATCTTCATTAGCAAACGACAGCAGTCATCTATCCTGATTCTGTTACCCTGTCACAACTGGACTGGGTCGAATGGAAAGACTGGCGGAGCCCATACAACAACAACTCCACACAATTAGATAGCACCTTCAACATCGTTAAATGTCCCAGGAGACTCCACGGGAACGATTATCCAACACCATTTGAGACTGAGCTACATGAGGCGATGTTAGTACAGGTGCCGCTTGTTCAATGTTTGATTATTTGTGCCTGTTGACTGCTCACTGTGTGCGATTGGTTGAGCCTGGGCGCGGTCACTCACGAACTCGAAGCAAAAATAGCAGGGAGCTTCTGTAACCATTCAGAGAAGGGGCGTTTTGAAACATTAAAGACGCACGTCAAAAGCTGGCGTATCATTTCTGCCTTATCTCCGAGACATAAAACCCAACAGTGCCCAAAAGCATGCTCGGAAGGTTAGGTTTTATTGGGGGTCACCCAGGCGAACATGGGAACAGTTGTTGCTCGAGGCAAGCAGGTCATGGGAGAGGGTTTCGGCAGCAGGGGTGGGAGGGGGGGGGGGGGGGGTGGTCGATGCTATGGAGGTGGAAGTGGGCGTGTCTTGGTAATGGAACTAATTTGTGATCGGAAGCTCATCTTGAGGGTTAAGTACAACAGCAAGGATTTATGCAGACGGATTAAGTCTCCAGGGTCAACGTGAAGTCTCCAGGACTGGATAAATACTTGAGGGATACGTTTGGAGGGCAATGGGCAAAGAGTAGCAAGGAATAGGACAAATGGGATAGAAACATAGAAATATGGACAATAGGACCGGAATAGGCCAGTCGGCCCTTCGAGACTGCTCCACCGTTCAATATAGTCATGGCCGATCCTCTATCACACCACCACACTCCTCTTCTCTCCCCATACCTCTTAACACCTTTGGAGCCTAGAAACAAATCTGTTTCCTTCTTAACTATATTCAGCGATTTGGCCTCCACAGCCTTCTGTGGTAGAGAATTCCACAGGTTCTCCACCCTCTGAGTGAAGAGGTTTCTCCTCAACTCAGTTCTCAATGGCCCAGCCAGTACCCTGAGACTGTGACCCCTTGTTCTTGACCCTCCAGCCAGAGTGGACATCATCCCTGCCTCCAGTCTGTCCGGCCCTGTCAGAATTTTATGTTTCAATTGGATCCTCTCTCATTCTTCTAAACTCCAGCGAACACAGGCCCAGTTGACCCAATCTCTCCTCATACGATGACCATGCCACCCCAGGAATCAGTCTGGTGAACCTTCGTCGTGCTCCCTCTACAGCAAGCAGATTCTTTCTTAGATACGGAGGTCAAAACTGCTCACAATACTCCAGGTGTGGTCTCACCGAGGTCCTGTGCTGCTGCAGTAAGACATCCTTTCTCCCATTCTCCAACCCCCCTTGCAATGACGGCCAACATGCCATTTGCCTTCCTATCTGCTTTCTGTACCTGCGTACCTGCTTTCAGGACACCCAGGTCCCTTTGTACGTCATTTCCTAATCTATCACTGCGCTAAGCCTCACGAGACCCCCAGGGATGGCCCAATTGATCTCCCCATGGGGCTCATGTAACACAGGCTCCCCCGCTGAGGGGGCGGAGGCTGAACAGCTGGGGCCCGTTGAACCGGACGGCTAAAAGTGAGCCAGGATTGGAACTGGCATCGTCAGATGGTCCCAGTTCGGATTGGTGTATGTCATAATATACATCTACGTATATAATGGAGTGCAGACAGGCAGTGATTGACACACAGGATGACCAGTGAACACACAGAATACAGCAGCCAATCACCAGACAGGACACGACCACTATAAAGCCAGAGGGCACCAGTTTTCCCGCTCTCTCGGGACCCAGCCTCTGAGACAGTCAGAGTTCGTGAGCTAGCCAGTGCAAACACCATGCGGTAGCTAGTAAGTCTGGTCAGGCTAGTATCAGGTCTCCATTCAAGTCAGCATAGTGTCAACCCACAGTTGAACATGTATAATAGTTTAGACGTTAAATAAAATCGTGTTGCATCTTATCAAGTGTTGGAGGTCTGTCTCTCGCTAAACTGCATCAAGTGCCGTCCACATCGACCCAGCCTGCCCAACACATCAGTGTACTGCCTGACGAGTTGCAGCTTTGTTTGACAGATGAAACTTGCAAGTTTAAGGCTTCTCGGGACCCCCGTGAATATTGCAATCGCCATTTAAATAATATTCTGCCATTCTCTTTCCCCGGTCCAATGTGGATGACTTCACACATATCCACATTGCACTGCATCTGCCAGATACTACCCACTTACTCAACTTGTCTAAATTACCTTGAAGCCTCTTTACATCCTCCTCACCACTCACCTTCCTACTAACTTATGTGTCGTTAGCGAGCTTGGAAATATTATTTCTGGATCCCGCATCCAAATTGTTTATGTCCATTGTGAATAGCTGGGGTCCCAGCACAGATCCCTGCAGGACCCCACTAGTCACTGCCTGCCACTTTCAAAAAGACCCATTTATTCCTACTCTTTGTTTCCTGCCTGCTGACCAATCCCCTACCCATGCCAATATATTACTCCCAGAACCATGTACCTTAATTCTGCTCTTTCAAACAGCTGGAACAGGAATGAAAGACTGAACGGCGTGTTTTTGTGCAGTATCCTTCTCTGATTCTGTGACTAATCTGCCAGAGAACTCCAGGACCAAATCACAGCGGTGTTAAAAAACGGTAGGCGGGATTCTCCGTCCCTACACACACGCTTTCTGGCACGGCCGCCCCCGGCAGCAGCGGGACCCTCCGTCCAGCCAGCCGGCCAATGAGGTTTCCCATTGTGGGCGTCCCAACGCCGTCGGGAAATCCCCGGGCGTGAGAGCGCTGCCGGCGAGACGGAGGATTCCGCCGACGCAGAATGCAGCCTGGTGTTTTATTCAGGTTTTTTGGACTGTCCTGTTGATCAGTTATAAAAATATCGGGGGTGGTGAATTCATCCGGCCGTCGGCGTCCCGGGTTTCTCGGCGGTGTGGGGTTGGCTTCAATGTGAATTCCCGTTGACAAGCAATTGGAGTCGAAAATCCAGCCGCCAGCAAACGGCGCACCATCCTCGCTGGCAGTAGTAGTGGCGGCATGGTGGTTAGCACCGCTACCTCACAGCTCCAGGGACCCGGATTCTATTCCGGCCTCGGATGACCATCTGTGCGGAGTCTGCACTTTCTCCCCGTGTGTGCGTGGGTTTCCTCCGGGTGCTCCGGTTTCCTCCCACAGTCCAAAGATGTGCGGGTTAGGTGGATTGGCCATGATGTCCAAACGGTTAGGCGGGGTGACTGGGTTACGGGGATAAGGCGGAGGCGTGGGCTTAAGTAGGGTGCTCTTTCCAAGTGCCGGTGCAGTATTGATGGGCCAAACAGCCTCCTTCTGCACTGTAAATTGCATGAAAGAATCTCAACATAGAATCCTGGCCCAGATTGGGGAAAAAGGAAAGCAAATTGACTGATATCTAGGGACCATCTAATTGACAAATGAAGAGTTCCCTGGTGCATTCTCCAAGACAGTCCAGTTGCCAATCAGCACCCTCTCCCCACGCAGTATCAATTTGTCGCTCCCTTTGAAATTTGGTATTCTTGTGATTCTGTCCTGATGAGTGCAAAGTGAAAAGCTTTGACACCATGTTTATTTTTTCAACAACGCTAAGAGTCTGCTTGTTTTCCAGTTGGCCATGGGGAGGCAGACAGGCAGCATGCTGATGGACAGGTGGAATGACCAATGTTAGGGGTTGGTGAGGGTTGACAGTTGATTAAAGCAGCAACGGCGGGAATAACAGGGACTCCCAGTCTGTGACTCACTTCTGCTAATTTTAAAAGATGCAGTTAATTAGGAGCTGCTCAAAGTACAAAAGGTACTGGAGTTGAAGGAGCGAGATAGGGTTTTGGGTACATTTATTAATGTACGTAGCTGAATTTACAAATAATAGTTCAAGTTTACACGCTATTTCACAGATAAAATTCGAAAAGTGGCGAAAGTACAATTCCAGAGTTACACTCCAGATTCCTGAGCAGATAATTTTGGCTGACATTCCCATGGAGCATTGAGGGAGTGCCGCACTGTCAAATACAATGTCAAACTGGAGCCTCGTTCTTTCTTCCACTGGGGCCTAAGGGTTGAATTTCACCGTGGGCTGCGGGACCGTGACATTGAGGTGCAAAATGTTTTCCCCAACCCCCCCACCAGCCGCCCGCGGGTCCTGCCCAGCTTTTCAACTGCAGTAGGCCTCCCCATTTGTCGTCCCAGAGTCCGCCCATGCGTGGGGGCCCCCTGATGGGGGTATGGGCTCCCGCGATGCTGCTGGCCCAATCACAGGCTGAGATCTCGGGGTGACTGGCCGGATACCACATTGGTGGGGTAGGCCCGAGGGGTTGAATGACCTACTCCTGCTTTAGGTAAGATCTGGAATGGTCTTGGGAAGGTGGACATTGGAAAGGGTGATTCCTCCTGTGCGGGTTGAGTCCAGAACGAGGGAGCACTTCATTTAGGATGGAGATGAACAGATAACTGAATATTTCTGAGGCCGAGGTAGGTAGATTCTTGTTAGGTGAAGAAATCAAATGTTATAAGGGGGTAGATGGGAATGTAGAACTTGAAACACAAACCGAGCAGCCGTGATCTTATCCAATGTCGGAGCAGGCTCTATCGTACGTTTGTAAACGCTCGTGTATTTTGGGGCCGTGATGTTTACAAAATGGCTGCCACGTTAGCCAACTTCAGAGTGACTGTACTTCACAAATGCTTAGTTATTTGAGAATTACATGAAGATGTTTGCGAGAGATGTAATTCTACCTTTCCCTGTCCCACACAAACTTGGATGGTAGCTGGTAATCAAACAGTGGTTATTAAGATATAATCCACCGAGAACTGTATCTCAATTCAGATGGATGCTCCACTGTTGAACGCATTTAAGCCTGGGATAGCGATTTTTGGACGAGCGGGGAATCGAGAGCTGAGCGGGAAAATGCAGTTGAATGCCCGGGATCGGCCAGGGCCGAATGGCGGAGCAGGCTCGAAGAGCCATGTAGGCAACTCCTATTTCTTGTGTTACCCCAGATTTCCCGATCTCTCTCAGAGCTTCCAGAACATCAATGAATTTGTATAGCGTCTTTCACATCCTTCGGACACGACAAAATGCTTAACAACTGATGGATTACTTTCTGAAGGGTAATCACTGGTACAATGTGGGAAATCCAGTAGATATTTGAACAAAGCAAGATCCTAGAAACAAAAATGTGTTAATGACAGGATCAGCTGGTTTTGTGAAATGTATTTGTCAGGACACCTGGGGTGTCCTCATCCTTTTTTGCTCATCCTCAGAATTGTGCCCGCGATCTTTCACACACACCTGAGAGGATCGCCAGGGCCTCGGGGTAAAGGTCTCCTTGAGGGACCGTGCAGTACGTCCTCAGAGCTGACTCTGCGAGTGTAAGCCTAGCCTATGAGCAGAAGTCGCTGGAGTGGGACTTGAACTCACGACCTCCTGACTCAGAGGCAAGAGCAGAGGCATAGACTATTTTCTAAATGGGAAAAGGCTTCGGAAATCTGAAGCACAAAGAGACTTTGTTCAGTCTTTGTTCACGATTCTCTTAAGGTTAACGTGCAGGTTCAGTCGGCAGCTAGGGAGGCAAATGCAATGTTAGCATTCATTTCGACAGGACTAGAAAACAAGAGCAGGGATGCACTTCTGAGGCTGTACAAGGCTCTGGTCAGACCCCATTTGGAGTATTGTGAGCAGTTTTGGGCCCCGTATCTAAGGGAGGATGTGCTGGCCTTGGGAAGGGTCCAGAGGAGGTTCACAAGAATGATCCCCAGAATGTATTACTTTTCAAAAGTCATTTTCACAGCTCCAGGGTCCCAGGTTCGATTCCGGCTTGGGTCACTGTCTGTGTGGAGTCTGCACATCCTCCCCGTGTGTGCGTGGGTTTCCTCCGGGTGCTCCGGTTTCCTCCCACAGTCCAAAGATGTGCAGGTTAGGTGGATTGGCCACGATAAATTGCCCTTAGTGTCCAAAATTGCCCTTAGTGTTGGGTGGGGTTACTGGGTTATGGGGATAGGGTGGAGGTGTTAACCTTGGGTAGGGTGCTCTTTCCAGGAGCCGGTGCAGACTCGATGGGCCTAATGGCCTCCTTCTGCACTGTAAATTCTATGTGAAAGAGGAGCAGTTGAGGACTCTGGGTCTGTACTCGTTGGAGTTTAGAAGGATGAGGAGGGATCTTATTGAAACTTACAGGATACTGCGTGGCCTGGATAGAGTGGACGTGGAGAGGATGTTTCCACTTGTAGGAGAAACTAGAACCAGAGGACACCATCTCAGACTAAAGGGACAATCCTTTAAAACAGGGATGAGGAGGAATTTCTTCAGCCAGAGGGTGGTGAATCTGTGGAACTTTTTGCCATAGAAGGCAGTGGAGGCCGAATCACTGTGCGTCGTTAAGACAGAGTTAGGTAGATTCTTGATTAATCAGCGGATCAGGGGTTATGGGGAGAAGGCAGGAGAATGGGGATAGAGAAACATATCAGCCATGATTGAATGGCAGAGCAGCCTCGATGGGCTGAGTGGCCTAATTCTGCTCCTGTGTGCTATGGTCTAAGAGTGCGACCCAGTGAGACATATCAATGGTTGATGAATGTAGATTCATGCATTGTATTTGGCTCACGCGTCTCCACGGCTCACACCTTCTTGAGTTTCAGCAGGCTGTGCACCGAGAGTTTCTCATTAGCCGGAAATGGAGGAGAGCAAATCCTGTTTTGAGAAACAGAAGGATTGTTTTGTGAAGCTGACAGAGGATCTCACTGGCATCAGCTGGGACCAATGAAGCGCTATTTCACCCACCCGCTTTTAATTGTTCCCCTGACTATTTCAGGGGCGACCTTGCTGCAGAATAATGTTGTGAACATTTTCAGGAAATTACATGGAGCGCAATTCTCTCCAGTGTCATTTTGGACGGGAAATCAGTGTCAATCGTGCCGGCTGTTCATGCACAATTCTGATAGCGATCCTCCCGCACTATGTCGTTTGTTTGGGGGGCGGGGGGGGGGGTAATTTTCAGAAACACAGTGAGGGCGATAACCTGGTTACGTCCGCTGGGAGGGCCCGGGGACATCGTGAGCTGTTTGGCGCCTGGCGCAAGTCCCGTTTTAAGGCTCTCCCGGCATTTTCCCGATGCATCATGATTTGCGCCGGACACAACATGGCCGAATAATTGCCCCTATGATGTTCGTATTGAAGGAAACAAATTGTCAGTTGCTGTGTGCGTCGCTGGCTGTGGAGGTGCCGGCACTTTGCAGAGCTAGCTGATGTTCCGGAGATGCAAGTAGGTAGTCTTGGTAACATCGCCAAATCTCCGCCCCTGCTTTAGCACATCTGCTGTTGAAGCCCTCATCTGTGCCTCCGTTCCCAAGAGGCTGAATGTTCTAATGCTCTCCTGGCCAGCCTCCCAAATTGCACTCAGCAAATTCAGCTCATCCAAAACTCTGCTGCCCGCAGTCCTGACTCTATGACTCTCCGAGTTCTCCGCCTCCCTCCAATTCAGTCCACTTGCACACCCCAACTTTCATCGTTCCGCCATTGACAATCGCGCCTTCAACGGTTTGAGTCCTAAGCGCTAGAATTCCCTCCTACATCTCTGAGTCTCTCTACCCCTCTCTCCTTATTAAAGATGCTGCTCAGAATTATATCTGCTTTTGATCATTCGCCCTTATATATTCTCCAGTGGTTCTGTGTCAAATTGTGTTTGATATTAGCTCCTTTGAAGCACTTTCTAACTACATTAGATTCCGATTCTCATCCCGCACCTAGCGATGCACTGAGACAGACTTACATAGAACATAGAACAGTACAGCACAGAACAGGCCCTTCGGCCCTCGATGTTGTGCCGAGCAATGATCATCCTACTCAAACCCACGTATCCACCCTATACCCGTAACCCAACAATCCCCCCATTAACCTTACACTACGGGCAATTTAGCATGGCCAATCCACCTAACCCGCACATCTTTGGACTGTGGGAGGAAACCGGAGCACCCGGAGGAAACCCACGCACACACGGGGAGGACGTGCAGACTCCACACAGACAGTGACCCAGCCGGGAATCGAACCTGGGACCCTGGAGCTGTGAAGCATTTATGCTAACCACCATGCTACCGCGCTGCCCTTTTATCTGCTTCTGTAGCAAGGTATTCCCGCAACATGTCGGCAGTCTGTTGCCAGAGGTTTATAGGTTGAGGGGCACCCCCAACATCAAGTGTTGCTGACCAGGAGTCTCTCTCGCTCTTACCGCTAGCCATTGGCTTGCTGGGAAGGATTTGAGGGTCGATACTCAACCCGTTTGTCTGCGTTATGAACGCACCTTCCTTGCCCATCAAGTCCTAGTGTGGGACTCGAATATGGAGCTTCTGGCTCAGAGGGAAGGACGTTACCCACTGCGCCACATGGCCTCTAATGACATTGAAGATGGCTGTATGATTGCAAATTGTGACCAGCTTTATGTGCTGTGCCGATTGATCTCAGTGACCCTGAGCTCGGAAGTGCCATAATAGACACCAGTATATCATGGTGCAGACACACACTGATGGACACACACAGGGACCAATCAACATGCACAAACACCGCAGCCAATCACCAGTTAGAATACACACACTATAAAGGCAGAGGGCACCATGGTTCCCGCTCATTCTGGGTGCTGCCTCTCAGTGTAACAAGAACTTATCCAGCCCAGCACAGACTCACACCACGTGCTGAGAGAATCAACTGGTACGGACAAGGCTTAGGTGTCTAGTTTAAGTTAGCATCATGTGTTAGTTAGTTAGAAGTAGTTAATAAAATTGAGTTGAGCCTTCATCAGTGTTGGAAGTGTCTGTTCATCTCTCAAGTCTACACAAGCCAACACTTCAGGAAGGGGACAGTGTCAGTTCCGATTGCTACCCATCGACTGTGGGTAAGAAATGGTAAACGCTTCTGAGCAACAGCAGGAGCGGACTCTAGCGTATCGCGGGCCACGTCGGTGTAGCCCGCGACGGTTCAGGCTGAACCTGCTCCAGAAAAAAACGTTTCACATCAGAAGTCCCAAAGCCCTTTGCAGCCTATCGAGTATTTGAAGGGTGGTCGCTGTCGCAATGCAGGAAACGCGGCAGCCAAAATGCGCAAAGTAAGATCCCGCAAGCAGCGATGTGGTAACCATTAGACAATCTGTTTCTCAGCGATGTTCGCTGAAGAATAAAATTTGCAGAACCCAGCCCCGTCCACCCCAATGCTCTTTTCAAAAGTGTCATTGCATCTCTCAGATTCATCCAAAACGATATGGGGCCTTTTGATCCAGTGGGCAATATGTCTGACAGAGCAGCACCTCCTCACCAGGAGGCTCAGCCAGGTTGTGTGCTGACGTCTCTGGGCTGAGGCTCTGGACATACAACCTTCTGAAATGCAAGGCCAGAGTGCTGTCCACTGGGAGGGATCTGTGAATTATACTGACACTGCCCCCTTTGATAAGAGTGTGTCCATCTATCCATAGCATCCCGATAGTACAGAAGGAGGCCATTCGGCCCTTCGAGTCTGCACCAACCCTGTGAAACAGCACCTTACAGAGGACCACTCCCCCCGCCATACCCCATAACCCCACCAAACCGGCACATCTTTGGACTGTGGGAGGAAACCGGAGCACCCGGAGGAAAACCACGGGGAGAAAGTGCAAACTCAACACTGGCAGTCACCCGAGGCCGGAATTGAACCCGGGTCCCTGGAGCTGTGAGGCAGCAGTGCTAACCACTGTGCCACTATGCTGTGCAAAGTTCAGCAGTGGATTGTGAAGGAAGGGGGTGGGGGGGGTGAAATAGATATAAGAGTGACAGTATAAGCGCAGAGAGAAACAGAGCGAATGTTTCAGGTCTGTGACCTTTCATGGGGAAAGTTAGGGATGGAATGGGTTTTGAGTAGCGGATGGGCACTGGAACCAGGGCAAAAGGAAGGTCTGCGACAGGGCGGATATGACGAGAGATTGAACATCCCACCCATCCTTTGCTCAAAACAGATTCCATCTCTAACTTTTCCCAGTTCTGGTGAATGTTAACTCTCTCTCTCTGCCTCTCTCTCCATCTTCTCTCTCTCCTCTCTCTCTCTGCCCTCTCTCTACATCTTCTCTCCTCTCTCTCTCTATCTCTCTCTTTCTCTCTCTCTCTTCTATCTCTCTTCGTCTCTCTCTCTCTACTACCTCTCTCTTTCTCTCTCTCCCTCTCTCTGTCTCTCCTTTCTCTGTCTCTCTCTCTCCCCCTCTCTCTGTCTCTCTCTCTGTTTCTCTCTCTCTCTCTGTCTCTCTCACTCTCGGTTTTGCTCTCTGCCTCTCACTCTCTGTCTCTCCCTGCCTCTCTCTCGCTCTCACTCTTTCTCTGCCCCCTCTCTCTCTCCGTCTCTCTCTCTGCCCTCTCTGTCTCCTCTCCTCTCTCTCTGTCTCTTCTCTCTCTACTCTCTGCCTCCTCAATCTCTCCCGTCCTCTCCTGCCTGCCCTCTCTCTCTCTCTCCGTCTCCCTCTCTCTCTCTGCCCCTCACTCTCTCTGTTTCTGTCTCTCCCTGCCTCTCTCTCTCTCCGTCTCTCTCTCTCTGCCCCCTCTCTCTCCCTCTCCACCTTTCTCTCTCTGCACCCCCTCTCTCTCTCCGTCTCTCTCTCTCTCTCTGCCCCCCTCTCTCTCCGTCTCTTTATCTCTCTCTCTGTCTCTCACTCTCTCTGTCTTTCCCTGCCTCTCTCTCTCTCTCCGTCTCTGTCTCGCTCTCTCTCTCTCTGCCCCACCTCTCTCTCTCCCTCTCTCCGTCTCTCTCTCTCTCTCTGCCCCCCCCTCTCTCTCTTTCTCTCTCCGTCTCTCTGTCTCGCTCTCTCTCTCTCTGACTCCCCCCCTCGCTCTCTCCGCCTCTCTCTCTCTCTGCCCCCCCCCCTCTCTCTCCGTCTCTCTGCCCCTCTCTCTCTCTCTCCGTCTCTCTGCCTCGCTCTCTCTCTCTGCCCCCCCCTCTCTCTCTCTGCTCCCCCCCCCTCTCTCTCTCTCTCTCTCTCCACAGTTGCTGCCTGACCTGCCGAGTATTCCCAGCACCTTCTGTTCTAATTTCAGATCTGCGGAATTTCAGTAAGGGAGACAGCGTTTGGCTCTTTCATTTCACGCTCCGGCGACTTGCCTGTCCATCTCACCAACATCGTCATCAAGCTTGCGCAGGATTACGAGCACTTGAGTACCATCTGTGCCCACAGGGGCAGCTGGACTTGCTGCCAGAGCAGAAAAGAATGCGCCGTATTCACTCATTCAGAATGACAAAGCTCTCCTGAAGGAAACGTGAGGGCAGGAGAAAGAAAGGCGTCCACCGCTATGACTTCTCTCACAGAATCCCGAAGCACTTCAGAAACTGCTGTAACGTCGGAAATACGCCTGCCAATTTGCACGCAGAAAGCTCTATCCAGCAGCAGCGTGGCGATAATCAGATCATTTGGACTGGAGTTTTACGGGCGGGGTGCAGCGGGATTCTCCGTCCCAGCAGCCGGCCAATGGGGTTTCCCATAGTGGGCACCCCCTACGCCGACGGGAAATCCGTGTGCGTGAGCTGCCGGCGAAACGGAGGATCCCACTGGCGGACAGCCCAGCCCAGATTATCCAGTCATAATTTTGCTATGTGTGGGATCTTGCTGTGCGCAAATTGGCTGCTGCGTTTCCTGTATTAACCCAGCACCTGCACTTCAAGAAGCACTTAACTGACTATAAAACGGATTGGGACATCCCGAATTCATGAAAGGCGCTATATGAATACTTGTCTTTTTTTTAAAAAGTACCTTCCCCGTGGTTAACACCCTCCTAACCCCCCCCCCCCCCCCCCCCCCCCCCCATCCCCATCCGGGGCAGGACTCTCTGTCCAGCGACACTGGAATTGGAAATGACGAACGGGAGGAGAAATGCATTGCCGGCCAAAAATCAAGGCCGACGCCGGGCGCCCGACGGAATGCCATGCTCTGCTGTCTCTAACGGTGTGAATGCGTTCCACGGCCGCACAGCTGGCGTGGGCACGCAATCTGTACAGTAAAGACCGTTGGCATATCATTAACCAGCCAGACCCGGCAATTTCCGGGCCCCCCGTGAGGCTAGGCCTCTGCCAGGAGGGATTACTGACGGCAAGGGTAGCTTGTGGTATTTAACATCGTGTTACAGGTGCCCTGGCTGCTGAGGGAGAGAGTGGAGGTACAGAACATCGCTTTAGTGTGCTGAAAGTTATGCTGCTGGTCAGGGGGCTTCTGCTGGGAGGGGGGAGGGGGGGGGGGTGAGGGATGGACGGGAGGTGGGCCATGGGGCGGGTTGGATGGGCAGGGAACACTATCGCCGTAGCCTGCAAACCAGCCATGCCACTGCCCATTGTGAACGTAGCCCCACAAGTCGTATCGGTGCCTCTCTAGGCCACCCTCCAAGGTAGCCTCTTTATCCCTCCAGGTCAACCAGAGACATCCTCTTGGCTGGGGGTGGGTGAGGGTGGGGGAGGGGGTGGGTGAGGGGGTGGGGGAGGGGGTGGGGGAGGGGGTGGGTGAGGGGGTGGGGGAGGAGGTGGGGGAGGGGGTGGGTGAGGGGGTGGGGGAGGGGTGGGGGAGGGGGTGGGGGAGGGGGTGGGGGAGGAGGTGGGGGAGGGGGTGGGTGAGGGGGTGGGGGAGGGGGTGGGGGAGGGGGTGGGGGAGGTGCCTATATGCAGCTCCTGCTTGTCAGGCTCTCGAGTTCCAATCCCGACCCTGCCGAATCACAGGCCAGCGTTCGTTGGAATTGCACTAGTTCCACGTGGCGCTGGTTCTAGCCCACTGGGACGTCCTGAATCGCCCCAGGACCGGCGGCACTTTCTGGGCCGTAGAACGTACGCGATTCAGTCCCGGCAGGCAGCACTTAGAGCGAGGGTCTCCATTTCCCAACGCCGGTATTGTAATCTCCGATCTGGTGGAGAATTTCTTTTGACGCTGAAATCGGCGCCAGCTGAAACCCACCGCCTCCAAAACGGCATCATCGGGGAGTTCGCCGCACGCCCTCGGGACGGCCGCAGGACGTCACCTGAGGCCCCTCCCCCGATGCTCCGCCCCCGATGGGCCGAGTTCCCGACGGCGTGGGACACGTGGCCTCTCAGCTTTCGTCAACGTCGTGTGGCGGCTGCGGACTGTGTCCAGTGCCGCCACGGGGGGGGGGGGGCATTCCACTGGCCAGGGGGGCTTCGGCGGGGGCTCGGGGGCCTGGTTGGGGGGTGGTCCGGGAGTGGGGCGGGTTACGGGGGGGGGGGGGGGGGCAGTTTTTGGCAGTCCGGGCCCGCGTGCCACAGCGTTGTGTTGTACAGCATGGCCGCCGCCGTGCGCGGCCACAGACCCGCCCATTCTGCATCCGTATCGGCAGGTAGGGCTTTACGTGGCGTGACTGCCAGCCCCCCACCGGGCGGAGCATCGGGGTGGGGGCGCCGCCAACCTTTTGGTCGCAAGACCAGACGCTTTCTCCGGACGTAGCTGCAGAACCGGAGAATCCAGCCCTTAGTGCCTGAAACAGGGAATCTGGCCGACCACGTTACAGCTGTCCCGTGGCAACAGCAGCAGAAATTACTTCCACCCCGCCCCCACTTGAATAAATAAACTCCCCACGCTGTTTGCCTTCTGCTCTGGTGCCATAAATAGACTGAAAAGAAATGCAGCAGCGCTCAGACCCCACTCACCTCGGTTTGAGAAAGTTAATGCAAGGGGGCCATTTGTTTTTGATTTTTCACCGCACGCAGGACTGGCCCTCGTGGAGGGAGCGGAGCTGAGTACCGCAGATGGTGAAGCGCGACACATGTACAATCAGACGGACACACACAGTGTCTCCTACCGTGGCAGCCAACTGTCAGTCAATATTACCAACAGACGGAGTGGGTGAGGCAGTCAGCTGTGGCAGAATGACTTTGCCGAGCTGCTCGATCTCGGGGGTTCTAAAGGAGGAGAGTTATTTGAAGGCGGCAGCTGCTTTTCTATCGATATCATTGTTACCCCACGCTGCAGATTCCAGGTTTTTCTTTTTGGCGAATGCGCAGCAGAATTAGATTCTAACTTCACTCAAACTTTCTCTTCCGTCACAGGGCAACGCGCGAGGTCGTAGCAGCCGACCCCGATATTAAGAGCCAGTGGGCAGGCGTCTGCGTGCGATCAGCATCTTTGGTGGGATATGAGGAGCATTAGGGTGAATGACGAGTGTTGCGTTCTGTGTTATGACCGTTGTAATGATGTACACAGAACATATAGTTCTTTAACTAGAAAGATGATTTATTAACAAACACGTGGAAAGATAACAAACTATCATACAGACGATGGCTGCTAAATGAATTCAGGGAATTCCGCTAGAGCCACTCTAATTGCGCCCACCCTCTTGTACGACTTACTACCAACTGGCGGGTGTCTCGAGTCACGTGATGGATCTCTATCACCACCAGCTGGTCGGAGGTCACATTGATAACTATATACAGAATTGTGCACAGGCATATCACCACAAAATGAGGGTTTACCTTTGGCAACGGAGACATGTCAATGTCGAATGGGGTCTCATTATATTCCTGTGTTTGATGGACAGGATATGCACAGAATGAGGATCAAACTGAACCAGCTGATCCCTGTGCCCAAAGAGTGCCTCAAGAGGGCTGGAATATAAAGAGGTAGAAAGGCGAACCATACAGTTGAAGGGCAATGAGAAGCGGACAATAAGTGCCGGCCCTGCCAGTGGCACTCGTGCCGCATGAAAGAATGAGTAAAAATCTCTTGATCTTAGAGACAGACAGACTTTCCTGTCTAGTTGTGGCTTTCTTATTTATTCATTTACAGGATGTGGGCTTCGCAGGCTAGGTCCAGCATTTATTGCCCATCCCAAGTTGCCTTTCAGAAGGTTGTGTTGAGTTGCCTTCTTGAACCGCTGCAGTCCCTGAGGTGTAGGTACACCCACTGTGCTGTTAGGGAGGGCATTCCAGGATTTTGCCCCAGCGACAGTGAAGGAACGGCTGATATATTTCCAAGTCAGGGTGGTGAGTGACTTGGAGGGGTATCTCCAGGTGGTGGGGTTCCCAGGTATCTGCTGCTCTTGTCCTTCTAGATGGTGGTGGTCGTGGGTTTGGAAGGTGCTGTCTGAGGAACCTCGGTGAGTTCCTGCAGTGCATCTTGTAGATGGTACACACGGCTGTTACCATTCGTCGGTGGTTAAGGGTTTGAACATTTGTGGAGGGGGGTGCAATCAAGTGGGGCTGCTTTGTCCTGGATGGTGTCGAACTTCTTGAGTGTTGTTGGAGCTGCACTCTTCGAGGCAAGTGGAGAGTATTCCATCGTACTCCTGACTTGTGCCTTGTAGATGGTGGACAGGCTTTGGGTGGGTCAGGAGGTGAGTTAGTCGCTGTAGGATTCCTAACCTTTGACCTGCCCAGGTATCTACAGTATTGATATGGCTAGTCCAGTTCAGTTTCTGATCAATGGTAACCCCCTAGGATGTTGATTCAGCGATGGTAATGCTATTGAATGTCAAGGGGCGATGGTTAGGTCCTCTGTTGTAGGAGGTGGTCATTGGTTGGCACTTGTGTGGCACGAATGTAACTGGCCACTTCTGACCTTATGATGGAAGGGAGGTAATTGATGAAGCAGCTGAAGATGGTTGGGGCCTAGGACACGACCCTGAGGAACTCCTGCAGTGATGTCCTGGAGCTGAGATGATTGACCTCCAACCACCACAACCATTTTCCATTGTGCCGGGTATGACTCCAGCCAGCGGAGTGTTTTCCCCCTGATTCCCATTGACTCCAGTTTAGCTCGGGCTCCTTGATGACACACTCGGTCAAATGCTACCTTGATGTCAAGGGCAGTCACCCTCACCTCACCTCTGGCATTCAGCTCCTTTCCCTGGAATCGCCGCGGGGGATTCAGCGGCCTAATCAAAAGACCATTGACTTTCCACGGGTCAGGACGATCCTGGTGATGGGCAGGGCCAGAACATCCCTCCTCTAGTTTTGAAAGTTTCTATTGACCCCCCTCAGGCCTCAACAGCTTTGTTGAGGGAGAGAGTTCCCGATTTCCACTCGTCTTTGAGGGAACAGCAATGTGACAATGATCAGGAAATCTGTTTTTTAGCCAGCTTGGTGGAGGGATATTGTCCAGGACACTGGAGGGACCTTCCCTGCTCCTTGAACCAGCGGACGTTCACCTGTGAGGACAGACGGAGTTTAGCACCTTAGCCACGAGGCAGCAGCTCTGACAGTGCAGCACTCTTTCAGTACCGCACTGGAAGGAGCAGCTTGGAATTTGTGTTCAAGTCTTTGGAGAGGATTTGAACCCACGCCCTCTGACCCAGAGGTGAGAGTGCTACCCACCGAGATGTGCTAATGGCATAATTTCAACCGCAATAAATGGTGGGTTGGGTCAGGTGGAATTTTAGAGTTTCAAAAATCACAAGGCCATCCCCAAATTTTATACAGAGGCAGGGTGGCAGATGGGCAACCAACCCACACAGAGGAGGTTGTTGAAATATTGTACTCAGCCTGCATTCCACAGATCAAAACCCACTGTCCAGGTTCAATCTGGCTGGCCAACTCCCCCAGGTCTCATATAAAGGAAGAGAACACTGCAGAGTGGAAAAGCTCAGTGCTTTCACAGCACTCCTTGTGGGCCAGGAGAAGGAGGAGTGTTTCCTCATGGCCCCCCAGCTAACATGTTTCCCTCCCTAAGCATCACAGACTATGTCAACAAAAGCAAAATACTGCAGATGCTGGAAATCGGAAATCGAACCAGAAAATGCTGGATTGACTCAGCAGGTCTGGCAGCATCTGTGGAGAGAAAAGCAGAGTTCACGCTTCGGCTGCATATGTCTCTTCTCCAGCTCTGCCTCAGGTCCATAGGGACTTGAAACGTAGGGCGAGATCTACCGGCCAGAACCGGGATGGGATGCGGCTGGTAGATCCCAGAAGAGGCCTTTTCCAGGATTCCCCACAGTCATTACTCATGAGATGTTGCGATCTGGACTCCGACTTGCAGAGTTAAGTTTAGAAGCTCACTCTGCCGATGCCAGATTGAACCAGCTCCCAGGATCTATCGGCCTTGCCTAGGAGACCCCGGACGGAACGGCACTTGGGGGGAGGGGTCTCCCAGGTGATCGGAGGCCCCCCCGGAGGCTGGTGTCTAGGCAGGGAGCCACCCTGAAACAGCCGATGTCACATAGGCACCATTGGCAGTGCCATCTGGGAACTCTGGCTTTGCTACCTGGATGCCAACCTGACACTGCCAGGATGTCCAGGTGGCACCTCCAGGTTGGCAGGGGGACTGCTAGGATGCCAGGCTGGCAGTGCCCAGGTGCCCAGGTGCCCAGGTGGCATTTTGCCTACGCCCAGGATCGGGCCCGGTGGCGCACTGCCCATGTGAGGTGGGGTGCAAGGGAGGGCCTGGGGGTCCTGTCGGAGGGGTCGAGTGATCGGTGGCATCCCGATCTCACCCTGTGCTGACGAGCGAAGCTCTGCAGTGCAGGAAATGTGACTGAGTGCAGCCTTTCGTAGTGCCGTTCCCCCCTAAGGCCCCCCAAAAACCCAGAGTGCCGTTAATAGCGGATCACTGGTTTTTGTCTGGTTAGCCTGCGCCCATGAACTCTGACCCTCACTCCCCAGATGCAGTCAGAGCTGCTGAGCTTATTCAGCATTTTCTGTTTTTGTCACAGATTATCTGTTTTTGTGGGATCTTGCTGTGCATGAATAGAACATAGAACAGTACAGAACAGGCCCTTCGGCCCTCGATGTTGTGCCGAGCCATGATCACCCTACTCAAACCCACGTATCCACCCTATACCCGTAACCCAACAACCCCCCCCCCTTAACCTTACCTTTTTAGGACACTACGGGCAATTTATCATGGCCAATCCACCTAACCCGCACATCTTTGGACTGTGGGAGGAAACCAGAGCACCCGGAGGAAACCCACGCACACAGGGGGAGGACGTGCAGACTCCGCACAGACAGTGACCCAGCCGGGAATCGAACCTGGGACCCTGGAGCTGTGAAGCATTTATGCTAACCACCATGCTACCGTGTATTGCCATGTTTCCTACCTTACAAAAGCGACTACACCTCAAAAAGTAATTCATTGACTAAAGTGTTTGGGGCGTCCTGAGGTCTTGACGGGTGTAAGAGATTTGTCTTATTGATTAGACTCCTGGGCTATACTCACCAGTACGCTGGAGAGGGTCCTAGAGACGTTCACTGTTATGAATATTTATATATATTATATATAATTAGGTTTTGCTTGGGGAATATTGAACAGGACACTAGGGAGAACTCCCCGACTGTTCTTCAGAACAGCACCACAGGATCTCTTATGTTGACCCGAGGAGGTTAATACGGCCCATGGTTTAACGTCATATCTGAACGATGGCACCTCGGACAGTGCAGCACTCTACGGAAGTTCACCTGGATTTTGGACTCAATTGGGGCCGTGAATCCACACCCTCCCGATTTAGAAACAAGGACAGGTTGCTGACCATAGCCAACACCAGTGGGAAGCATGGCGATAAGCCACACAAGTCTGCACGTCCTCCCCGTGTGTGCGTGGGTTTCCTCCGGGTGCTCCGGTTTCCTCCCACAGTCCAAAGATGTGCGGGTTAGGTGGATTGGCCGTGCTAAATTGCCCGTAGTGTCCTAAAAAGTAAGGTTAAGGGGTGGGGGGTTGTTGGGTTACGGGTATAGGGTGGATACGTGGGTTTGAGTAGGGTGACCATGGCTCGGCACAACATCGAGGGCCGAAGGGCCTGTTCTGTGCTGTACTGTTCTATGTTCTAACTGCCTCTTTCCAAAATGCACAATGGAGGTATCAATAACACCTGGTGCCTTCATACTTCGGGGGAAGGTTTGGATCAAATCCATCTATTGGCCGAGCCTGATCTCAAAACACTAGTGCACTTTGCCGTGGCTGATTGTCAATACAGCAAACGCTACATTTGCCGGAGCACGCATTCTAATTAATTTTATCTGAAGTAGGTTAAACCCTGGTTGAGATCAAACTGACGTGCAGCAGCAGATACAATCAATGATGCGATGATGTCAGAGAGCAGCCGAGCCCCAGCAGCGCAGTTTCCTTGCTTATTAGCACACTTTCCATTGGGAAATGATACAATAATGTTTGCTCGCTGAAATGGACTTAATGCACACGGAGAGCAACAGGACTTAACATTCTCATTTCCAGTTGGAAATAAATTAACAATTGGCTGGCAATTGCTGTGTTCTAAGTGGACACACAGCCAGGTATCCAACAAAGAGCCTGAGCACACAGTGAAAATATGAGCACCGAACTAGTCATAAAGCATTATTCAATTCTATCAGTGGTAACACCTGCTCCACAACTTGCAACTCCATTATTCACCACGAAAAGTTATAACTCATGTAAATGGCTTTTAGATTAAAAAAATGATGTGGCTGGTTTTGACTGATTAAAGTAAACCAGAGCGTCTGTCTATTTTGTGTTTGCACATCTCATAGTGAAGAGTGAGTTGATGCCACGCTTGGAATGATGTCGCCGTTTCTTCACTGTCATTGGGTCAAAATCCAGGAATTCCCTCCCTAACAGCACAGTGGGTGTGCCTACATCACACGGATGGCAGCGGTTCAAGAAGGCAGCTCACCCATCAAGGGGCAATTAGAGATGGATGATAATTGCTGGTCTAGCCAGTGACACTCACAACCCGTAAATGAATTTTTTTAAAAACCCTCTCTTGCCTCTGAGAGTTGTGGGTTCAAATCCCACTCAAGATGTGAGTGCACCATTCAAAGCTGTCACTCCCGGTGCCGTATTGAGGGAATGCCGACCTGTTACAGCTGCTAAACCAAGGTCCTATCAAATGGTTGTGTGAGATGGCACGGTGATATTCAGAAGGTTATTATTGAAGGCCCCGCCTCCACAACCTTGCCCCTCGCCTGAGGTGCGGTGACCCTCAGGTGAAACCACCACCAGTCAGCTCTCCCCCCTCAACGGGGAAAGCAGCCGACGGTCATCTGGGATTCTGGCGACTTTACTTTATTCAGAAGAAAAATAGTAGAGTTCCCCAGTCATCTGGCCAATATTATTCTCTTAATCAACATCACAAAAACAGAAGATCTGGTCATTGTCGCATTGCTGTGTCTTGGAGCTTGCCATGTGCAAAATCGATTGGTGCGTCTCTTCCATTCCAATGGTGGCGGCAGAAGTATATTGTGGGTCTGAAAAGTACTTTGGGATGATCTGTGGTGGGGAATAGCGCTATAGAAACATAAACCTTGCTTTTTATTGCAACATGTCAAGTGCTCGACCCATTTTGGAGGCCTTGGGGAAGTATGATGCACAGGCTTGTCATCGTGCTGACAGATTGAGACATTCACTTTCCTTGGAGTACAGCTTGATCATTCTAAAGACGGATGTAAAATCAAAGAGCTTCTCCTCTCTGAAGTCCTGTTTTAATCGGGATCCAGGTGGCGTGCAGCGTCACGCAGGATGTCAACGCAGTTACTGAAAGTAATGAGATGCGTCCGACCGACACCACTCTCGTGCCTCTGAGTCGGAAGCTGATGGATTCAAGCTCCAGCTCAGAGAGCTGAACACACAATGTGACACTCGAGTGCAGCACTGAGAGAGGGCTCCACCGTCAGGACACGTTGTCTTTCTAACGTAATGTCATGCCAAGTCTTCTGTCTCCCTCTCAGTAAAGGATCCCATGATCTGATTTTGAAGAAGAGCGAGGGAATTCTCCCCGGGGACCAGGGACGATATTTATCCATCCACCAATACCCCTGGTCTTTAGCACGCTGCTCTTTCTGAAAGTTTGCTGTGTTTAAGACGGTACAACAGTTGTACACTTCAAATATGAAATGAAAAAAATAAAAATCGCTTATCGTCACAAGTAGGCTTCAAATGAAGTTTCTGTGAAAAGCCCCTAGTCGCCACATTCCGGCACCTGTTCAGGGAGGCTGGTACGGGATACACTTCACTGGTTAAGAAGCAGCTTGGAGATCCTGACTTGCTGAAAGGTTCCACAGAAGTAAATGTGCATCATTATTTGACCAGCGCATACTGAACACTGATGCTGGGTGAAAGGAATAGAATACATCCTACCCCACACCTTCAGCAACTCAACAGAAAACTTGGGTGTCACTGAGCTTAAAAATGTTTGTTTTTAATACATGTTGCTGCTGCGTTCCAGGTGTCCAATTCTTGTTAAGCTCAAGGAATAATGATGGGCGGGATCAATGGCTGGAAAAGCAGCTTGCCACGACGGGCACTGTTGGGAACCATACTGCAACCGTTCTATATTGCGTTTGGGCTAAGGGGGAGATCGGGATTGGTTCGGGGGGCTTAGAGATCGGGAGGCCATTTAAAAACGGCGCCCTGATGTCTCGATACAACGCGACCCAGGTTGAATATGGGGCCTGAACGGGCAACGCGCGGCTGAGGCCCCTCGCCGGAACTCCCCACTGTACAAAACGGGGCTTGTGTGCGGCCTCGGCTGTTCGATCCCTGTTCAGGCCCCATATTCAACTCGAGTTGCGTCGGATAACCATGTGTTTCTCAGCAATGCTAGTGCTGGGAAACACGCGGCTAACCCCGCTCGCTAGGGGACTTTGTTCCCATTTCGGAGAACCGTGCCCGATATGTTGAATAGGTTTTCATTGATAGCCGTTTCCGCACAGTCTTTTACTCATAGCTGGTCGGGCGTGTGGGATGCGTTGGTCTCTAGATTCAATCACATGTGAAAGGAGCACCAACAATACTGTGAGGGGGTAGGTCATGGTGTTTAATTGCATGGAGCATTGAGCAGAGAGACGGGGGATGTGATGGTGGTGGTGTGGGAAACTGTTCTGGAGAGCGATGGGCAAGGTACACCAAACTCATTGTGGTGTCGTCTTTCCTTATAACCTAAACATTGACGTGGAGTATTGCGCCTTTTTACAAACTTGTCACGTGCTTCGAAAAACAGGGATAAAAGGAAAATAGGTCAGTGCCAACTTTTGAAGGGGCCGAAAGAAAAGGAAATTGCCGATGGAGATATCTGATCCTTTAGTTCCTTCAGGGCTGGCGAGCCTTTGAGCCCATTGCTCAGCATTGAACTGAGTTCCATCCTTGGGAGTGCAGACCCTAGCATTGCCAGCGCTGATTGCCATTCCTGGAGCTGTCACCACTTTGCCTCCGAATTGCAAATATCCTCCTGCCCCTCCCCTCAAACTATTGAGTTTCCCGCTCATCCACCCCCGTCATGTTGTCCTTCCCTTTGACTGCTGAAACACTCTTGGTTCCCCTGTTGGATAATTCCTGACTCTCAAATCAAAGAGCCTTTTTCCTCCACCTCGAACCATGGGCAGCAGGGTAGCATGGTGGTTAGCATAAATGCTTCACAGCTCCAGGGTCCCAGGTTCGGTTCCCGGCTGGGTCACTGTCTGTGTGGAGTCTGCACGTCCTCCCCCTATGTGCGTGGGTTTCCTCCAGGTGCTCCGGTTTCCTCCCACAGTCCAAAGATGTGCGGGTTAGGTGGATTGGCCATGCTAAATTGCCCGTAGTGTCCTGAAAAGTAAGGTTAAGGTGGGGGGGGGGGGGGGGTTGTTGGGTTACGGGTATAGGGTGGATACGTGGGTTTGAGTAGGGTGATCATTGCTCGGCACAACATCGAGGGCCGAAGGGCCTGTTCTGTGCTGTACTGTTCTATGTGCTATCTCTTCCTGGGCCATGGCTAACACCGATTGTGACTGTGAGGCAAGGAAGCATAATTGTCTTTCGTGTTGCTGAGAAAGAAAAGTGTTTGATATCTTCCACTGAAGGCCTGGACGGGGGAATTTGAAAGCTTCAAAAACATTGTTGCTCAGATGATTCGAAACTGCCTGGCAGGAACGCTCTTGTGCTGTTTGATGTTAACTACAAAGCTTTCAGCGATATTATGTAACACATCATTACATTAGTTCTGATCTTCATATTGTGTTTTTTTGCAGCAGGCGAGGGGAGAACTGAATAAAGTATTGGGTAGAGACACAGGAGTTGTAAAGTTGCTGTGTGTCTGTAATTACCCTGCAATACCCAGTTGCTGTGTGTCTGTAAAGTTGCTGTGTGTCTGTAAAGTTGCTGTGTGTCTGTAAAGTTGCTGTGTGTCTGTGATTACCCTGCAGTACCCAGTTGCTGTGTGTCTGTAAAGTTGCTGTGTGTCTGTAAAGTTGCTGTGTGTCTGTGATTACCCTGCAGCACCCAGTTGCTGTGTGTCTGTAAAGTTGCTGTGTGTCTGTGATTGCCCTGCAGTACCCAGTTGCTGTGTGTCTGTAAAGTTGCTGTGTGTCCGTGATTACCCTGCAGTACCCAGTTGCTGTGTGTCTGTAAAGTTGCTGTCTGTCTGTGATTACCCTGCAGTACCCAGTTGCTGTGTGTCTGTAAAGTTGCTGTGTCTGTGATTACCCTGCAGTACCCAGTTGCTGTGTGCCTGTAAAGTTGCTGTGTGCCTGTAAAGTTGCTGTGTGTCTGTAAAGTTGCTGTGTGTCCGTGATTACCCTGCAGTACCCAGTTGCTGTGTGTCTGTAAAGTTGCTGTGTGTCTGTAAAGTTGCTGTGTGTCTGTGATTGCCCTGCAGTACCCAGTTGCTGTGTGTCTGTAAAGTTGCTGTGTGTCCGTGATTACCCTGCAGTACCCAGTTGCTGTGTGTCTGTAAAGTTGCTGTGTGTCTGTAAAGTTGCTGTGTGTCTGTAAAGTTGCTGTGTGTCTGTGATTACCCTGCAGTACCCAGTTGCTGTGTGTCTGTAAAGTTGCTGTGTGTCTGTGATTACCCTGCAGCACCCAGTTGCTGTGTGTCTGTAAAGTTGCTGTGTGTCTGTGATTACCCTGCAGTACCCAGTTGCTGTGTGTCTGTAAAGTTGCTGTGTGTCTGTGATTACCCTGCAGTACCCAGTTGCTGTGTGTCTGTAAAGTTGCTGTGTGTCTGTGATTACCCTGCAGTACCCAGTTGCTGTGTGTCTGTAAAGTTGCTGTGTGTCTGTGATTACCCTGCAGTACCCAGTTGCTGTGTGTCTGTAAAGTTGCTGTGTGTCTGTGATTACCCTGCAGTACCCAGTTGCTGTGTGTCTGTAAAGTTGCTGTGTGTCTGTAAAGTTGCTGTGTGTCTGTGATTACCCTGCAGTACCCAGTTGCTGTGTGTCTGTAAAGTTGCTGTGTGTCTGTGATTACCCTGCAGTACCCAGTTGCTGTGTGTCTGTAAAGTTGCTGTGTGTCTGTGATTACCCTGCAGTACCCAGTTGCTGTGTGTCTGTAAAGTTGCTGTGTGTCTGTGATTACCCTGCAGTACCCAGTTGCTGTGTGTCTGTAAAGTTGCTGTGTGTCTGTAAAGTTGCTGAGTGTCTGTGATTACCCTGCAGCACCCAGTTGATCCCGGGAGCAAGCTTAAAACAAACAGTTTTTTGTTCAATCTGTATTTGATCACAGGCAGATCAGTTGCAGGAGATGTTTGCCGTTTTCTCACAATTGGGCTGCTGGGAGTAACCTCAGGGTCATTTCATTATCGTGACTGGAAATTCTGAGCGCGATCTACCAGCTGCGTTCCGCACGGGTGGGAGCCTAGGAGAGGCCTCCCATGGTCTCCCCAGCAGCCTTTACGCCTTGTGGGATATATACCCAAGCCCCTCGGGGGCATCAGAATCAGAATGCCACCCAAAGGGGGCTTGACCAAACGGCACCGGCCTACCCGGGACCTTACCCAGGATCTGTCGGCCTCCCCGGGGAGGCTGCCGCCAGGTGCTAGTCAGTGCTGGGCCACACAAAACATGGACCAGGCGGAGCGGGGCACCCGGGAGGGAGGATCACGCAGAGGCCCCTGGGTGGCCAGGGAATGTACACTGGCCACTGCCAAGCTGGCAGGAGGTGGTGCCGAGGTGGGAGTGCAAGGGTGCCAGGGTGGCACTGCCCATGAACGGACGGTGGGGGTGTGTGAAGGGTGGGGGGGGGGGGCGTGCAGAGCGCGTAGGTTGGGGGTGACTGGTGGGGGTGCTGGAGGGCCTGTAAGAGGGTATGTGGGGCCTGAAGAGGGGCGGGGGGGGGGGGGGGGGGGGGGGGGGGGGGCGGGACCCCAGGCACCTCATAGCGGGTCCTTACTTAGGGTTGGTTCATGTGGGTGGAGGGAGTGACATTGTCCATGGGTGGGTGGTTTGAGGTACCCACAAGCTCACGGAGAGATCAAGGAACCCTTTCAAAATGGTGGATCTCTGAGTTCAGCTCCGCAGGGCTGAAACACAATTTGAGGGTGGGATTTGCCGACCACACTGCCACGTGTTCTTCCGGCGGGCAGGTGGCCTGCCGCCCCCAGACCCGATGGCACAAACAAATGGTTTGCCGCAGATAGGAGCCAAGAATGACACGGCGCTCAGCTTGTAATGCTGCCTAAACTGCTGCCGTACCCTTAAAGCAGAGATCACGGCCGGAATTAGAGGAATACGTCACTGGGAGTAAAGCATACTATCCCAATGACCTTCATGGTGATTCGTCAAATGGGAAACAAAAAGTTTTAATTCTAGAGCACCTTTTGTGACCGCTGGACACATCAGAGTGCTTTACAATCAATGGTCTACTTATTGCTATGTCGTTGCCGTTGTAATGTAGAAGAACCCAATTTGTACATCGCAAGCTCCCACAAACAGCAATGTGATAATGAATCTAATTAGCATACGGACATATCAATTAGGATTAGGAGTAGGCCACTCAGCCCCTCGAGCCTGTTCCGACATTCAATAAAACCATGGCTGTTGAAATGAAATGAAAATCGCTTATTGTCACGAGTAGGCTTCAATGAAGTTACTGTGAAAAGCCCCTAGTCGCCACATTCCGGCGCCTGTTCGGGGAGGCTGGTACGGGAATCGAACCGTGCTGCTGGACTGCCTTGGTCTGCTTTAAAAGCCAGCGATTTAGCCCAGTGTGCTAACCCAGCCCCCTCTTTCCCCGGTTATCTTCTTCCCATTGATATACTTACAGATCATCTTGGGATGTTCCCTACTTTAACCAGCCAGCGCTTTCTCATATCCCCTCTTTGCTCTCATAATTGCATTGTTAAGCTCCATTCTGCACTTCCTGTAATCCACTAAAGCCTCCATTGACCTGTAATTGCTAAAAGTCTCTCTTTTCCTGCTCATTGTATCCTGAGTATCTCTGGTCACCCATGGCTGATTGTAACCTCCCGTCTGCCCTGATAACCTCTCACCCTCTTGCCCATCAAGAACCCATCTACGACTTCCGGTGACGGGGATGTGCTGAGCGGGCGCACGGAAGACGACTCTCCTTCTAGAGACTGGAAATTAGGCACTTTCAGTCCAAACATAGACCGCTGAGCCCGAGGAAATAACTCTTCCCCCCCCCCCCCCACCACCCCACCCACCCTCTTCCAACACCTCCGCACTGGAACAAGGCATATCAGGAAACAGCCTGAGGAGGGAAACGATGGCTAGTCTATCAAAAGCCTGGAGAGAAAGAGGGAGGCGATGGCGCACATGCGGGCGACGAGGACACAGCCACACCTCAACGGGAAGGGATGCCAGCACATATACCGGGATACCCCCCCCCTCCCCGATAACCAACTGGAGGGACTTCCCAACACAGGAACTCAAAGAAGCCATAAAACTTGAAATGTTGGTGACGGGGAAAGTGGCGGAAGTGGAGGCACAAGTTCCCCTTCAAGCAGGGCTGGAAAAGACGGAGCAGCATCTGGAGACACAGGGGGCAAGGATCGGCGAGCTGGAGAAGGCCGCCTGACAGACCAGAGTGAGAAGATCACCTCACTGGAGATGGAGATGGCAAGGTTGGCGGCGACGCAAGGGACGTTAAGGTCGAGGACCAAGAGAACCGGTCACGATGCCTAACCCTCTACACTGTGGGCCTGCCGGAGGGTACCGAGGGCAGGAACCCTACGGAGTGCGTGGCACAGATGCTGGGCAAACCTGTTGGAGGGGAAAGCTTCCCCACGCCCCCAGAATTAGACAGAGACAGACCCCACATGTCACTGCGGCCAAAGCCCAAATCCAGAGGCCCATCGGAAAACTGCATCAGTATCAGGAGCGGAAAAAGGAGCCTGAATTGGGCAAGGCGCACACAGTCCTGTAAGTCGAGGGAGACTGGGTCGGAGTGTGCCAGGACATTGGGGCAGACCTGGCCCAGCGCCGGGCGGAATTTAACACAGCCAAGGCCGCCCTTTATTAAAACAATGTGTGGCTGGGGAAGCTGTACCCCGCCAAGCTCTGGGTGACTTTCCAGAGTTGGGAAGACTACCTCCAGGCACCGGCAGAAGCAGATGAATTTGTGCACAAACACAGGCTGTTTAGCTCACCAGGGGCTGTTTAGCTCACAGGGCTAATCGCTGGCTTTGAAAGCAGACCAAGGCAAGCCAGCAGCACGGTTCGATTCCCGTAACAGCCTCCCCGAACAGGTGCCGGAATGTGGCGACTAGGGGCTTTTCACAGTAACTTCATTTGAAGCCTACTCGTGACAATAAGCAATTTTCATTTCATTCGGGAAGGCAACAACACCAGCAGCGAACCAGAACTCCCATCTCATCTACCATACTAGCGGGTGAGCTGGTACCGGGAAGTACGAAGGAGGGGAGGGCTGCGGTACAACCCACGGTGGGGAGAGAGTAGCTGGCAGCTGAAGGGAGGGGGGGGGGGCGCGCGAACTCTGGATGGGGAGAAAATAGGAGGGGGAACAGCCGGGGAGGGGAGTCCGCAGGGCGGGGCGGGCGGGGGGGGAGAAAGGCCCAGAGGGATAGCCAGGGGGGAGGGGCAGAAGGCTGGCTCCGACTGATCACACACAGCGACAACACAAACAAGGGCACCCAAAACGGTCATTTTGGAGGGGCCCAAAACAAAGGGAACTCCCGGAGCGCAAAGGGCAGGGGGAGGATGGTGACTGCGGCCATCTTGGACGGCGTCCTCACAAAGGGAAATCCCGGAGTGCAGGGGTGCATCCACAAGGAAGTATGGTTGACCCCGCAAGATTAAGGGGACAGAATCCGCCTCCCCCCCCCCCCCATAATAGTTATCTGGTACGTTAGGGGAGTCAAAGGCCCAAAGAAAAGGTTTAGAGTCGTCGCCCATCTGAAATGTCTGAGGGTCGATATAGTCTTCCTGCAGTGAGACGCACCTGAGATAGAAGGACCGAATACGGGTAAGAAAGGGCTGGGTGGGACAGACATACCATTCCTGCTACGGGACGAGAGCTGGGGGGTGGCCATACTGCTCAATAAGAGGACAGCATTTTCAGTGATGCGGATGGTTACGGATCAAGGGGGATGGTGTGTCATGGTTAGCGGTTTCCTGGAAGGGGCATGATGGTCCTGGTGAATATGCACACTCCCAACTGGGACGATGCGGAATTCATGAAATCCCGACATAGACACACACTGACTCAGTATGGGACGGGGGGGGGGGGGGGGGGGAGAGACTGTAACTGTGTACATGACCCACAGACAGACAGATCAAACCCCAAGTCAGGGGAAGAAAATCAAACATGGCTAAGGAATTGAACATTTTTCATGGAATAGTTGGAGGCAGTGCCTTGCCAATACTTGCGCTAATTCGCGCTGCAAGACTTCCGCCGAAGAGGCGTGGGGTATGGTGGAGGGTTGGAGCACACTGTGTCCAAGCCGCTACTGATATTGAAATCTACGTAAATCCCGGGTTTGCTTGGCTCCACCAGCTTGGGACGCAAACCTCGATAACGCCGCCAGCAAGGGACCCGGATAATGGCGTCGGAGTCGGCACGGGCACAAACCTCGATTCTTCAATTCCGCGCGATTCTCCGCCCGATCACGAGTCACGATTGCGGCTTTGCGAAACAGAGGATTCAGCCCGACGTGTGCATACGTTACTGAGAAATCTGGGTCAATGGGAATGAAAGCTGCTGCTACTCTATTCATTAGCAGGCCGATGTTCAGTAAATATCTCAAAGCTTTCATGGAACATGTTCCTGTCACAAACCAGTTCTGCTGTTAAAGCTGATTCTGATGCACAAACCAATACATTTCCTTCAATTGCTAATTCCAGTCCAACAATCCCACAGACAATTGACATGCATGCACTGAAAAAAATACGTCTTTGTCGCACAAAGATCATCTGGTCCGTGTATTATTATTCAAGTTAGCGTGGGAATGCAAAATGAGTGCTAACAATTATTTGGATATGTTTCGACAAAATGATTTAATCAACACAAAGGTTGAGTGGTCAGAATGATCTTAATACAACTGTTACATTTCTAGGAATGGGTTTAGAATGTCGTGGGGTACTGACGGAGTGCTGCACAGTCTAAGACCCTATCTGCCCTCTCAGGTGCTTGTGATGGATCCCAGGGCATGATTTTGAAGAAGGTAGTTCTCCCTGGCGACCCGGCCAACACTTATCCCTCAAATCGCTAAAAAAGAAAAGATTATCTGGTCATTATCCCACTGACGTTTTTGGGATCTTGCCGTGCGCAAAATGGATTGCTGCATCTCCGACTTTAGGACAGCAACTGCACTGCGGGGGTATTTCATTGGCCGCGAAGCTCCTTAGGGTGCCTCAGGCTGTGAATGGCGCTATGCAAATGCAAGTCTTTCTTTCACCCTGTCTGAGAAATGATGGTAAGAATTTCCTCTTGGAGCAAGATTGGAGTAGGTCAATTGTTCCTGTCACCGGGCATCTGTAAATTGCACCAAATGAGCAGAAATTGCTCGTTTCCCTGATGCACAGTTCATGATTTCATTAGTGGGTCAACCATGGCGACCGGCACGTATAAACTGCGAGGTTTTGCTGCAGCTTTATAAAACGCTGGTTAGACCACACTTGGAATATTGTGTCCATTCTGGCCGCCTCATTATAGGAAGGATGTCGCTGCTCTGGAGAGGGTACAGAGGAGATTTATCAGGATGCTGCCTGGACTGGAGGGCATGTCTTATGAAACAAGTTTGAGGGAGCTAGGGCTTTTCTCACTGGAGCGAAGAAGGAAGAGAGGTGACTTCATAGAGGTGCACAAGGTGACGAGAGGCATGGATAGAGTGGATAGCCAGAGACTTTTCCCCTTCACGAGGGGACATAATTTTAAGGTGATTGAAGGAAGGTATCGGGGAGATGTCAGAGGTCTTTACACAGAGAGTGGTGGGTGTGTGGAATGCACTGCCAACAGAGGTGGTGGAGTCAGAGTCATTATGGACATTTAAGCGACTCTTGGACAGGCACATGGACAGCAGTAAATTGAAGGGGTGTAGGTTAGATTGATCTGAGATTAGGATAAATGGTCGGCACAACATCGTGGGCCGAAGGGCCTGTTCTGTGCTGTACTGTTCTATGTTCTATAATAGTAAGCCCAGGCTACAGAATGTTACGTTGCAATCATCAACATGAATAGACAGTAGAGTGGTCGCTTTGCAGTGCAGTTTCCAGAACAACAAGACCCCCAGAGGTAAATTCCAAATCTGATGTTACTGCAACTCAATTGCTGTGTTGAATACAGCAGGGCTGCAGTCACAACTGAGAGAGTGTTTGTGATTTTATGCCAGGCTGTTCACAGCGTTCCCCTGAATGTCTGGTGCAAATGACAGTGTGTGTTGGCTGAGCCATCATTCGGCATTGGTGGATCCTGAAACTGTCGCCCTGCACAGCAGGATGTCGGGGCCCAGAGGCCGGTGCTTCAGGTAAATTCCTTCAGGATTTATGGGTGGGGTTTTCCGACACGACCACCTCCTCACCCCTCCCCTGTCAGTTTTCCAATGGCAGCAACGGCTCACCATTGGCCGATGCTGAGATCTTCCGGCCCTACCGACGGCTATGGCATTTTGCGTTGTCCGCCAGCTGGCCGTGACGCTGACGAAGCCCGCCGTGGGTGGGGGTCGTCACCGGCAGCACAGGAAGATCCCGCCAGCTGGCCGTAACGCTGAGGAAGCCCGCCGTGGGTGGGGGTCGTCACCAGCAGCACAGGAAGATCCCACCAGCTGGCCGTAACGCTGAGGAAGCCCGCCGTGGGTGGGGTCGTCACCGGCAGCACAGGAAGATCCCGCCAGCAGGAAGAGACAGGAAATTCAGCCCTCTGTGTACAAATATATATTTCAGATTGGATAACACAGCCTGAAATCTAGTACCGAGATTATCTTAAGGTTTCCGCTTGCGTATAGAGCATAGAACATAGAACAGTACAGCACAGAACAGGCCCTTCGGCCCTCGATGTTGTGCCGAGCAATGATCACCCTACTCAAACCCAAGTATCCACCCTATACCAGTAACCCAACAACCCCCCCCCCCCCCCCTTAACCTTACTTTTTAGGACACTACGGGCAATTTAGCATGGCCAATCCACCTAACCCGCACATCTTTGGACTGTGGGAGGAAACCGGAACACCCAGTCTTGGAAATAATAATAATTGTTTTTTTAATAAATTTAGAGTACCCAATTAATTTTTTCCAATTAAGGGGCAATTTAGCGTGGCCAATCCACCTAGCCGGCACATCTTTGGGTTTTGGGTGCAAAACCCACGCAGACACAGGGACAATGTGTAAACTCCACACGGACAGTGACCCAGAGCCGGGATCAAACCTGGGACCTCGGCGCCATGAGGCTGCAGTGCTAACCACTGCGTCACTGCACTGCCCCGGTAATAATAATAATAATAATCTTTATTGTCACAAGTAGGCTTACATTAACACTGCAATGAAGTTTCTGTGAAAATCCCCTAGTCGCCACAGTCCGGCACCTGTTCGGGTACACTGAGGGAGAATTCAGAATGTCCAATTCACCTAACAGCACGTCTTTCGGGACTTGTGGGAGGAGACCGGAGCACCCGGAGGAAACCCACGCAGACACGGGGAGAACGTGCAGACTCCGCACAGACAGTGACCCAAGTTGGGAATCGAACCTGGGGCCCTGGAGCTGTGAATCAACAGTGCTAACCACTGTGCTGCTGTGCCATCCATATGCCTCACTTTGCATTTAGGGTTTTTAAACCGAGTTAGCATGGAGGAACATTTTGACAGTAGGATGTGTAGGATAGTGTTTAATATAAAGATTAACAACTTGACAGCAGTAAATGGTAGCATGTAGTATTCAGCATAAAATGTTACAGTAAATGGGATGGTGTGGAAGGCACAGACACACACTGGGTGCAATTTGATGGAACAGCTGATGAAGCGTAAGGCACAGTAGCTCAGCGTTAATATCGGTATGTAACAAATGTACGATGTGTGTTAAAGGCTAAGACGCTGCACCAACAATACTTCACAGGCTGTAAAGCAATATGTGGTCATGAAAAGCACAATATAAATCTTTCTTTTTTATTTTCACATGGCTTAGATTAGATCACTACAATTCTCCAGGGCAAAACAAAAGAAGCAGGATATATTATTACAAGTCCAGAGGTATACAGGAAATAGGAGCAGGAATAGACCAGACGGCCTGTCGAGCCTGCTGCACCATTCAAGATGGTCATGGCTGACCTCGGCCTGAAAATACACTTTCCCGCTCATTCCTCGTTTCCCTTGATCCCCGAGATACCAAAGCTCTGTCTATCCCAGCCTGAAATGTACTCAACGATGGAGCATCCTCTGGGATCGAGAATGCCATTAAAAATTTCCTTCTAATTAAAGGGCTCCCCAGCCACATGATCTCGCCTCACTGAATATTCACACCTCGTCGATGTGATGTCGCATCGGCATGGTTTACAATGAAGATAAAATCAAATGAAAATCGCTTATTGTCACGTGTTCAATGAAGTTACTGTGAAAAGCCCCTAGTCCCCCTAGTCGCCACGTTCCAGCGCCTGTTCGGGGAGGCTGGTACGGGAATTGAACCGTGCTGCTGGACTGCCTTGGTCTGCTTTAAAAGCCAGAGAATTAGCCCAGTGTGCTAAACCAGCCCCTACAACAGCCAGACTAGGGGCTGGTTTAGCTCACAAGGCTAAATCGCTGGCTTTTCAAGCAGGCCAGCAGCACGGTTCGATTCCCGTACCAGCCTCCCCGGACAGGCGCCGGAATGTGGCGTCTAGGGGCTTTTCACAGTAACTTCATTGAAGCCTACTTGTGACAATAAGCGATTTTCATTTTTCATTTCATAAGAGCAAGGATCAGTCATAGGGAGCCCGCCGGGGGCACCAAGGTAAATATAGCTCAGAGGGGCCACATTGTCCCCTGTCACAGGTTGGCACTGCCATCCTGTGCCAGGGATAGTGATGGGAGGGGATTCGTTATGGGCAGCACGGTAGCACAAGTGGATAGCACTGTGGCTTCACAGCGCCAGGGTCCCAGGTTCAATTCACTGCTGGGTCTCACTGTCTGTGTGGAGTCTGCATGTTCTCCCCGTGTCTGCGTGGGTTTCCTCCGGGTGCTCCGGTTTCCTCCCACAGTCCAAAGACGTGCAGGTTAGGTGGAGTGGCCGTGTTAAATTGCCTTTCGTGACCAAAACGGTTAGGAGGGGTTATTGGGGGGGGGGGGTGGGGGGAGAGGCCCTGTGAAGGAGGGATGATCCTGTGAAGCAGGAGTGATGCCTATGAAAGAGGGGTGATGCTTCAGAAGGGCGAGGGGCAGTCCCTGTGGAGGTAAGGAGGGGTAACAGTGCCTGTGGAGGTAAGGAGGGGTCACAGTGCCTGTGGAGGGAGGGGGGTAACAGTGCCTGTGGAGGGAGGGGGGTAACAGTGCCAGTGGAGGGAGGGGGGTAACAGTGCCAGTGGAGGGATGGGGGTCACAGTGCCTGTGGAGGGAGGGGGGGTAACAGTGCCTGTGGAGGGAGGGGGGGTAACAGTGCCTGTGGAGGGAGGGGGGTCACAGTGCCTGTGGAGGGAGGGGGGTAACAGTGCCTGTGGAGGGAGGGGGGTAACAGTGCCGGTGGAGGGAGGGGGGTAACAGTGCCGGTGGAGGGAGGGGGGTAAAGTGCCGGTGGAGGGGGGGGTAACAGTGCCGGTGGAGGGAGGGGGGTAACAGTGCCTGTGGAGGGAGGGGGTAACAGTGCCGGTGGAGGGAGGGGGGTAACAGTGCCTGTGGAGGGAGGGGGGTAACAGTGCCTGTGGAGGGAGGGGGGTAACAGTGCCAGTTGAGGGAGGGGGGTAACAGTGCCGGTGGAGGGAGGGGGGGTAACAGTGCCTGTGGAGGGAGGGGGGTAACAGTGCCTGTGGAGGGAGGGGGGTAACAGTGCCGGTGGAGGGAGGGGGGTCACAGTGCCGGTGGAGGGAGGGGGGGTCACAGTGCCGGTGGAGGGAGGGGGTAACAGTGCCGGTGGAGGGAGGGGGGTAACAGTGCCTGTGGAGGGAGGGGGGTAACAGTGCCGGTGGAGGGAGGGGGGTAACAGTGCCGGTGGAGGGAGGGGGGTAACAGTGCCTGTGGAGGGAGGGGGGTAACAGTGCCAGTTGAGGGAGGGGGGTAACAGTGCCGGTGGAGGGAGGGGGGTAACAGTGCCTGTGGAGGGAGGGGGGTAACAGTGCCTGTGGAGGGAGGGGGGTAACAGTGCCTGTGGAGGGAGGGGGGTAACAGTGCCGGTGGAGGGAGGGGGGTAACAGTGCCTGTGGAGGGAGGGGGGTAACAGTGCCTGTGGAGGGAGGGGGGGTAACAGTGCCTGTGGAGGGAGGGGGGTAACAGTGCCGGTGGAGGGAGGGGGGTAACAGTGCCGGTGGAGGGAGGGGGGTAACAGTGCCAGTGAAGCTGGGGGTGTGGCTTTCTCGCCGAAACTGACACTCTGTCAGGAGATTCCTCCCCTGTGATGTCAGCTGAATGCTTTCAGGGTCCCGTTTGTTGTGTGTCGCATGTCTGCACGGTAGGTCACATCAAGAGGTTCTGAGTCTTGTATGGTCGTACGTTAGCTGTATATTGATGGCACAGAACTATGTGTGGTGGCACAGTGGTTAGCACTGTTGCCTCATGGCACCGAGGACCCAGGTTCGATCCCGGCCCTGGGTCACTGTCCGTGTGGAGTTTGCACATTCTCCCCGTGTCTGCGTGGGTCCCACCCCCCCACAACACAAAGATGTGCAGGTTAGGTGGATTGGCCACGCTAAATTGCCCCTTAATTGAAAAAAAGTTAAAACATATATAATGTAAAAAACACAAAATCTATGTACATATACACAGCTTTTAGCACAAGCTATCAGCTATCTCCATGCTGGCTTCTACACAGGTCTCTCTGCAGTCCACAACTGACTCTCGTCTCCCACCATGGGCTGAATTCTCCGCCGTCGGCATTCTCCATTTTGCCGGCATCCCGGGGCGGGGGGGGGGGGGGGGGGGGGGGGGGTTCCCGACAGCGTGGGGCAGTCCCACAATGGGAAACCCCATTGACCAGCCAGCGAAACGGAGAATCCCGCCGGCGGGACAGGAGAAACCCATCCCATATGTCTCTTGACATCACACTCTGGGCAGTACTCCGCCCCAGGCCCACATTAACCCTCGCTATGCCAGATACCCTCAGTGGGAAACAGACGCAGCAAGCAAAGTTCCCACTGGCACTAACCCGTCTTCGACCAAACTCTGAGCTTGCGTGATTGTCGAATTAAATTTATTATTGTATAAAATGTATAAAAGAAGAAGTAACTAGAATAGAAAGTCAAAATGCCACACTGATATGGCATGGTGGCTTAATTCAGGGAAAAGGCACAAGAACACAACAACATCTTGCACTTATATAGCCCCTTTATCACAGTAAAACATCCCCAGGAGAGCTATCGGACAACATTTGACTTGGGGCCATACAAAGAGATTTTGGGGCCACAAAACTTGGTCAAAGAGTTTGGTTTTGCGGAGGGTTAAAGGAAGGGAGCAGGAGAGATAGATTTAGGGAGGGTGGGAGAATAAAGAGTGACTGGGGATATTGGGTGAACTCTTAGACTGGAAGCAGAGGCACATAGTCCAATTCAAGAAAAAAAGGGAGCGTTATATAATTGTTATTGCCCTGGAAACCACGGAAGCTGTTGAAGGATGGAAAGGGCACCTTCATCTGTATCATCGAGGTGTCTCTCTTCCAACCATCGTTGTGCAATTCCGTGAGTTATGTAAGCTTTGTGGAGCCTATCAGGATTTAGCTTCTGAGACATCTTTCTCCAAAGAGCACTCAGATTGCAAAGTTGGCAGGAGTACGCTACACTCAATCAGTGCTTCCTCTTTGTAGCTTGATGCTGACAAGAATACATTTGCATCGTCAAATGTCAAGGCATGGTCTCTTATGAGTGCAAACGGGAGAACAGGGCGTCTGGATCGACCGTCTCTCTCCACTGCCCCCCCCCCCCCCCCCCCCCCCCCCCCCCCTGAAAGAAAAGGACAGGGCGGATTATCAGAAAGATTTCTTCCTTGTCCATTAATATTTAATCAGAATTTCTCCCTGGCGTATGGCATCTCTGGCAACCTCCTTGCTCCATTAACATCACGCCACTTCTGTGAAAGCTGGCAAACCCTTTGAAACCCTTGACAAGGCTGCATGTTCACACTGAATCTCTGCTCTCTCTCTCTCATTAATGTTCCTTGTGAATTGCCGCTGCCATTTCAAGGCTTCCAATATTAATTCTGTATTCATGCATTAATCAACAGGTCCATAGCTTCAAACAGGCTTGGTTTTGATGGGAAGGCCTCCATTTTATTTTTGCATTTCTATGTTTCTCTCTTCGCAGCCCTGCTATGTTTTCACCCGAGTCTGTCACAGTGCTGCAGTTTGCACGATGCCTCGGAACTTGCCAAGGCTCCTTCAGCAACACCTCCCAAACCCACAGTCTCCATGAGCCAGAAAGACAAAGATGGCGAATGCATTGGACCACCACTAGCTCTGAGCCCCCCCTGCCGGTGACACACACCATCTCCCGTCTTACACATCCCACCATAGAAATAATGAACTAGCACCTTTCACAACTTCGGGAGGCACCAACACCCTTTACAAAGTACTTTTCAAACGCAGTGACTGTTATAATGTCGGAAAAGTAGCACCCAGTGAGGAAGGCAGTAGCAATGTTACTGGATTAGTAATCCCAAATTCCCCCAATGCGTTTTCAAATCTGACCACGGCATCTGGTGGAATTTAAATTCGATTAATCAACCTGGAGTTGAAAGCTAGTCTCAGTAATGGTGACCATGATACTCAGCGCCGGCCCTACGGTTGCTGGCGCCCCGGGCAAGCTGAACTTCAGCGCCCTTCGTGGGGGGGGGGGGGGGGGCGGCCGAGGCGGGGGGGGGGGGGCCGAGGCGGGGGGGGGGCCGAGGCGGGCGGGGGGGCGGGGCCGAGGCGGGGGGGGGGTCGAGGCGGGGGGGGGGGGCTGAGGCGGGGGGGGGCCGAGGCGGGCGGGGGGGTGGGGCCGAGGAGGGGGGGGGTCGAGGCGGGGGGGGCGAGGCGGGCGGGGGGGCGGGGCCGAGGCGGGGGGGGGGCCGAGGCGGGGGGGGGCCGAGGCGGGCGGGGGGCGGGGCCGAGGCGGGGGGGGGGTCGAGGCGGGGGGGGCTGAGGCGGGGGGGGGGCGAGGCGGGCGGGGGGGCGAGGCGTGCGGGGGGGGCGGGGCCGAGGTGGGGGGGGCCGAGGCGGGTGGGCGGGGCTGAGGCGGGGGGGCGAGGCGGGGGGGCGGGGGCGAGGCGGGGGGGGCGGGGCCGAGGCAGGGCCGAGGCGGGAGGGGGCCGAGGCGGGAGGGGGCTGAGGCAGGGGGGGGCCGAGGTGGGGCGGAGGAGGGGGCGGGGTGGAGGGGGGGGCGAGGCGGGGGGGCAGAGGGGGGGGGCGGGGGCAGAGACGGAGGGGGCGGGGCGGAGGCGGGGCCGAGGGCGGGGCGGACGGAGGTGGGAGGACGGAGGGGGGCGGCCGGGGGGGGGGGGGGGCGGAGGGGGCTGCCCTGTGGGAGGGCGGCCGGGGGGGGGGGGGGGGGGGAGGGGGCTGCCCTGTGGGAGGGCGGCCACCGCGCATGCGCGGGACCCGAGTCTCTGGCGCCCCCTAGCACATGGCGCCCCGGGCGACTGCCCGAGTTGCCGGTACCTTGGGCCGGCCCTGATGAAACTATCATTGATTGTTGTTAAGACTTTTCAGGTTCACTAATGTCCCTTTAGGGAAGGAAATCTGCTGTCCTTACCCCGTCTGGCCTACATGTGACTCCAGACCCACAGCAACGTGGTTGACTCTTAACTGCCCTCTTGAAATGGCCGAGCAAGCCACTCCGCTCGAGGGCAATTAGGGATGGGCAACAAATGCTGGTCAAGCCCAGTGATGCCCACATCACATCAAATAATTTTCTCTAAAAGAAAAGACCAATTTGCGCACAGCAAGATCTAGCAGACAGTAATGTGATAAATAACCAGGTAATCTGTTTCAGCGATATCGGTTGAGGGATAAGTATTCTGATTCCACACAACAACCAAAGGTAGATACAGCGATCCCTTTCCTGCAGAAATAAAAGGATTGACAGAACTGAAGGCACCCAGAGAACTCGCTACCTCAGGTCTCTCTGTACCTCAGGTCTCTCTGTGCCTCAGGTCTCTCTGTACCTCAGGTGTCTCTGTGCCTCAGGTCTCTCTGTACCTCAGGTCTCTCTGCGCCTCAGGTGTCTCTGTACCTCAGGTCTCTCTGTACCTCAGGTCTCTCTGTGTCTCAGGTGTCTCTGTGCCTCAGATCTCTCTGTACCTCAGGTCTCTCTGTACCTCAGGTCTCTCTGTGTCTCAGGTCTCTCTGTACCTCAGGTCTCTCTGTACCTCAGGTCTCTCTGTGTCTCAGATCTCTCTGTACCTCAGGTCTCTCTGTGCCTCAGGTCTCTCTGTACCTCAGGTCTCTCTGTGTCTCAGGTCTCTCTGTACCTCAGGTCTCTCTGTGTCTCAGGTCTCTCTGTACCTCAGGTCTCTCTGTACCTCAGGTCTCTCTGTGTCTCAGGTCTCTCTGTACCTCAGGTCTCTCTGTACCTCAGGTCTCTCTGTACCTCAGGTCTCTCTGTGTCTCAGGTCTCTCTGTACCTCAGGTCTCTCTGTGTCTCAGGTCTCTCTGTACCTCAGGTCTCTCTGTACCTCAGGTCTCTCTGTACCTCAGGTCTCTCTGTGTCTCAGGTCTCTCTGTACCTCAGGTGTCTCTGTACCTCAGGTCTCTCTGTACCTCAGGTGTCTCTGTACCTCAGGTCTCTCTGTGTCTCAGGTCTCTCTGTACCTCAGGTGTCTCTGTACCTCAGGTCTCTCTGTGTCTCAGGTCTCTCTGTACCTCAGGTCTCTCTGTACCTGAGGTAACTTCATAGAAGAGCAACACCTGAACTAACAGGTCTCAGCCCCTGATCCTGAATAGGCTTCCTGGGAGCTGAGCTATGTCCCACCTCTTGATAATGGAAGGAAAGACCTGCATCTATATAGCCCCTTTTCGTAAACTCAGGATATTTCAAAGTGCAATGAAAAGCAATGAAATATTTTTTGATGCACAGTTGCTGTCACAATGTCGTGAATGCGGCAGATTATTTGCACAAAGCAACATCATTAATAGAAAGAATTTTTAGGATGTGTACAGATAATAGGTTTCCGTATCCTCATTGTTTTTTTGTCAGATGTTGAAAGACTGTTTCAGCCTGGCTGAGTACAGCAGGAGCATGGTTTATCTGGCTGAATTTGTCCGTCACAGCCACCGTGCTAAATCTTGGCTGGGGTGGGCTATATGTGTTGCCTGGCTGTGACCTGTTTCCAACGGGGCAGCGAACCCGTGATGTCCCCGTCACGGGCGCCGTACTTTCGGATTTCAAGACCCGAGGCCAGGAACAGAGGAGATAATATCGGGATAATATCAGGGATGAGGGACTTCAGCTATGTGGAGAGAATGGCCAAGCTTGACAGTGTTATGGGTTGAGAAAGTATATCATGGAGTTCACCTGACCTGGTTATGAGGAGCACAAGGGTGTTATTCAACAGAGGCCTTCACCACTTTTAATCAAAAACAAGGTTTATTCTACAAATTTAGTTAATATTTTTATAAACACACACGGTGGGCATTTTAAATCAACTATCAACATACCCCATACAGCTACAGTACCCTACATATAACCCTTAATAAATGTCCCCCTTAAACTGTTCCAATTTAATAACAAGATCCCATAAATCAGAAACCCCTTTTCAAAGGTGTGGCCCAGCACACGGCACTCACGACCTGGTTTAGATGCTCTCGCGTCCTTTCCAAAACAGCAGGTTTAAATTCCTTGCAGAAAACAATCTCTTTTCAAGTTGTCAAGCAGTCTGGAAACAGCTTTTAAAATGCAGATACGGAGACACTTCAGGACACTTGTCTGTCTGAATACAGCAGCCAAATGTGAAAACAAAAGCAAAAAAAACTCAAAGCCACCAAAACAAGCCCAGACCAAAGTGAAAGTAAAAACCCAGAGCCACAGCCCAGCTCCACCCACACAATTACATCGCTGAAGCCATGTGATAAGACAAAAACATTTCTTAAAGGGAGAATCCCAGGACAACAGGCTGGATGTTGTGAGGATGTTTCACCTCATGGGGGAAGCGAGAACTAGGCGGCACGGTAGCATTGTGGATAGCACAATTGCTTCACGGCTCCAGGGTCCCAGGTTCGATTCTGGCTTGGGTCACTGTCTGTGCGGAGTCTGCACATCCTCCCCGTGTCTGCGTGGGTTTCCTCCGGGTGCTCCGGTTTCCTCCCACAGTCCAAAGATGTGCAGGTTAGGTGGATTGGCCATGATAAATTGCCCTTAGTGTCCAAAGTTGCCCTTAGTATTGGGTGGGGTTACTGGGTTATGGGGATAGGGTGGAGGTGTGGACCTTGGGTAGGGTGCTCTTTCCAAGAGCCGGTGCAGACTCGATGGGCCGAATGGCCTCCTTCTGCACTGTAAATCTATGATCTATGGCACTCTTTCAAAATAAGAGGCCTCTCATTTAAGACGGGGATGAGGTGGAACGTCTTCTCTCAAAGGGTCAGTAATGTTTGGAATTCTCTTCCCCAAAAAGCAGTGGAGGTTGGGTCATTGATTATATTCGAAGTGGAGTTACAGATTTTTGACCGTGGGTCATAGGGGACAGGAAAGAAAGTGGAGTTAAGACCCAGGTCAACATTATTCTACTGAATAGCGCAGCAGACTGAAGAGGCCAAATGGCCTACTCCTGCTCTTATTTCTCACGTTGATACAAGCTGGGATTGTTCTTCTCAGAGCACAGAAGGTTAAAGGTAGATTCACTCGAGGTGTTCAAAATCACCAAGGGTTTTAATCGGTTCAAATCCTCTGGCAAGTGGGGCCATCACCAGAGGCCACAGAGTTAAGACAACAAGCCAAAGAGCCAGGGGGAAAATGAGGGTAATGGTTTTCACCCAAGATGGTTGCTAAGATCTGGAATACACTGCCTGAGAGGATGGGGGAATCAGATTCCGTAGAACTTTCCAAAGGCAATTGGACGTGGACTGGAAGAGGATGAATTTGCAAGGTTATGGGGGAAAAAGCTGGGGAGTGGGACCAATTAAATAGTTCTTTCAAAGATCTGGCACAGGCAAGGAATGGCCTCCTCCTGTGCTCTGCCGTTCTCTGATTCCATTATTCTTGAGGCGCATAAGTAGCAATCCCTGGGTTGGTTTCCATAGCCCCTCAGCCCCGATCGGTGCCACTGTGATATTTTCCAAAGAGACAGCGATGGCTGCGGTATGATTTCATACGGCCATCCCAAGAGAATATCGTTTGGAAATGATCACCTCAACAAATTCAGAAAGAAAATATGATATTTGCTCTCGTGGTGCTTCTGTCACAGGATGCTCACTAATTGAAGTAGGGACCGCAGAGGGAAGATTATGGTGTACTTGTAAACGCTGGCGTCAGATTAACTTCAGCAATCAGTAACAGGAGCAATCTCGGATGTGAAAGCTGAGGAAGGAGAAAGCTTTGTATGTACAGAAATCTGAATTATTGTTACATGGAAGGCCACACGCACACACAGGTTGGAGTTGTCATCTGCATTGACAAGTGAGTGTATAACGTCACTCGCAGATTCCCGTGACACCCCCATTTCTATCCCGTTATGACATTTCAGCATTTCTTTGTCAGACAGATGAGGCTGTATTTCGATCTTGTTTTCAAATTCCCACCTCCCTTTCTCTGTTACCTCTTCCAATCTTAGAACCCCGCCTCTAGCGCACCCCAGATTTTAATTGCGCTCCCATCGACGGCCTTCCCTTCACGTTCCCAAGTCCTAAGCTCTGGAATTCTATCCCCCTGCTCCCCCTTTCTCTCCTTTCAGACGCTTGTTCATACCCGTCTCTTGGATGAAGCATTTGGGTACCTGTCTTGATGTGGCTCAGTGTCCAGTTCGGTCCGATAACGCTCCTCTGGCGCCCCTTGGGACGGTTTATGCATTAAAGGCGATACATAATTGCAAGTTGTTGTTATGTTATTTAAATAAATTTAGCGTACCCAATTATTTTTTCCAATGAAGGGGCAATTTAGCGTGGCCAATCCACCTAATCCCGCACCTCTTTGGGTTGTGGGGGCGAAACCCACGCAAACACGGGAGAATGTGCAAACTCCACACAGACAGTGACCAGGAGCCGGGATCGAACCTGGGTCCTCAGCGCCATAGGCAGCAATGCTAACCACTGTGCCACCTTGCTGCCCTACGTTGTTGTTATAAATATAAAATTCATAAGCCCAAAGTGTAAAAGAACCAGAATTCTCCATTGCTGAGACTCAGAGCTGGCGCCGGCACAGGATTTGTGGAGTTCCACGACAGCAAAACTGGCGCCGCACCCGGATCGATTCAGTGACTGCGGAGGGGCTAGCACCGGCACCATGTGGAACACAATCGATTCCAATGACAAACGGTGCGGGATTCGCCGGGTCCGTGATTGACACTCGGGAGGCTGACAAGCTGCAGCCGCACACACACATTACACTCCCCACACACACTCATCCCAGCCGCACACACACATTACACTCCCCACACACACTCATCCCAGCCGCACACACACATTACACTCCCCACACACACTCATCCCTGCCACACACACATTACACTCCCCACACACACTCATCCCAGCCTCACACACACACATTACATTCCCCACACACACTCATCCCAGCCGCACACACACATTACACTCCCCACACACACTCATCCCAGCCGCACACACACATTACACTCCCCACACACACTCATCCCAGCCGCACACACATTACACTCCCCACACACACTCATCCCAGCCTCACACACACATTACACTCCCCACACACACTCATCCCAGCCGCACATACACATTACACTCCCCACACACACTCATCCCAGCCGCACACACACATTACACTCCCCACACACACTCATCCCAGCCGCACACACACATTACACTCCCCACACACACTCATCCCAGCCGCACACACACATTACACTCCCCACACACACTCATCCCAGCCGCACACACACACGTTACACTCCCCACACACACTCATCCCAGCCGCACACACACATTACACTCCCCACACACACTCATCCCAGCCGCACACACACATTACACTCCCCACACACACTCATCCCAGCCGCACACACATTACACTCCCCACACACACTCATCCCAGCCGCACACACATTACACTCCCCACTCACACTCATCCCAGCCCCACACACACTCATCCCAGCCTCACACACACATTACACTCCCCACACACACTCATCCCAACCGCACACACACACGTTACACTCCCCACACACACTCATCCCAGCCGCACACACACATTACACTCCCCACACACACTCATCCCAGCCGCACACACACACGTTACACTCCCCACACACACTCATCCCAGCCGCACACACACATTACACTCCCCACACACACTCATCCCAGCCGCACACACACATTACACTCCCCACACACACTCATCCCAGCCCCACACACACATTACACTCCCCACACACACTCATCCCAGCCCCACACACACATTACACTCCCCACACACACTCATCCCAGCCACACACACACATTACACTCCCCACACACACTCATCCCAGCCGCACACACATTACACTCCCCACACACGCTCATCCCAGCCGCACACACATTACACTCCCCACTCACACTCATCCCAGCCCCACACACACTCATCCCAGCCTCACACACACATTACACTCCCCACACACACTCATCCCAGCCACACACACACATTACACTCCCCACACACACTCATCCCAGCCAACAACATGGCACTGGTTGCGCTGGAGGGCATCCATCCCGCTGATCGATCGGCTGGGGCCAGAAGGCACCTAAGGGTGTGGCCTAGGGGGGGGACCCATACGATCGGTGGCCCTAAGTTCTTCACAGTGGACAGCCAGCAGCGTGCACAGCTGCCTCACTGCCTTCCCGGCTGCGGCAATGGTGATTCATGCCCGTCGATCCCAACCCCATAGCCCCACCTCCTGGCCAACCCCCGCTACTCCACTGAGCCCTTGTAGAAGTGCCCCCAGCCAGCAGTACAACTGTCAGCAAACTATGGCCATGCTGGACTTCCGCCACGCCCCCCCCCCCCCCAACCACCCCCCACCCCTCCCCACCCCTCTCCCTCAGCAACCACGGCGCCAGTTTCACGATTTTTGAAAGCACAAATGAACCAAAGCCGTCGGGAATTCCCCTGGTGAAGGCGGAGAATTGAGGAGGCCCCGGAGAATACCGGGTCAGGCTCGCTAATGTTTCTGCCAATGGCGTTTACTGCCATGTGCGGCGTGGAAAGCATTGCCGCCGCTGTCGTGGCAACGGAGAATCGCGATTTGGCGATTGGATTGTTCAATGTAATTGTTCAATCCCATTACATTTAACGGCTTGAAGACGGTGTTAATGGGCGGGGGGGGGGGGGGGGGGGGTGAAAGACGTGCGAGGCACACAATTCGAATGGGAGATCGAGATGTTCTAAACCAGGGGTGGGCAAACTACGGCCCGCGGAAGGTCTTTATGCGGCCTACCAAGATCAAGTCATAAAAAAAAAATTAAGGTTAATTGGGGGGGGGGGGCTGTTGGGTTACGGGTATAGGGTGGATACGTTGACTTGAGTAGGGTGATCATTGCTTGGCACAACATCGAGGGCCGAAGGGCCTGTTCTGTGCTGTACTGTTCTATGTTCTATATGAGGCGCCCAGAATCATAACCGGGTGAAGCGCCATTTTTGAAAAGTAGGGAAAAAGAGGGCTAAAGGCAGGATGCCGCCGGGGGAAGCGCTGAGGTATATGCCGCACGCTAATTGGTTACAACCGGGACTATTAATTAATATACTATGCGGCCCTTTAAAATTGTGAATTTCTGAATGTGGCCCTTGCACGGAAAAGTTTGCCCACCCCTGTTCTAAACTATGAAGGGTTTTGATAGGGTGGATGGCAGAAACCACAGCCAGCAACAGGATTGGTAACCGGAGGGCAAAGATGAAAGATAATTGGTAAAAGAACCTGAGGGGAAATAAGGAGGATTTTTCTTTTTAAACACATTGCGGTGCTGTGATCTGGAAGAAGCTGCCAGAAACCATGGGGCGCGATTGTCCGCCCCCCCACGCCGGGTGGGATAATAGCGGGAGGGCCTCCTGACATCTTTCACGCCCTCCCGCTATTCTCCCCCCCCACGCCCGACCCACGCCACGAATCGCCGCTCGCCGTATTTTGCGGCGAGCGGCGATTCTCCAAGGCCGACGGGCCGGGCGGCCGGGCCTTCACGTCCGTTTCAACACGGCAGCAAACACACCTGATCGCTGCTATCGTGAAACGGGCGCCAGATGCCCGTTTGGGGCATCTGGGGGCCCGATTGGCACGGTCGTGCCAAAGGGGGCATAGGCCCGCAATCGGTGGGTACCTATCGCGGGTCGTGCATCCGTAATGGACGCATTCTTTTCCCTCCGCCGCCCCGCAAGATCAAGCCGCCACGTCTTGCGGGGCGGCTGAGGGAAAAGACGGCAACTGCGCATCGGCCGCGTCAGCCGTCGTGACGCTTGGCGTGCGGCCTTGACGACCGTCGTCAAGGCCGCGCTGCCGTGACGCACGGGGCCGCGCTCCTAGCCCCGCCCGGGGGGGGAGAATCGGCCCCGGAAGTGGGCGTGAAGGCTGCCGTGGGTCACGGCCTGTCCCACAGCAGCCTTAATGATTCTCCGCATTTGCGGAGAATCTCGCCCCACGATGGAGCAGATTCAACCGTAAAATTCAAAAGAGAATTGGGATAGACAATCGACAGGAAAATAACACGCATGGGTTGTGGGGAATGAGGAGAGTGGGATTAATAGGATATGTGTTTCAAAGAGCCAGCACGGTAATGATGGGTCAAATGGTCTAATTCTACATCATTCGACTGTTCCTATGAATGATAAATATTTCTTCATCAGTTGTTTAATGAGCTTTATCCAGTCTCTTGAACTGGAAGAAGTGATGAAAGAGTTACACAGAGTGTTTCCATTAGCATTTACTTTAATAAATTTTGTTTTTATTCAATTAAACATGAAAGATGCCCTGAGATGTTATACAATATGTATGATGAGGCCTACTCCCTGGTTGGACTGTTTAGCTCGTCAGTTATAAATTGGATGCGAGGTTAGTGAATAACTTTGCCAGAAGTGTTGAGGTTAGTGAATAACCTGACCAGTTTAATTCAGGAGAATTTAATTTGCTGCTGACAGGATTTTCGCTAACGAGGGGGCGCAGTTTAATGAATTGGCAAAGGCGCTGGAAGGCAGATGTGGAGAATTTGTTTTGTGCGTGATCAGGAGTTAGCTGCCTGAAAGAGCAGCGGAAACCAATTTAACGGCAGCTTTCAGAAGGGAACTGGATATACTCTTGGGAAGGGACGACCTGCAAGGTCTTGTAGAACGAACGGGGGTGCTGGGGGGGGGGGGGGGGGGGGGGGGGGGGGGGGGGCAGTGGTGAAGCTGCACTGAACTACAATGAGGTACCTCTTGATGTGTTATCTGTGCTGGTCAAACATCGACTGCAACTGGATGCAGTAAAACGAGAAACAGGCTTCCGACCCAGGAGATGGTACAACACTGTTTTATTGAACCTGTTGATTGCTGTACATAATCTGCTGTGGGTTGACACTCTATTAACCTAACTGATAACCTAGTCTGGCTTGACCAGACTACCTCTCTATCACATGGTGATGATGTTCATTGGCCTGTGCACTGCGACTATCTCCCTAGCCATGTCCTGTGAGAGAGGGACAGCCTTAATGCCCTGTGGGCTTTATAGTGGTGATGTCCTGCCTGCTGAATGGTTGTTCCGTGTTCATTGGTTATCCTGTGTGTCAATCACTGCCTGTCTGCATCTCATGATATACATGAGTGGATATTATGACACCTCTGAAGTGTAGTCACTGTTCTGAGGTCGGAAACATAGAATCATACAATTTACAGTGCAGAAGGAGGCCATTCGGCCCATCAAGTCTGCACCGGTCCTTGGAAAGAGCACCCTACACAAGCCCACACCTCCTCCCTATCCAACCCTTTTTGACATTAAGGGCAATTTAGCACGGCCAACCCACCTAACCCGCACATCTTTGGACTGTGGGAGGAAACCGAAGCATTCGGAGGAAACCCACGCAGACACGGGGAGAACATGCAGACTCCGCACAGACAGTGACCCAAGCCTGGAATCGAACCTGGGACCCTGGAGCATTGAAGCAACTGTGCTTTTTTTTAAAATAAATTTAGAGTATCCAATTATTTTTTCCAATTAAGGGGCAATTTAGCGTGGCCAATTCACCTAACCTGCACATCTTTGGGTTGTGGGGGCGAAACCCACGCAGACACGGGGAGAATGTGCAAACTCCACACGGACAGTAACCCAGGGCCGGGATTCGAACCCGGGTCCTCAGCGCCGTAGGCAGCAATGCTAACCACTGTGCCACCGTGCTGCCCTGCAACTGTGCTAACCACTGTGTTACCGTGCTGCCCATGGTGCACAAGATAGGCACAGCAAGCTCCCTGTTATGGGCCAGAGTTTCGAGAACCCCAAAATGTATCATGCAGTTCACCTGACCCACAATGTTTACTAGATTGTGGTATTGGGAGCACACGGCCCACTCTACAGGTGTGGTACAGCAGAAATGGAAAAGTATTTTTTAAAGCAAAACAATGTTTATTCTATGAACTCAAGTTAACCTTTTTAAAACATACAGTGAACATCGTAGCAACCATTAATTCAAATACAACCCGAAAGAATACAACACTAAGTAATCCTTAATAACTTCCCAAACAACATCCAGAAGACAATAGAAACACCTTTTCACAGAAGCACATCAGGTTTACATTCACTACTGAAAACATTTATAATTCTGAATTCGCCAAATGATCAAGAGATAGTCTTTTCATGGCAGAGAGAACAACAGTAAACCTGCTCTGTCTGGCTTCAGCTCCAACACTGAAAACGGAACCAAAAAACCACAGACACACCCAAGCTTTTCTCAAAGTGAAACTAGAAAGGAGAGCCAGAGCTCAGCTCCACCCACACTCTGACATCACTGCAGTAACATGAGCAACCAAACATTTCTTAAAGCGACATTCACATGACACTTCCCTCCAAGAAAAAATAAATAAACCATCGACTTCAAGATGGTTTCATTTTTCACCTTTTCACTATCCTCTAAGAAATGCACACCATAAATATACTTTTTCGCTTTAAAAAACTACACATGCAAACAGCTACAATAATATAGTCCATTTTTTTTCTTCTTCCTCCAACTGAAATCCTTCTCGATTGACAGTCTCTTTGAACAAGAAGATCTCTGCACGATCCATCCATTTCTCCATATCTCGGCATGGCTCTTTAAAGTCAGATACTTTAGTTCAATCTGATCACAGAATCCCTCTGTAATTCTCCAACACAGGAGCATTGGTTATCACAGCTTTCAGCCAGTCAAATGCCTGTTGAAACTCCGCTGTCCACTGAAATTTTCAACGTTTCTTCAGCAAGTCCATCAGAGGAGCAATCACACTACAAAAGTTTTTCACCAATGTTCGATCAAATCCACTCATGCCAAGAAATCGCATAATTTCCCTTTGCCTTGAGGGTATCGGAAACTCCTCAATAACTGTTGGTTTCACATCCCGTGTGACCATTCGACCCTGTCCAATTGTATGGCCAAGGAAAGTGACTTGGGCTTTTCCAAATTCACTTTTGGCTAGTTTAATCACCAAACCAGCCTCCTGAAGTCGATTGAATAACGCTATCAGATGTTTTAAATGTTCTTTCCATGTCTGGCTGAAAATTACCAGATCGTCGATGTATACCGCACAATTGGGTAATCCTGAAACCACTTTGTTAGTTAACCGTTGAAATTTGGCTGGGGCGTTTTACGTGCCAAATGGCATAACTTTGAATACCCATCTGGCGTCACAAAAGCTGAAATCTCCTTCACCCTTTCGAATAAAGGTACCTGCCAGTAACCTTTGGAAATAAAAGCTGATTGTCCCACTTTCTCAATGCAATCCTCCAAACGTGGGATAGGATAAGAGTCCATTCTTGTAACTGCATTAACCTTTCTATAGTCCACACACAACTGTTGGGTACCATCTGGTTTTGATACCATCACTATGGGTGAGCTCCATTGGCTGCAAACAACTTCAATTATGCCACTTTTAAGCATACTCTCAATCTCTTTGTTAACCTGTGCCAATTTTAAAGGGTTAAGTCTACCTGGATATTTCCCACATCTACGTCAGGTATAACCATTTTAATACTTCCCAATTTATCTCTACAAACGTGCCCACGTAGTACCAATAACTCTTTCAGGTCAGTCCGTTTTTCCCCTGGAAGGTAACTCAACAATTTATCCCAATTTTTAAGAACATCCTAATTTTCCAATTTAATTTGAGGTATGTCAAATTCACAGTCATCTGGATTTGGTTTGTCACTTTGAGTTAGAATCATTAAAACCTCCTCCTTTTTCTCTCCTTCCCTTTCAAAGTACCTTTTAAGCATATTCACATGACACACTCGGTGAGTCTTCCTTCTAACTGGTGTTTTTACCACATAATTCACCTCACTTAATTTCCTTTCAATTTGATGAGGTCCACAAAACCTTGCTTTTAAAGGTTCACCTACCACTGGTAACAAGACTAAAACTCTATCTCCACTGGCAAAACTACGAATTTTGGATTTCTTGTCCGCTACCCGTTTCATCACATTTTGTGCAACTTTTAAATGTTGTCTAGCCAATTCACCTGCTCTATTTAATCGTTCCCTAAAATTTGACACGTTATCCAATAATGTAATTTCCGATTTCTCACTCACCAATTTTCCCTAAATCAATTTAAGTGGACCTCTTACCTCATGACCAAAAATTAGTTCAAAAAGACTAAATTTAGTTGATTCATTAGGTGCATCCCTAATTGCAAACAGTTCAAATGGAATTCCTTTATCCCACTCCTCTGGATAATCTTGACAATAAGTCCTCAATATTGTCTTTAATGTCTGATGACACCTTTTGAACGATCCCTGCGGTTCTGGATGGTATGCAGTTGATTTAAATTGTTTTATTCCTAAGCTATCCATAACTTCTTTGAATAACCTTGAGGTAAAATTTGATCCTTGATCCAATGGTATTTCTGTGGGTAGTCCATATCTAGTAAGGAATTTAAGTAATTCCTCCACAATCCTTTTAGCTGTAATATTACGTACTGGGATGGCCTCTGGAAACCTAGTAGACACATTCATTATCGTCAAAAGCTATTGATTCCCACTTTTCATTTTATGAAGCGGTCCTACGCAATCAATTCGGCCCTTGTAAAAGCTTCTTCAAATGGTGGAATGGTTATTAAGGGCGCTGGTTTTATCACTGCTTGAGGTTTCCCTATCTCTTGACAGGTGTGACATGATTGACAAAATTTAACGACATCTTTATGTAGTACAGGCCAATAAAAATGTTTTTGTATTTTAGCTTGAGTTTTCCTTATTCCCAAATGACTTCCCACTGGTACCTCATGTGCAACTCGCAACACCTCCTTTCTATACCCTACCAACAATACTACTTGATAAACTTCTGCCCACTTTTTATCCGCCTACATATGTAAAGGTCTCCATTTCCTCATCAAGTCATCACTTTTACGGTAATAACACTCTGGTTTACACTCAGATTCCGCTTCCGCATATGCTTTCATGATACATCCGTTTTATTTCTATATCCTTTTGTTGCAACTCCGCCAATTTTCCTGAACTAAAAATATCCACCTCATCCTCCACCTGTTCATGTTCTTTATCAACCAGCCGATCAAAAATCGTTTCTGATAATTGCACTTCCACTTCATCTTCACTCTTCGATTTCTCCTCTTGTCTTAAGCTGTGACTTTGCAACCTTGTTACTACACAATCCGGAAAAATCCCAGGATATTGGTCCTTCAACACTTCAGTTGTCTGATTTTCCACTGGCTTATCAACCACAGTAGGCATTTTCTTCAACCACCAACACTGTGACTTTACATGGCCTAGTTTATTAGAGTGAAAACATTTGAAACTTTTCATTTCTTTTCCACCCTCCTAGATTTCATTTTTAATCTGAGGCACACTCTCCTTATTGTCTCCCATCAAATCACCTTTACCACTTGAGTATTCCTCATGTCCCCAGTTTCTATCCCTCACAGGCTGAAACTGATGTCGGAAACCAAGCTTTGATTTATGAACTAATTCATAATCATCTGCCATTTCTGCTGCTAACGCCGCAGTTTTAACCCTCTGCTCTTCCACATGAGTTCTCACTACATCAGGAATTGAACTTTTTAATTCCTCCAAAAGTATAATTTCTCTGAGAGCTTGATACGTTTGGTCTATTTTCAAAGCCCTTCTCCACCTATCAAAATTACTCTGTTTGAGTCTTTCAAACTCCATGTATGTTTGACCAAATTCTTTCCTTAAATTTCTAAACCTTTGTCTGTCGGCTTCAGGCACTAGTTCATATGCACCTAAGATGGATTTTTTTCATCTCCTCATATGTCCCAGATACCTCCTCCAGTAGTGATGCAAACACTTCACTAGCCCTACCTACCAGCTTTGTTTGAATCAGTAATACCCACATGTCCTGTGGCCATTTCATTTGTTTAGCTACCTTCTCAAATGAAATGAAAAAGGCTTCTACCTCCTTCTCGTGAAACCTTGGCAATGCTTGGACATATTTAAATAGATCCCCGCCAAGCGTCATCCAACTGTACGTTTCCCTTTATATCTTCCAATTTTAACTGACTGTCATGTTTCATGGCCATTTTCTGAAGTTCAAACTCTCTCTCTTTATCATTTTCCCTGATCTGTATCTCCCTTTCTCTTTTTTTTTGTTCTACTAGGGCTATTCTTTCTTTTCTCCTTTGTTCTCTCTCTCTTTCTTTTTCCTCTTTCTCGTACTCAAGCTGCTTTAATTCTTTGTCATGTTCCAAGTTTAAGTTTAAGTTGTAACTGAATTTTTGCCATTTCCAACGAGTCAGACTCTATCTCAGGCAACTTTAAATGCTTAGCAACCGCCATAATTACCTCACCTTTTCACATTTTGTCAGGTAATGTCTGCTTTTAGTCTCTGTCCGTAAGGTGCTGCGTGTGACCGTCTCCACCCACAAAAACGTCTGAGCCTCTGAAAGAGCCATTTGTCCACAACACACTCCCCACTTAAACTGAAATATCACACCTGAAAAGCAACCTCAATATGCTCAGTCCTCACTTTCTTTAAGTTCACAAAGCCAATCCAATAGATAGACTTTTATCCTGGACGAGCCCCCAATTTGTTATGGGCCAGGGTTTAGAGAACGCCAAAGTGTATCATGGAGTTCACCTGACCCACAACTTTTAATAGATTGTGGTACGGGGAGCACACGGCCCATTCTACAGGGGTGGGTACAGCAGAAATGGAATTACAAAAAAGTATTTTTTAAAGCAAAACAATGTTTATTCTAGGAACTCAAGTTAACCTTTTTAAAACAGACAGTGAACATCTTAGCAATCATTAATTCAAATACAACCCCCAAAGAATACAACACTAAGTAATCCTTAATACCTTCCCAAACAACATCCAGAAGACAAAAGAAACACCTTTCAACAGAAGCACATCAGGTTTACATTCACTACTGAAAACATTTATTATTCTGAATTCACCAAATGATCAAGAGATAGTCTTTTCATGGCAGAGAGGACAACAGTACACCTGCTTTGTCTGGCTTCAGCTCCAACACTGAAATCAAAACAAAAAAACAGACACACCCAAGCTTTTCTCAAAGTGAAACTAAAAAGCAGAGCCAGAGATCAGCTCCACCCACACTCTGACATCACTGCAGTAACATGAGCAGCCAAACATTTCTTAAAGCGACACTCTCATGACACTCCCACAATAATGTGATGGTTAGTAGATAATCTTTGTTCGCGATGGGCATTGAGAGATAATCATTGGCCAGGACACCTGGGAAACTTCCTCTCCTTATCTGAAGCAGTGCCAAAGAATATTTCATTTCCATCTTAGAGGGCAAGCAGGACATGAGCTTACCTTCTCATCTCAAGCACGGCAGTACTCCCTCAGCTCTGCTTGGAGGAGCAGCTTGGGTTGTTGTGCCCAGCCAGCCTTACGACTTAGAGGTCACAATCCTATCAACGATGGAAAGGCAGGGATGGGCTGACTGGCCTCCCGCTGTGTCTTTAAGGTCCTCCAATACTTCCATTACTCTTTGACATTGTATTTTTTTCAATTTTAGTGTATCCAATTCATTTTTTCCAATTAAGGGGCAATTTAGTGTGGCCAATCCACCTACCCTGCACATCTTTGGGTTGGGGGCGAAACCCACGCAGACACCGGGAGAATGTGCAAACTCCACACGGACAGTGACCCAGAGCCGGGATCGAACCTGGGACCTCGGCGCCGTGAGGCAGCAGGGCTAACCCACTGCGCCACCGTGCTGCCCTCTCTTTGACATTGTGATGCTGTTCTCTGTTATCATGACCAGCACAGGCTTGGAGGGCCGAAGGGCCAGTTCCTGTGCTGTATTGTTCTGTGTTCTTTTAGGTTGGGTATAGAGGGATATGGCATTAGGATGTGCTGAGAGTTTTTGGCCAAGGTTGGTATCATGGCCAGTACAGGTTTGGAGGGCCGAAGGGCCTGTTCCTGTGCTGTATTGTTCTTTGCTCTTTGTGTTGGTTCTTGGAAAGGTATTTTCACATTTCCAACCCGATTCTCCAACGGCACCCATCCCAGTGGAACCTATGGGCTTAAATGGTATTCTGCTGCTGATGATTAATGGTTTGACATTGTGTTAATGTTAACCTTTAACCTTAGCTTACTTGCTAAATAAGGTAACGTGTTTCTAAAATTGCAATGCTTTAAAATAACTAATTGATTCTAAAACCGACCACCAATTCCAAGACGCTGGTGTCTGATCTTTTGAACGGAGCCGTAGAAGCACCAGCACATTTGTTTCTGTTCGAATTTACAGCATCAGGCCATTCGGCCGGACTGTTCTCTGCTGCAGCTCATGGCTCCCCAATAACCACGACTTCAAAACGAAAATAATGGTCATCGACAATGTTAAACCAGCAGTTCCCAAACTGGGGGCCATGAGCCCCAGTGGTGATGCGATATGCAGACACACACACATAATGATATACAGACAAGCAGCTAATGGACACAGAGAACAGGACTTGACCAATAAGCAGGCAGGACACTCAGGGGTGGGATGTGACTATAAAAGACACGAGGCACTGACACTCCGCCTCTTTCCACTGATGAACATCTAGAGAGTCAGTCAAGGGTGTTGTTACAATCTCACACCTCCACCACGTGGCTAAGTGCTAGTCTGGTTCAGTCAGGCAGAGTAACCACACTTAAGTTAGCAGAGAGTCGGACTCACAGAGAACTGTGCTAACTGTGCTATTAGTTCAGTAAACCTGACTGAACTAACTTCAAGATCTGGAGTATCTTTCTGATCTAACCTGCATCCTGTTGCAGCCAGTGTTAGACCAGTGTACCTAAAACGACAGTAGGAATGTTTGGAGTGAGCCACAACCGCACCTGTGTTACTGTCTTATTAATGTTATAATTCCAAAGTAAATTACAGATATTCTTCTTGCATCACTACACTGAATCTAATAAAGCTCCTCAGGAAATTAGATTGAATAGATAGTATCTTATTAAAGCATAAACTGGAAGGCAAATAAATCAGAAACAGGCTCAATCTCTAAGCTCTGCCAATGTTTGCCATTCAGTACAACTGCACGCAATGGACCTAAATCAACCAGATTGTTCTGCAGGTTCATAACTGATTGTCAAGCTCTTCACCTCCTGAACTCATTGGCTGATTTGTGTCTTGACATAACCTGCATTATGAAAACGCCGTTAGTTTCCCAGTGAGATCGGACCAATGCACTCAGCGAGCAATAGGATTTGGACTGGATTTGGGTTTATTGGGTGCCGAGGTACAGTGAAAAGTATTGTTCTGCGTACAATCCTGGAAGATCGTTCCATACAAGAAAAACAAAGGACATATGATAAATACACAATGTAAATACATCGACGTCGGGTGAAGCATACAGAGTGTAGTACTACTTGTTATATTACTGAATTGTAATATAAATATTATCCATTTGTCTTGCCGAGTTGTATTGAATTCTGATGATAAATAGCCAAAGTCTTCCAGGTGATGACAAATTATTTATTGAGTAATATAATAACATACTTGTGAGTTCCTTAACTTTAATACTTTGACTAGTAAACAAGTAAGTTTAGATTAAACTAACAATTATATTAATACACTACACTCTGATCTGTTCACGTCTTCACTCTAGTTGTTCTCCACACACACTAACTAAGCAAAGAGCGGGAAACTCCCTATATAGCTCTTGTTAGTGTTGCCATCTAGCGATCATTTGTCTGTACTTTACATTTACTGAACACGTATTAACACATACAGAGATCACTATACTACTCAGTAGAGTAGATGCTTAGAGAGATCGGATCAGTCCATAAGAGGGTCATTCAGGGTGGAGAACAAATCCAAAGCTTCGGGGATTTTGGCGGGGGTTTGCGGACGTCATGTCCACGGTGTTAAAAACAAGGGTGGCGCTGAGTGCAGAGGTGGCGATTTTCGGGGTGTTGGGAGATCCGGGAATCCAGGAGGAGAAAGAGGCAGACCTTCTGGCCTTTGCTTCCCTGGTAGCCCGGAGACAGATACTATTAGCTTGGAGGGACTCAATGCCTCCGAAGTCGGAGACCTGGCAATCGGACATGGCTAGCTTTCTCTGTCTGGAGAAAACTAAGTTCGCCTTGAGAGGGTCAGTGTTAGGGTTCACCCGGAGGTGGCAACCGTTCGTCAACTTCCTTGTGGTAAATTAATCGTCAGCACACTGGGGGACGGGGGAGAGGAGTAGTTTAGGCTAGAGTAGGGGGTACGAAAGGTAAACTGTTTTTGCACTATGTCTATGATTTCATGTATCTTGTCTATTTTGGTGTTTCTCCACCAAAAATACCTCAATAAAATGTTCATTTAAAAAAAGGGTCATTCAGGAGTCTGATAACAGCGGGGAAGAAGCTGTTTTTGAACCTGTTTGTGTGTGTTCTCAGACTTTTGTATCTCCTGCCCTATGAAAGACGTTGGAATAGGGAATAACCCGGGTGTTTTTTATCCTGCAGGGTTTTAGCTGTGGTAATCCATGAAGCACAATGTTGAGAATTACTATAAGGTGCGTTAGGGTCACTATCAATGCCTCCCCACACTGCTAGGTAGCCCTCTGCTACCATTCACAGGCAGGTCGCATTGAAACTGATACAGGATGAATTGCAATGCTTGGGGTGCCTCAATGCATCTTAATGTTGATAACCAACATAGACAGCGGAGGGGTTTATTAGCTTTGCTGCATATCAGCGGGTCCAGAAACTCATCTGAACTGCACTCACCCAAAAGGAGCACCTGTAAAAGAGTAATTATGTAGAACACAACCCAGAAACAGGCCAGGTTCTGCAAGAGCCTTCACCTACCTTACTTCATCCCACCTTTTCTGCACATCCCCCTATTTCTTTCTCCTCCATGTGTATATCTAGTTTGTCCTCTGTACTATTCACTTCAGCCACACCCCGTGAGAGCGAGTTCCACATTCTCACTCTCCCCGAGTAATGAACTTTTTTCCTGAAGTCTTGTATTATGTTATAGTGATGGCCTGAACTCTCTCCACAAGTGGAAATATCTTCACCTGCATTTGCCCTATCAAACACTTTCAGGATTTCAAGTCCATGATCAAGTGAAATTCTACAATCGATGTGACTGTGCAATCCAGAAGACCTTTGACTTCTTCGTGTAGCTTTTCCCATTCTCCCAATTTCCAACCACATGGCTTGACACACTCAGTTACCAGTCCACTCCATTATATTCCAGGGAGTTTGAACCTGAAACTGCAGGTGTTGTTAAATTCGATGTTTTTCTCATGGGCTGCACACTTCTCCAGTCATCAAAGACCCGGGGGCGCGATCTAACCAAATTCCAACCAAGTCCTGAGACAAGTGCGTGTAGCCGGGTGTTTCCTGGCGCTCACAGCGCTATCGGGACTTTGTTGCAATCCGGGGCCTCAGTGGGGGAATGCCCCACCGTTTGTGGGGACCAGCACTGAACGGCACTCGCCTGAGATCTCTGAGGCGAAGAGGCTCGATTCCAGGGCCTCGGTAGATACGGCGAGTGCATATTAGAGTGAGACTGGCTGTCTCGTCTTATATGCAGATTTGAAACGTAGTGACCCCGGCCACAATGGGCGGGATTCGGATCACAACGTCTCATGAGATCACGTTAGATCTCATGAGGCGGAGCGAGCCATGTAGATCCTGGAAGAAGGATCTCCCGGCGTCTACCAGCTGTGTCGCGCCCCCGATTTAACAAAGCAACAGTGTGACCATTCTCTGTCGCGTGATCAGTTGCGCAAAGCTCAAGGGGCAGCACGGTAGCATGGTGGTTAGCATAAATGCTTCACAGCTCCAGGGTCCCAGGTTCGATTCCCGGCTGGGTCACTGTCTGTGCGGTGTCTGCACGTCCTCCCCGTGTGTGCGTGGGTTTCCTCCGGGTGCTCCGGTTTCCTCCCACAGTCCAAAGATGTGCGGGTTAGGTGGATTGGCCATGCTAAATTGCCCGTAGTGTCCTAAAAAAAAAGGAAGGTTAAGGGGGGGGTTGTTGGGTTACGGGTATAGGGTGGATACGTGGGTTTGAGTAGGGTGATCATTGCTCGGCACAACATCGAGGGCCGAAGGGCCTGTGCTGTACTGTTCTATGTTCTAACCAATGGCAGTAATTTCCTCCTGTCTGACCATCCTTCGGGATTTCTCCACTCCCCGAATTGTTGAGCAGCCCAGTTTCATATGTCACAACACTGGTGGTTGAGCTTTCAAGGGCTAAGGCTCTAAGCGCTAGCATTCCCTCCCGAGAGATCTGTACCTTTCCCTCTCTCTTTCCACCTCCTCAAAGAGGCTCCCTAAATCTCCTCTTTGATCATCGGCACTAATGCTTGGCTCGGCGTCAGGTTTTGTTTGGTAACGCTCTTGTGAAGTGCCTTGGGATATTTAAATATTTAGCAGGCACTGCGGAATTGTAGCTGTCATTCTTCAATCAATTAACGTGCAAATGAATTACTGCAATAGTGCGATTGTTGCCAATATCCTAGCCACCAATTTTGGTTATCGTTAATCCCAACCCACATCTAGAGAAGGGAAGAACACACAGTTGTCGGTTCAGTGAGGCACAGCGGGGGAATCCTGCTCACCTTCAGATAGCTTTGTGTCCACAGAAACCACCAGAGCAGATAGATGGGTCTCAATGCTTCCTGAGAACAGCACTTCTGGCAACGTTGTACTCCCTTCGCACAGCATTGAGTGCCAACCGGATTACGTGCACAAATCATTGAAGATTGAAATTCAAGCCTTCTAATAACCAGGAGCCAAAATTGCCACTCATATGAGTAAAGAAACTATGTGATGTAAGGGCATGAGAAATGAGGCCATTGTCTTCTACCTACGAGGGCTGGTTTAGCTCAGTTGGCTGGACAGCTGGTTCGTGATACAGAGCGAGGCCAGCAGAGCGGGTTCAATTCCCGTAACGGCTGAGGTTATTTACGAAGGCTCTGCCTTCTCAACCTGGCCCCTCGCCTGAGGTGTGGTGGCCCTCAGATTAAATCACCACCTGTCAGCGCTCCCCCCTCAAAGGGGAAAGCAGCCAATGGTCATCTGGGACTATGGTGACATCACTTTACTTACTTACTTTACCTCCCTCCACTTTCCCATTCTCCTCCTATACCCTCGACTCCTTTGGTGTCCAAGCATCTATCCATCTCCTTGTCGAATGCACTCAACAGCTGAGCAGTCACAGCTCTCTGGGATTATGGCAGCCTGAAAATGCAGTTTATTGGAAGAGTGTCAAAATGATGTTTATTTGAGTCACTGAGGAGTGATGGATATTTGTACCAAGTTCCGCTTTGGAATGTTGAAACTAAATGGCCGACGGACATCTATGGCATTGTCCCTGTTGCTCGAGCTCTTGAGAACCAGGAGTGAAATTATTTTCCAACATCACTTCCCTAAGAATATCAAACAAGAGTGGGAACAAACCTTCACTTGGTGCTCAATCGGTGGTTTTGGTTTTCTAACCTTGCACAGTGACTATATGGAAATTGGAAGAGGTCGCTGAGTTACAGCATCTTATAGAGTCTCATTCTGGCCAATTAAGTTATAGACGCCCTTGAGTCATAAAAAGAAAAATTAAGTTGGGGAGTTCGAAAGCAACATTTTGCACCTTTTAACAAACAACTAGTTCCCAGTGATCCCAGGATACCTGTCACTTGAAATTTCTCACCACACCATTTTAGAGAAGGTGTCAACACATTTATTCTAAACAGTTTAACACGTCTACAGAAATAGCTGAGCGAGGAAATGTAAATGAATGAATTAGGATTTATAACCTACAGCATAATTCCAACACCTTTGTGTTTGTCCTTTTTCATTCAAATGTTGAAATCTGCTGTTTTAAAAAGATTCCCACTTCCTCCTTCTCACCCACATTGGCACAGAACTGCATTAAGTTGACAAGGTAAAGCAATGCCCAAAACTTTAAATGCTCTCCTCATGTTCAAATCCCTCCATGGCTTCACTCGTCTCGACTCCTGTAGCCTCTTCCCTCCCGACAACTCTCTGAGATCTCTGCGCTCCTCCAATTCTGGCCTCTCTCTTTTGAATCCCCAGTTTGAATCATGCCACCAATAGCTGCCAGGCCTTCAGCTCTCTCCAGTAACCCCCCCCCCCCGCTCTAAACCTCTCCGTCTCTCTCACCTTTTTAAAGAACGCACCTTAAAATTTCTCTCTTTGACCAGGTTTTGGGTCGTCTGATCGAACACCTCCTTGTGAGATTTGGTGACAACTTTAGTTTGATAACATCCATAACATCCTGTTTCGAGGATTAAATACTCGAGGCCATTGTGATATTTAACAATAACATTTTCAGATCATCTCTATGGGGCAAACGGTCATGGACAAGTTTTGAGGTGATTTTGTAAAACTACTCAAATGTTATTCGTGCAGCATTGAAGTCAGCATGTGTCTTTGCTAAAACCTATTTCCAGGAGCAAGCTGTGGCACAGTGTGGATATCGGTCCAGAATATTCTAAAATAATTCATAGAAATATAGAATATTTCACCACAGAAGATCATTTGGCCCATTGAGTCTGTGCCAGCTCTTTCGAAGAGCTATCTAGTTAATCCCACTCCCTAATCCTTCCAATATTCCTGTAGCCTTTTCTCCTTTGAGCATTATCCAATCTTTGACAGTTACTATTGAAAGAGTGTCTGACACCCTGTAAGCAAATCTTAAATCCTAAATCCTTAACACATGCTGCATAAAAAATACGATACAAAAGAGAAAATGCTGGAAAATCTCAGCAAGTTTGGCAGCATCTGTAGGGAGAGAAAAGAGCTAACGTTTCGAGTCCAATGACTCTTTGTCAAAGCTAACAGACAGAGAAAGTGGGAAATATTTATACTGTGGGGTGAGAATGAAAGATGAGTCACAGCCACAGAAACCCAGGGAAACGGGGTGCTAATGGCCACAGATACCAAGGGGAAAGAGTGTTAATGGCAGTCCCCAGGGAGGACAAAAGATGCGAGAGGCCAAACAGCAGAGAAACTAACATCAGAGGCTAAACTGTCTCGGTGGGGTAGAGCTGATCAGCTGAAGTTGTTGAATTCGATGTTGAGACCGGAAGGCTGTAGCATGCCTAACACGGAAGATGGGATGTTGTTCCTCCAGTTTGCGTTGAGCTTCACTGGAACATTGCAGCAGGCCAAGGACAGACATGTGGGCATGGGAGCAGGGTCATGTGTTAAAATATTTTCTTTTCATCCCACCAGCCTCCGTATGCAAAGCATAATCCTCCGCCATTTTCGCCAACTTCAGCGTGATGCCACCACCAAACACATCTTCCCTTCACTCCCCCTTCACTCCCTCTTTCAGCATTCTGCAGAGACCGTTCCCTCCGAGATAATCCAGTCCACTCCTCCACCATACCCAACTCCTCTGTTGAGATTTTCCAGCATTTTCTCTTTCCTTTCAGATTCCAGCAGCCGCAGTAATTTATTTTTATAAACAATACGATTGTCCTCTTGTCGTTTCCAGCACTTTTGCCAATCGCCTTAAACCTGTCTCCTCTAGTTATCAACCCGCCTGTACTTATTCAATCTGAAGCCTGCACAATACCCTTCTCTACTGCTGGGCCGTGGGACAGATAATCAGGCAAACATTAGGCGCGATCCAACCAAAGAAAAGAGCCCGTTTTGGCGGGTTACGGGGTTCGTTCCAGGCTCTACCTCGCTGTCTAATGGCACTTTGTTTTTCTTTCGGGCCTCAGCAGGTAGCGCCTTGCCGAAGCCTCGGTCGCGTTTCTTGCACTGAGGAACTCCGCTCGTAAGTGCAGGAAGAGAGCGGGGCGCCATTTTTAAATGGCACCCCAATCACTCAACTCCCGGCTGTGACCCCTGTTATGGGCAGGGTTTCGAAAACTCCAAAATATATCATGGAGTTCACCTAACCAACGACTTTTAATAGATTTTGGTTATGGGGAGCACTCTCCAGGTGTTATGCAACAGAGACCTTAAGTATTTTTAAAACAAAACAATGTTTATTCTATGAACCCAGTTAACATTTTATAAACACACAGTAAACATCTTATCAACTACCAGCACACGTAACCCCACAGATACAATACTCTATAGGTAACCCTTAATACCTTTCCCAGCAACATCCATAAATTAAAGCCTTTTTACAAAGACAGCAGGTTTAAACTCTCTGCAGAAACCGGTGTTACTTTGAAATCAGCCAGTGAGCTGAAGACATTCTTTAGCTTGCAGAGAGAGATCAGAACATCGTCTTGCTTTGAATACAGCACTCCAACACTCAAAACGAAAGTCAAAACGACAGACAGCCCAGCTCCACCCACACGCTGACATCACTGCAGCTATTTGATAAACGCCCATTTCTTAAAGGTAGATCCCGAGCGTTGATTTGATCTGGCACATTTAAGCTCACTTATCTACGCAAGTCTGGGTCTCGCAATTGTGGGCGGGATCCAGATCACAACATCTCTCGCGATCGCGTCAGATCTCCCGAGGCGTAACGACCGTCGAGAATCCCGGAAGAGGATTCTTGCGTGATCTACTGGCCGCGCCCCACCCCGTGGCCGGTAAATCGCGCCCATCATTATCTGTTCTTGTGATACCTCAATGAGTTCTAACCCCTTTCACTTGCCCTGCCTTGCCTGTTGTGGAATTGAGTTAAAGCTATACCTTCGGTTCACCGCAACCCAAAATAAGCTATCCCGGAATTACTTTGAGAGCAATGATGCAACAAACGCGGGAGAGAGGGAGAGTGGACATGGATAGGATGCTGAGCGGGGCTGGTTTAACACACTGGGCTAAATCACTGGCTTTGAAAGCAGGCCAGCAGCACGGTTCAATTCCCGCACCAGCCTCCCAGAACAGGCGCCGGGATGTGCCGACTAGGGGCTTTTCACAGTAACTTCATTTGAAGCCTACTTGTGGCAATAAGCAATTTTCATTTCATTTTTTCATTTTCATTCGAAGGGTTGGTGCAACTTCGATTAGCTGAGTTCTTCACTTTTCAATGGCGGAGTGGATCATAAGATCCCGCACCTCCCCGCGTCTCCCCCCCCCCCCCCCCCCCCCCCCCCCCCCCCACCCCTCCCCCAGACCCACCTGGGTTGCACAGGGCCAGGACAACCATTTGGCCAACTAGGTAGTCACTCCGAGCAGCAAAACGTTGGTGGGGTGGGGGCTGGGGAACATTCAAAATGAGCTATTCATGAAGCTACACAGGTGAACAAAGAAGCTTCAGCAGTGGGAATGAAAGGCTTACACCTCCCGATATACATCCCCATAAACCGACACGCATACAAATTTCCATATATTTACACGCAGACCTTCCCATAATGTCATCCAATTCCTCACTCTGTTTGTGTGACAGTGTTACAAATTTGTACATCCACATCACCATTCTAAAACTGCAAACCAAAAAATAATATCGAAGAATATAATTGAATTGAGTCCACTCTATGGTAATGATTATTGCTTGTGTAAGCTGCGCTTTAAATCATTGAGTAATTGTTGGAGGAACAAATGATATTACATCATGCAGAACATATTGCACATTATAATCTTCATTTTCTCTGGTACATACTCTGTGAAAAATGCAGAATGACGAGATTGTACAACCAGTATCAGAATTTTACATGTAAACTTAATTTGTCATTATAAATGCGGAATTGTTATTCACGCTAATGCACAATGGTCACTTGCACAAGTTAATTTGTGACGGGGTGGCCGTTGAAGGCTGAAGGTTCACCAAGGGTGTATAGTAGTTTTGCACCGGACTTGGGGTTTCATACGGACCTGGCTCTCTCATGCTAACTGCCTCAAGAAGAGCAACATGGGAGAGAGAGCCTGAGGCAGGCAATAGGGTCATGAACAGAATATTGCAAAGGACCTGCCACCTTTCTCAGGCATGGAGCCTGAGTGCCTTTACCACACATGGAGGGGGAGTGCACTTCCTGGGAGCATATGCCTGAGAAACTGGCATGGTGCTATTGGGTTTCTCAGCTCCCAACTTTATTTAAACCATCAATTCATTCCAATTCGAACACACTCAGAATTGATTTTGTTTTTCCAAAGCAACCAAAAGGTTGCTGAGATCAACGCAGATTTACAACAAATGGTCACTGAGTCAGCGGGAGAGAAGCGGGTACATTCCTCTCCTGCTCTGGGTCTGCCCTGACCTCTTGCTCAAGGCTTAACTGTCCTATTCTTTCAAAAAGGTGCATGTTTCTTTGAGTTGGAGCGCTGGCTAATTTGTCATGAGTTGAAATGGTTGAGGGATGAAGCTGTAAGCTCCACCATTGCTGGATGAGCATAGTCAATCGGTAGCTGCATCGGCTGGGGTTTTGGCCCTCATGGTAGCGGGGCCCGTCATGGGAGAGTCCGTGGCCCAGCCAAAAGTCCATTGGCTTTCGGTGGGTCAGGACCGATCGTAGAGACAGGTGGGGGGCAAAAATCCCACTCATCGAATTTACATTGCAGAAACAGACCATTCGTTCCAACGAGCCCACACTGTTTGTGCTCCAATCAGGCGTCCTCTCATCAGCACTATCCATTCACTTCTTTCCTCCTGTTCATATTTAGAGTTCCCTTAAATGCTACTCACCGCAATCACTTCCAACAGTAGCAAGTTCCACCAAGAGGTTTCCTCTGAGTTTTCTATTGGATTTGCTCATGACTATCTTCGAACCACGGCCCCTAGTTTACTCTTCCCCACCAAGTGGAAACCTTCTTTCTGCGATTTCACATTATTTTGCAGACCCCAGTGTAAAGCGCCTGGTGAAAGGATGAGATTTTCCCGGAGCTTGCGTTGAATCTCAATTTATTGTCACGACTGGGTGGGAATGCAGCTGTGTGGTCATCGGGCACAGGCTGGGCTGGTGGTGCTCTTCCTAGTGGGAGAGTAGGGGATTAGGGGCTGGTTTAGCACAGTGGGATAAACAGCTGGCTTGTAATGCAGAACAAGGCCAGCAGCGCGGGTTCAATTCCCGTACCGGCCTCCCCGAACAGGTGCCGGAATGTGGCGACTAGGGGCTTTTCACAGTAACTTCATTGAGGCCTACTTGTGACAATAAGCGATTATTATTATTGAGAGTCGGCAAACGCCCCCTGTCAAAGTGCAACACAGGAACAAAAGAATACAGGAGCAGGAGTAGGCCATTCGGCCCATCGAGCCAGCTCCACCATTCAATTAGATGAAAGCTGATCTACCTCACCACCACTTTTCCTGCACTATCCCCATATCTCTCGATACCTTTTAATATTTAGGAAATTCTTGATTTCTATCCTGAATATGCTCAAGAACTGAGCCTCCACAGCCCTCTGGAGTAGGGAATTCTAAAGATTCCTCACCCTCTGAGTGAAGAAATTCCTCCTCATCCCAAATAGGCCCATGCAAACATGAGCAACACCCACTCACCGTGGCTAAAAACCTGAAGGACGGAACTTTCATGACCTGTGCAAATGTGCCCAGCAAAGAGTCAACACCTCTGGGAAGAGTGAAAAAAATGGAAAATGTGAATTTTAAAAAGTAAATAACTGCTAATCACGTCAGAGAAAGATCTGGATTGATCGATGGGCGGCACAGTGTTTAGCACTGCTGCCTCATAGTGCCAGGGAACCTAGTTCGATTCCGGCCTTGGGTGACTGTCCGTGCGGAGTCTGCACGTTCTCCCCGTGTTTCTGCGTGAGTTTCCTCCGGATGCTCCGGTTTCCTCCCACAGTCCACAAATATATGCAAGTTAGGTGGACTGGCCAGGCTAAAATTGCCCCTTAATACCATAAGGTGTGCAGGTTGGGTGGGGTTACGGGGATGGGGAAGGGATGTGGGCCTGAGTAGGATGCTCTTTCAGAGGGTCAGTACAGAGTCGATGGGCCGAATGGCCTCCTTCTGAACTGTAGAGAGTCTATGGGTTCTATGCAGTGGCAAAGCGTTCAACTCACCTCACCCTCGGGAATCATATTTATTAACTTTTTTTAAATGACATACACCACAAAATAGTCCACCTTTAGGGTATAGAAACCAGACGGCGATTTGCAGCATTATATATATAAATCTAAACTGTGTGCTATTCTCAATTTCCCAACTCTGTGAGGATTTGCGCAGATCGAAGTTTTGTTGAAATTGATTTAACGCAACTCATTGGAGCCGCACAATGGCACAATGGCTAGCACTGCTGCCTCACAGCGCCAGGGACCCGGGTTCAATTCAAAAATCCCAGTTAATGGCCTTTGACAATCAACTTCAACAGGCCATGAACTATCTTAATTTGCTACCCGTCGCTACCCTGACACTCCTCCAATATCTGGGGATATTACGGAGGGGGGACGGGGGGCGGAGCAAAAATCCACCCCCGGGTCCGAAAAAACAAGCCAGGCATTTCAAGTCAATGTCCCTACATCTGGGCTGCGAAATGTTATCCCTCCTGTCTTGGCAGGGGGAGGGGCTCTGTGTAAGGAAGGTTAAAACCTACAGTTACATTCCCATGGGAATCCTTTGTATTCCTCGCCGTGCATACATTTTCACGGTGAGAAACAGTAAATGACATTGTGATCCCGGGAGCTCAAATCAGTTCCAATTCACCTCCGGCAGGAGGACATGGTCTCCCAAACGGAGAATCCGGCCATTGATTAAAAGGAGATTTTAAAGCTTGTTTATTTTTGGGAGTGGAGTTCAGAAACACTTCTGACAATAATCTGGGGGAATTGTGAGGGCAATCCATGGAGGGTCATGTGGTAATACCACTGTGTGCCTCTATTAGGGGATGTACAATAGTACCGGCTATTACAGGTTTCTCGGTAAGCCCCTGCATAGTTTGTCGGTAAGCCCCTGCCGGCTAGCTCCGCCCACAGGAGCAGTATAAATATCCATGAGGTCTCCTGAGCTGCCATTTTACAGCTCCACTTGAGGGAATAACATCTCACGGTAATAAAGCCTCTTTTGTACCGTTTCGTGTTTCTGTGTGCGATTGTTAGCGCAACAGGTCGATTGAGTGGCATCGGCCATTCGGTTTCAGAGTGGGGTGTTGTCTTGGAAAACCGTACACATTTTATGAAGCTAAGGTAGGGATGGGGCGTAAAGGAGTGTTGTATCACAATCAAACTTTCCCTGTTTAATAAATTATATTTTTCTTGTTGCTAAACTAATTAGCGGTCCTGTGACTCCGTTCCTCCATGTTTACTAAAAAATAAAGTTACGATCTTTTGTGCCAGAGTTCCATTCTGGAATCTTCGTGTCTGCTACTAACACCAACTGGGATTGTAACAGCACCCTTTAAGAATCTTAAAAACCTCAACCAAATCATCCCTAACCTTCTGTATCCCAGAGGATGCAAGGCTGGTTGATGTAATCACTCCCCATTACCTGATGCTTGGAGCCTGGTCGTGCAGCAGTGAATCTGCGTTCCACTCTCAATGTTGCAATTACACAGCAATCACAGCACAGCGACAGGCCATTTGGTCCATCTGGGCTATGCTGGTGTTTAGCAAAAGCTCGTCTACGCAACGGCGACTGTGACGTTATCATAGATTATCAATGAACCCATCTGGTTCACTAATGCCCCCTTTCGGGCAGGAAATCTGCCGTCCTTACCCGGTCTGGCCTACACGTGACTCCAGACCCACAGCAACGTGGTTGACTCATAAGCTCCTCCTGAAATGGCCTCGCAAACCCCTCCGTTCAAGGGTGAATCGGGATGGGAAACAGACGCTGACTTTTTCCGTGAAGACCATCCAGAATTTGAAAAGGTTATTTCTCCTCCACGCGTTTATCCTGCCTCCCCTGAAATGCATCAACACTGTTCACTTCAGGCAATGCCTGTGATTACACATTCTACATTCTCACCACTCCTTCAAGATATTATCCTGACAAGGTTTCAGCACCCAGGCCTCCGAACATTCCTCTCAATCTGATTAAACTAGCACTTTGTGCAGCTCCAGGTAAAACTGCCTCCCCTTTATATTCCAGCCCTCTACTTATAAAGGCTAATATCTTCATTTGTTCACATAAGGCCAGATCAGAAAAGATTGAATTCAAATTGTCGTTGCAAGGCGCTCAAATTCTGTTGCTAAATGTTACACAGAATTGTATCAGAATGAATGAAATAATCCTGAGATGTGTAAAACCCCAGTGCGAACATTAACAATACTCTCCAGGACCATTCACTATGAAATCAGCAGATTCATTTCATACTTTATCCTCGTGGGCCATTATTATATTTTATTGCATGCGCCATCATGCAGCTGACATTCAAAAGAGCATTTGGACACCAATAGAAGTAAGATGTCACTTCTCAAAATAGGTAGCGCCCAGATCTTGTTATTTATGTCTCTTCAGCTCTGCAGAGGATGTAAAATGAGCGTTTGACCCAACAGCAATGGTTCATTTTCCTTCCATGAGGGAAGCAATCGAACCGAATTTGCTGAAATAATAACAGGAGGTTTAATGGCGCTCGCTGCTATGAATGTACAAATTGTCCAGCTCCTTGTGCTGATTCTCAATTCATGGAGACTTTCTCCCTCGCTACAATTTACTGGATAATTATGGGCAACACGGTAGCACAAGTGGATCGCAATGTGGCTCCGCAGCGCCAGGGTCCCAGGTTCGATTCCCCGCTGGGTCACTGTCTGTGCGGAGTCTGCACGTTCTCCCCGTGTGTGCGTGGGTTTCCTCCGGGTGCTCCGGTTTCCTCCCACAGTCCAAAGAGGAGCAGGTTAGGTGGATTGGCCGTGCTACATTGCCCTTAGTGTCCAAAAGGTTTAGATGGGGTTATTGGGTTACAGGGATGGGGTGGAAGTGAGGGCTTAAATGGGTCGGTGCAGACTCGATGGGCCGAATGGCCTCCTTCTGCACTGTATGTTCTATGATTTGCACCACTCTGCCATTAGCCTTGCACAAATGACGTCTTGCCCTTACCCATCCCATGGGTTTCCTGAAGTCTTTTCCACTTGTGCACAAATTACCCGTTAAATCCACTGTCGAAAGTTAACGAATCTAAATACTTCTTAAATGTTATAAAGGGCTCAGCCTCCACCACCCTTTCAGGCAGCGAGTTCCAGATGTTATGGGCCAGGGTTTAGAGAACCCCAAAGTGTATCATGGAGTTCACCCGACCCACAACCTTTAATAGATTGTGGTACGGGGAGCACACGGCCCACTCTACAGGTGTGGTACAGCAGAAATGGAAAAGTATTTTTTAAAACAAAACAATGTTTATTCTACGAACTGAAGTTAACCTTTTTAAAACATACAGTGAACATCTTAGCAACCATCAATTCAAATACAACCCCCAAAGAATACAACACTAAGTAATTCTTAATAACTTCCCACACACCATCCAGAAGACAGAAGAAACACCTTTTAACAGAAGCACATTAGGTTTACATTCACTACTGAAAACATTTATAATTCTGAATTCACCAAATGATCAAGAGATAGTCTTTTCATGGCAGAGAGAACAACAGTAAACCTGCTTGGTCTGGCTTCAGCTTCAACAGTGAAAATGAAACTAAAACACACCCTGCAGCAAAGATCCTAAAATGAAAGTAAAAAGCTGACAGATAGCCCAGCTCCACCCACACTCTGACATTACTGATAAACACCCATTTCTTAACATTTCTTAAACACCCATTTCTTAAAGGTACTCTTACATGACACAGACTCCCACCACCCTCTGGGTGAAAAGGTTTTTTCTCACATCCACTCTAAAAGTCCTGCCCCACACCTTAAAACTACGCCCTGGGTCATTGACCCCCTCCACCAAGGGGAAAGGTTTCTTCCTGTCTACTCTATCTATGCCCCTCATGATTTTATACATCTCCATCCAATCCCCCCTCAGTCTCCTCTGCTCCAAGGAAAACAACCCCAGTCTATCCAATCGCTCTCCAGCCCAGGCACCATCCTGGTAAATCTCCTCTGCACCCTTTCCAGTGGCTATCACATCCCTCATATAATGTGGATTCCAGAACTGCCACAATACTCCAGCTGTGGCCTAACTAAGGTTTTATACAGTTCCAGCATAACCTCCCTGCTCTTAAACTCTAAATAGGCAAGTATACCATATGCCTTGTTAACCACTGTATCCACCTGCTCTAATAAAAGCAAATTACTGCGGATGCTGGAATCTGAAACCAAAAGAGAAAATTCTGGAAAATCTCAGCAGATCTGGCAGCATCTGTAAGGAGAGAAAAGAGCACGGTAGCATTGTGGATAGCACAATTGCTTCACAGTAGCAGGGTCCCAGGTTCGATTCCCGGCTTGGGTCATTGTCTGTGCGGAGTCTGCACGTTCTCCCCGGGTCTGCTTGGGTTTCCTCCGGGTGCTCCGGTTTCCTCCCACAGTCCAAAGATGTGCAGGTTAGGTGGATTGGCCATGCTAAATTGTCCTTCGTGTCCAAAAAAAGGTTAAGTGGGGTTACTGGGCTACGGGGATAGGGTGGAGGCGTGTGCTTGACTTAGAGTGCTCTTTCCACGAGCCGGTGCAGGCTCGATGGGCTGAATGGCCTTCTTCTGTACTGTAAATTCTCTGATTCTATATACTTCTGATATCAAAATGCATTTTGGAATGCAAGATTATCGTGACTCTGTTGGTGTTTAGATTAATTACTCAGTAACCTCAACTGAAATTGTTACTGAATTTGTCAATTTACAACACAGAATAAATGATCATTCCTTACTCCACCTCCTGGAAATTGCAATAAATGGGTCTTTTTCTGATTGGCAGGCAGTGACTAGTGGGGTACCGCAGGGTCTGTGCTCGGACCCCAACTGTTTACATTATATATTAATGATTTGGACAAGGGAACTAAATGTATTATCTCCAAATCTGCAGTGTTACCAAGTTGGGTGGGAGGGTGAGCTGTGAGGAGGATGCAGAGATGCTTCAGCTGGATCTGGACAGGCTGAGAGAGTGGGTACATGCATAGCAGATGCAGTATAATGTGGATAAATGTGAGGTTATCCGCTTTGGTAGCAAAAATAGGAAGGCAGATTATTATTTGAATGGGTGTAAATTGAGAGTGGCGGATACTCAGCGAGACCTTGGTGTCCTCGTGCATCAGTCGCTGAAAGTAAGCGCGCAGGTACAGCAGGCAGTAAAGAAGGCAAATAGTATGTTAGCCTTCATAGCGGGAGGATTTGAGTGTTGGAATAGAGATGTTTTACTATAGGGCATTGGTGAGGCCACAGATGGAGTATTGTGGGCAGTTTTGGTGTCCTTATCTGAGGAAGGATGTTCTTGCTATGGAGGGAGTGCAGCGAAGGTTTACCAGGCTGATTCCTGGGATGGTGGGACTGTCATATGAGGAGAGACTAAATCGGTCAGGATTATATTCATTGGAGTTTAGAAGAGCGAGAGGGGATCTCATATTAACTTATAAAATTCTAACAGGATCAGACAGGGTAGATTCAGAAAGAATGTTCCCGACGGTGGGCGAATCCAGAACTAGGGTTCATAGTTTGAGGATAAAGGTAAACCTTTTAGGGCTGAGGTGAGGAGAAATGTCTTCATCCAGAGAGTGGTGAATCTGTGGAATTTGCTACCACAGAAAGTAGTTGGGGCCAAAACATTGTGTAATTTCAAGAAGGAATTAGATACAGCTCTTGGGGCTGAAGGGATCGAGGGATATGGGGGGAAGGTGGGATCAGGATATTGAACTTGATGATCAGCCATGGTCACAATGAATGGCGGAGCTGGTTCGAAGGGCCGAATGGCCTCCTCCTGCTTCTATTTTCTATGTTTTTATGTTTCTATGATACCCGAGTCACCAGTAATAAAGAAAGATAGAGTTTTCACTTCTATAACTTTCACAGCCTCAGGATATTGCACTCCACAGCCAGTTAGTTTGTGAAGTGTCGTCACTGTTGTAATGTGGCAAACTCAGCAGCCAATATGCGCAGAGCAGGATCCCACAAACAGCAATGTTACAATGACCATAATGTGTTGATTGAGGGATAGATATCGGCTAGGACACTGGGAGAACATTCCTGCTCTTCTTCAAAATGGTGCTGCGGGATCTTCCATGTCGTCTACTCGAGGGCAAAGGGGCCATCGGCTGAAGATCAAAACCAAAAGACAGAACAGGCCTCCCTCACTCTGAGTGCCAACCTGGAGTTTGTTCCTGGAGTGGGATTTGAATGCACAATGCTATTAAACTAGATATCAAATAATATTATGTCAATGTCAAATATAATATGACAAAGATATCGAGGGAAACTGGGAAAGGCTGGGAAATAGCTTTGAGCTGGAGGATCGGCCATTATCTAGCTGAATATTGGCGATGGCTGGAGGGGCCAAATGGTCTTCATTGTTCCAATGTTTTATATTCTTAATGTTCTAACTCAGAACGCTGAGCACTAGAATTAGACACCGAGCAAGAGGTATGAAAAACCAGACACATTAGTAAACAGTTTTGCTGTCCCTAGTGTATTATGTCTCTGAGCTATGAAATGTCTTCATTGCTGCAACTCTTAATATGTTAACTGCTTGATCTCTTCTAGGCGGTAGCTGGAGATGCGGAGTGATGCACGATCTATTGCACAAAGACGAGAGTTGAATACAACTGGGGCTTTATTACATTAAGATGTGTGGCCTCCGACAGAAGCTGGCAAAATGGCTGCTGTACGGGGAGCACACATATTTATACTCCGCCTACTGGGCGGAGCCAGCAGGCAGGGACTACCCCCGTACCTGTAGTACAGGGGCCTTACCATACATACCCTAATTTATACAGCAGTGGTTACGACCACACAGAGCCACACCTGGTCCTGCTTGTAGTGAAAGAAACTAGAGGACAAATCATTATAGCCTAGTCGTTTGAAAACCACCATGGTATCCATGTAACTGCAAACAATAAGATAAGACCAACACAGTAAGCACCAGCTGTTGAGAATACTTAGATACGGAAATACTCAGACAGAAAGAGACCTCCTGCCTGACGACGCACGCAAACAAATAAAATGCTGCATTGCAAAAAAAATGCGAATAAATTCTCTTCCTGACTTTCCCAATTTAAGCCGCTGTACAATAGGACAGAAACATTTCTGTCTTAAATCCTTCCCTGCTCTGACTGCCAGCTGACTCCACTCAAACTCAACTGATCTCCACAGAATCTCCCACACAAGCGAGAGTCTTGAACATGGGCAGCCGAACGGAACATTTTCAGTGTTGAGTAATATTAATTCCCATTAAACAGGACAATTTGACTGTTCGCACAGCAGTCAGATTGCATTTCACTGAGGTTTACAATCCGTAGCCAAGATAAAATTCATCTGATATTCGAAGATGGAAGATTAATTAAATAGATAATGCAATGTTTGATGCCCATTCCTAATAGCTTTAGAATTGAGGGCTTTGCTCGGCTGTTTCAGAGGGCATTTAACCACATTGTAGTGGGTATGGAGTCACACATAGGTATGGACAGTGGATACCCTCAGTGAACCAGGTGAGTTTATATGACAACCGTTACTGAGACTAGTCTTAATGTTCTGCTTTGATTTTATTAATTGAATTTAAATTCCGCAGTGGGATTTGAACCCATGTCCCCAGAGCACTAACAGGGCTTCTGGATTACCAGCACAGTGACATACACAGTTGTAAAAATGGGAAATGCAGCAGCCAATTTGAGCACAGCAAGCTCCCATCAGCAGCAACGTGATAATAACCAGGTAATCTGGTTATATTTAGTGGCGTGGGTTGGAGGGATAAATATCGTGCCAGGACTTTGGGGAAATGGTGGCCAGCTCTTCTTCAATATACCGACCCCGGACTTTTAGTGTCCGCTCGAGAGGCAGGGTAGGGCCCCTGTCCAGAATAAAAGTCACACGGACTCGGAACATTAACTCTGCTTCTCTCTCCACAGACGCTGTCAGACCTGCTGAGATTTTTTTCCCAGCATTTTCTGTTTAACATCTCATTTGAACGTTGGCACCTTCAGCAGTTCAGCACTCCCTCGGTATTTCACCAGGAATGCCAGCTTAAGATTCAGTGCTCAAGTCTCTAGGGGGGGGGGGATCTTCAACTCATAACCTTCTGACTCAGAGGCCTTTGCTCATAGTGGGCACAATGTGATGCTACTGTATGGCATTGCTAAGTCCAGCCAGTGGGAAATCAAGGCTGGATCCTCTTGTAACTTTGGGGGCATGCAAACGAGTCCACAGCATGTCCATTCGATACTTAGAAACCCGAGACGTAATTGAGTGTCCAAGCCAAATAATGATGCAGAACAGGAGGACATCCGGCCTTTTATAGCCGTGGCAACTCTTTGAAAGAGCTATCCGGTTAGTCCCATTCTCCGGCTCTCTCATCATTGCCCTGCTTCCATCTGAAATTGGGCTCCTAGTCGGTCATAAGACCCAGCTAAAAATGTTTCAGGTGGCAAAAGGCCCAAAGGTCAAGGTGCCCACTCCCCAACTCGTGTCAGGGCAAGTAAGCCGCTTAATCGTCAGCAGTGAATGGTTGCAGTTGCTTCGTCACGAGGAACTGTGAGTGAGCAAAGGTCGGAAATTAATGTAAGACTGTCCATCAGGAGACTATCCGTCTCCACATAGACAGGCATTTTTGATATGTGCTGTGTACAATGAGCTATTCATGTGCAGGGATTAGATCTACTGTACTGAAAGCGATACCTGCCTGTGTATTAGCCACTCCACTGATACATGATTAGAGGTGAATCTGGTAAATTCACTGAGGATTTTATTTTGCTGAATGTGAAAGCCGGAAGCCATAATGCCCGTCTCAAACATCAAAGCCAATTTGAACCCAATGCTGGCTGGAACTGCAGAATATTGCGGATACTGGAAATTGGCAAAAGAAAGAGAAAATGCTGGAAATTCTCAGCAGGTCAGCCAGACGCTCCCCAATCTGTTGAGCATTTGCAACATCTTCAGTTGTTAGTTTTGATTCCATGCTCACTTCTTTGTGCGACCTCTTGGTATGAGGGCCTTCTCACTTTTTACACGGCTGTTCGTGAGACATTGCTGTGCAAAATTTGGATGTTACATTTCCCAAAATTCCAAAACAGCAACTGCACTTCGGAAAGCATTATACTGGTTGTAAAAGTATTTTGTGATGTCCTGAGTCTGTGAGACGATGCTATGGAAAAACACGGGCTGGATTCTCCGCACACCGACGGCGAAATCGCGGCGGGCGGCGGGGGGGGCGGGGAATCCATTTTGGCGCACAGAAATCAGGACCGCGCCGTTTCCCTGATTCTCCGGGCCCCGAAAAGCGGCGTACACGCATATCGCCTACCCGCGGCCATTGCTGGAGGCCCACCCCGCTAGTCTCCGCCCCTACCGGCCGAACCTCCAACGGCATGGATCTAACATGGCCTTGCCGGTCGGGTTACTAACGTGGCGGCTGCGGACTCAGTCCGCGGCCGCCCTGGTCAGGGGCGGGCCAAACAGAGGGCAGGGGCGGTGGCCTTATCCTGCACCGGACTAATTTTGGGTGAGCGGTCAGGGTCGGGGGCACGGCAGATCGGGGGCACTATCTGGAGGGTCCATCTCCGCGGTCTGGGTCCGCCATGGAGCACAGCACGGCCACTGGAAGCCACCGCCGTACGCATGCGCAGCCTCTGACCCGGGAGTGCGGGGGCCCGTATCTGCAGCTAAAGCAGCGAGATTCACGACGGGTCCCTGCTAGCCCCCTGCTGAGCTAAGAGTAGGAGGCCCTTTCACGCCAGTTTTTCTGTCGTGCAAGGCCACAGTTTTTACGAATGTGTGGGGACAAAGTCCCAAAAACGGAGAATCCAGCCCCACGTCTCTCTTTGTAGTCTGGAAAAGGAACAGTGAACATGAAATCTAACCTTGCAAATTTCCCCTTCCCATGTATAAGACCAAAGTGTTAGAAAATGGTGATAACATGAAAAAATAACAAATCCTAAAATTGAGAATATGGTCTGGTAGTTGCATGTTTGAAGCAGAACAAACTATTGTAAAATGGAAATTATAGAAAGACAGGTTGGCTGAGGTGATGGAACAAACATTTTTTTATATGCCAGTTCGCCAAGCAACACCGTAAACAGATGTTTACCTAAAGCAAGTTGGTGACAATGGAGAACTGTGTCAAAAGTTAAAGTAAAGGTGGTGAGAGTTTAAAAGCGAAGGTGGGCGTGAATTTCACACTCATATTCTAAATGTTGAATTCATGTAATAAAGGTAGTTAAGAGTAATTTCTGAGAAGGTTATGTCAGTTCACCCTGTGCAAGTGAGCTGTTCAGAAAGCCCAGCCCACACAGCAGAGGCTGTAGCCAGGCCCACACAGCAGAGGCTGTGGCCAAAGTCTGTTTGAGAAGCCAGTTGTCTCTTGTGTAAATCAGAATCAACCCCAAAAGAGATAGCTGTCTGCTTCTAGCTTTAAAACTCATGGGATGTTGTTCAGGGAGGTGCAGCTCTGAGGTTAGGGGAAAAGAGAGATTTTGAAGGGAGGAAATTTTCAGATAATGGCTTTCTCAGGCGGGTGTGCTGACAGGGGTGGAAAATCTTGCAAGCAGCCCAAATGGCGTTTTACATCGTTGGGAGGTTCTGCCATGATTGTCCCTATCCCTGTCAGTGATATAACAGGAATCTGACGTTCAATGTTGGGAACACCATTATAATAAATTTGAATATCAGTATCGAACCTCTGAGACCGATCATCCCATCCCCCCCCCCTCCCCCCGGCCGAATAAGATAATTAATTCACATCATTGTTAAGGCAGACTAGCGTGAATCACTACAGCTCCAACAGCGTGTACCTGGTGGGCAGACCCCCCCCCCCTAGAGGAGCTCCAGTGAGTGAGCTCGGGGGGAGGGGGGGGGGGGGGGGGATCGGGTCACAATGAAGCAGTGGTGGGGCGGGGGTAGTGCGGGTGGGGGAGAGTGGGGGGCGGGGGGGGGGGGGGTCCGAGTCAACATTTGTGTCCTGGGGTGGCCCTGAAAAATGAAATGAAAAAAAATGAAAATCGCTTATTGTCACGAGTAGGCTTCAATGAAGTTACTGTGAAAAGCCCCTAGTCGCCACATTCCGGCGCCTGTCCGGGGAGGCTGGTACGGGAATTGAACCGTGCTGCTGGCCTGCTTGGTCTGCTTTAAAAGCCAGCGATTTAGCCGAGTGAGCTAAACCAGCCCCTATGGCTGGTTTGCACTGAAAGCCACTATCAGTAATGTCTCTTAAAAACCACTATCCCCACTGACCGTCACACTCTGCGGAAAAAGATAAATTCCGCCCGCTGTGTGAAGCCATTAATCCAGTTAAGTGGATTTCTGGTCGATGTTCTTGTTGTGTGTGTGCTTCATGATTCAATAAACATTTACAATTGCTTAAAATCATCACAAAACCAGCCGGGATATCCGTCACTTGTCTTCACACCTTTCCGCACATTATACCAAATTGCAAAGTACGGTTGAGAGCCGGCATTCCGAGATTCCCTCCTGGGATTTGGAATACCCGATCATTTAACACCAGCGGCGCTCTGGTTTGTTTAAAAAAACTAGCCAGTACGGATATCATGTGAGTCGGATGCCTTCCTACGCTGTATCTATGGCCCTCTGCTTCGTTGAACCCTTGAAGGATTTCTCCAGCGAACTTTGCTCTCATTGTTTTCTATCAACGTGGAGAGTTAACAATAGTTTATTTGCAGCAGGAGAAGTGACCTGTCATCTCGTGAAGATTTAGAATAATAGGCCGGAACTTTCAGACCTCTCCCACCACTGGAGCCTTCCGCTCCCGGCACAGTCAATGGACATTTGACCAGCTCGCTGCATTGCAAGCCCACGGGAAAATTCCAGCTACACAGTCTTCAAACACAGCAGGAGGAAAGAATTATCCAATTCACTCCATTGCCCCTCCCACCCCCCGTTCCACTCTTTGCCGTAGATATTTGTCATAGAATCACAGAATTTACAGTGCAGGAGGTCTAAGACGGGCTAGTGCCAGTGGGAACTTTGCTTGCTGCGTATGTTTTGCACTGAGGAAAGTCAATTGTGGAGTATAAGGGTATCTGGCATAGCGAGGGTTAATGAAAGCCTGGGAAACAGTACTGCCCACAGTGTGATGTCAAGAGACACATGATTTCAGTGTATCACAGAATTTACAGTGCAGGAGGAGGCCATTCAGCCCATCGAGTCTGCGCCAGCCCTTGGAAAGAGCACCCTACTTAAGCCCACGCCTCCACCCTATCCCCGTAAGCCCACCATACCTTTTGGACACTAAGGAGCAACTTAGCGAGGCCAATCCGCCTAACCTGCACATCTTTGGACCGTGGGAGGAAACCGGAGCACCCGGAGGAAACCCACTCAGACACGGGGAGAAGGTGCAAACTCCACACAGACAGTGACCCGAGGCCGGAATCGAACCGGGGTCCCTAAAGCTGTGATGCAGCAGTGCTAACCACTGTGCCACCGTGCCCCCCACTTCACGTGTTTATCGAATTCCCCATTTGAAAGTCACTCTTGAATCTGCCTCCATTGCAGGCAGAATATTCCAACTCGTAACAACACACCGCATCAAAAATCTCCTCCTCATTTCCCAGTCTGGTTCCCCAGCAAATGTTTAATGCGATCTTTAAAATCCCATTGGGAATGCAGTTAATGGTTACAAACTGGTACTCCATTTGCACACACTGCGTAAAGAGAAAAGGATTGATAATCACATTTCTCCTTTTTTTTCTGGCTGGTTTAAGTCATTGTGAATTTAGGATTTGCTTTACTCCTGAGGCTGAATGGGCGAGGGGAATTTTCAGAATGCCGGGCAGCTCATTATAACCTCCAAAATCTCTCTTCCTTCGGTTTCCAGAAGCGGATGAACTGGGCACAACCCTGTTTATGGGGCCTTACTGGGCACAAATCGACTGTCGCATTTCCCCCGTTGCAGGAACGACTTCACTTACAACAGACGCTTTCATGTATTCATCAAGTGCTTTGGGACGCCCTGAGGACGTGACTGGACAATTTAATTTATCCGTGAGAGCAATGTACTTCTGCGGATTCTGAAGTGAGTCACTCACCTCCTGACTCCCCCCCCCCCCCACCCCCCTCCCCCCCCACCCCCCCCAAAGCTGTCCACCATCTACAAGGCACAAGTTAGGGGTGTGATGGAACACTCCCCACTTGCCTGAATGAGAGCAGCTGCAAAGACTCTCAAGATGCTCAGGCTTTTGCGGATGTAGTCCCTGATTTCACTGGGCTAAATCGCTGGCTTTTAAAGCAGACCGAGCAGGCCAGCAGCACGGTTCGATTCCCGTACCAGCCTCCCCGAACAGGCGCCGGAATGTGGCGACTAGGGGCTTTTCACAGTAACTTCGTTGAAGCCTACTCGTGACAATAAGCCATTTTCATTTTCGTTTCAAAAGCATGAGCTCTGGCAGGTCGTTGTGCAGGTGTAACATATATCTAAAGTCTCTATCTGCGCACAGAATGATAGTGCCCTGGTGAATGTCAGTCTTGCATTCTTTTCAGAGCTCTGCTCACTCACAATTACTTAACTTGAACCATTCTTGCAGTGTTAATGTAAGCCTACTTGTGACGATAATAAAAAACGAGGAAGATCAGGACAAAGAATCCTGTTTGATTGGTACCCCACTCACCACATTCAACATTCACTCCCTCCACCACCCGTGCCGTGTGTACCATCTACAAGGTTCCCTGTAGATGGCTCCTCAGGCAGCACCTCCAAATCTGTGACCTCTGCCACCTAGAAGGACAAGGGGTAGCAGACACATGGGAACCCCACTACCTGCAAGTTCCTCTCCAAGCCATTCACCACCCTGACTTGGAAATATAATCGGCCGTTCCTTCACTGACGCTGGGTCAAAATCCTGGAACTCCCTCCCTAACAGCACTGTGACTGTACCTACATGGACTGCAGCGGTGCAAGAAGGCAGCCCACCCACCACCTTCTCAAGGGCAGCTAGGGATGGGCAATAAATACTGACCTAGCCAGTGACGCCCACATCCTGAAAGTAAATTTTAAAAGTCCTTGGGCGCTGCTCCCAGGCTCCGACACCAGTGGGCATCGCCATGAGCAGGACAGAAACATTTGGCGGGCCGTTAAAAAGTCAATGTCTGGGCAGCACGGTGGCGCAGTGGGTTAGCACTGCTGCCTCATGGCGCCGAGGTCCCAGGTTCGATCCCGGCCCTGGGTCACTGTCCGTGTGGAGTTTGCACATTCTCCCCGTGTTTGAGTGGGTTTCGCCCCCACAACCCAAAGATGTGCAGAGTAGGTGGATTGGCCACGCTAAATTGCCCCTTAATTGGAAAAAATAAATTGGGTACTCTAAATTTTTTAAATAGTCAACGTCTATCCCTGCCCGCCAGCGACAAGGGGAATAGAAAATCCCAGCCTCCATCTCTTTATCTTGATCTATTTTCTCACCTCTGTCTTTTTCCATTGTCATTCTAATTTCACTTTTGTTCTACACAGTTCATTAGCACTTCGGGGAACAATGATGTTAGCAGCAGCTAATGAATAATGAATGTTTTCGCTCGGATGCCTTTCTCAAGTGACACTATGACACACATTTATTAACGACAAACAGCTTGATGTGATGTAACCTCTGCAGCAAGGTACGTTCCCGTTGGCACCCAGGGTCCCATTGGCAACATGAAGTGACCCTATACTTGCAGGCTGACGATCAACTGGGGTAATTGGGTAATTTATTAGCAGGTGGATTACAAGCCAGGAAATTGAACTTTGCCAAAACCCGCCCGATTAAATTTACTGTTTAGTTCATTCAAAAAAACAACTGCGGTTGCCATTCAATGAAATAGCAACAAGAGTGCCATCAAACGCTGCCCAAACATCAGACGTGGCTCCTTTCAACGAGAGGAGAGTCGTCTGTCTGAGTCATTAAGATTTGGCATAGGGTTGAAGAACAGATTGGAAACTGAATTCAGCTTTGGAAGGGAAATCTAAACATGTCGCTCCTTAAGTGCTTCACTTAGAAGGAGAGGGTGTTCACCGAGAGGAGGGCGTTCGACACATCTGCAGGGCAGCAACATTCTTTGAGGTAGGGGAGGTATAACACAGGCTGTTGCACCTCAAGTTATCTATAACACAGACATTAATTTGAGCACTTGTGTAAAGGGAGCGCAGGTGTCAGCTCTGTGATAACACTTTAGTTCTGAGTCAGCAAGTTGTGGGTTTGAGGCCTGTTACTGTGCACGTAATCCAGGATCACATTTTAGTACGAGACTGAGGGAGGATTGTAAGACAAGAGGTTCTGTTTTTTGGAGAGATAGTAAACTCGAGGCAGGTGGGCATAAACTATCACACAGCACTATTTGAAGAGGAGCAGGAGATTCCTCCTCGACTAAGCGGACTAGGCCTGTATTCCGAGGGGTTGAGAGGCTTGAAACAGGGTAAGTAACTGAGAGGCTGTTTCTCCTCTATGAAGAGTCTGGAATATCGGCTCACTGCTTTTCTTTCATCGCAGGAATCAGCCTGGATCAGCGAGTCTTCTCTGAGCTACCCCCAAAGCAAGTTTATCCCTCCATCTTGTGGTGGGCGCTTGAGCACTCCACGGCAACCATGTCTCCAGCTCGGGGAACTCCAGCTCTGAGTTGAACTGCTGTCCGAGCTTCGGACAATGTAATGCATCAGGGAAAGGGGGAAAGTTGGCGAGGGATTTTGTTCTAGTCTAATATCTCCTGCTTTGGTTTGTGATCATGGATGGGAGGAAGTGATGCAAGTGAGGCAGATATGGGGACTCAGTAGGTATACCACGTTGGCCAGACTCTCCAGGGCCTCCCTTCTCTGCTGATTGAACTTCTCATTTAAAATGTCCACCAGCTGCTCCGTTGACCACAGGGCGGGCAGAACAGACCCTTTGCCTTCCGCCATCTTAACCTGTGACGCACCTCGAAGATGCTCTTGTTCCGATAACTCCCTTCTTCTCGACCCACTCATCCACCAGCCACACCAGAGGAGTTACACCTTCTCCTGGCACTCCTGCGCCTCTTTCCATTGAAAAGGATCACCCCTCAGATGGGGAAAGGACCGAAAAACCCCACCTTCAGTGCAACCCTCACTCCATGGTCGCCACCAGAAGTCCCCAACAACATACGTGGGTTTCCTCCGGGTGCTCCGGTTTCCTCCCACAGTCCAAAGATGTGCGGGTTAGGTGGATTGGCCATGCTAAATTGCCCTTAGTGTCAAAGTAAGGTTAATGGGGGGGGGTTACAGGTATAGGGTGGATACGTTAGGCTTGAGTAGGGTGATCATTGCTCAGCATAACATTGAGGGCCGAAGGGCCTGTTCTGTGCTGTACTGTTCTATGTTCTATACATGGGACCAGGAAAGAGGTTCTGCTGAAGGTGGTTGAGGATAACTTAAAGAGCAGAACCACAAAGATAATAATCTCTGGATTACTACCTGAGCCACATGAAAGTTGACATTGGAAAATTAATACCAGAGGGTTAAATCCATGGCTCAAAGACTGGTGTGGGAGGGAAGGGTTTTGATTCACAGGGAACTGGTACCGACACTGGGGAAAGTGGGAGTTGTACTGTTGGGACGGTCTTCACCTGAACCATGCTGGGAGCGGTGCACTGTCGTACAATTGGGGCAGAGTGACAGCTTTCAACTAAACAGTGGGGATCTGGGGTGTGGTGGTGTTCACATGAGGGGAGGTTTGAAAGAGTATGGACAGTGCAGGGTGGTGATATGGGTAATCTTAGCCAGAGTGCGGCAGTCAGGGATCTTTGTCCTGTAGCCAGCTGGGATGGCCACTTCCAACTAGGTGCAGAGAAACTCACAAAGCCTGGTGGGTAAAATGGACAAGCCAAGACTCAGGCAGGCTCAGAGCCTGAAATGCATGTTTGTCAGCAAGAAGTCCAGACGGTATCAAAACTCCGGCCAATTAGCATTTTAATGGGGCCAATTAGCATTTGATGGCCCATCTTCACCAAAACAAAGGACTGGTACTCAAGCAACCGGGACAGTCCCAGACATTTTGGCGCCACTCCCTGTTCAAGGGAAACGCAACGGGTCAGTGACGCCCAGCCATCCAGATCCCCGCCCACTTATTGGCTAGGGAATTGGAGTGATCAGGGATCACCCAATTAGTAAGGCCCAAATCGAACGACAGACCAAAAGAGCGCGAACCACCCCCCCCACCCCCCCTCCTTTCCCCCCCCCCCCCCCCCCCCCCCCCCCCCCCCCCCCCCCCCGAGTATAAGAAGAAGAGTTTGCCATGTGTTCGCTCTCTCATGATCCTGGTACCCCGGTCACGGCCATCGCCATTTGCAGCAACACCAGAAGCAAGTACAAGTTCAACACTCGTACCAGACGGATGAGCCCAGCTGAGCAGCAGTTACTCCTTCGAACCCGAGAGATCCAGAATTGAACAGCGGCCACTGTCCCTCTGACCTAAGCCGGGTGCCCGAAGTTAAGTACAGGTTGTCTTAGTCGTTAGGTGTAGTTAACTAGTAGTGTTTATGTTGCATGACTAATTGTGTGTAAATAAAGTACCCTTGACCTTGAACTAACTACCTGGTGTTTGGCTCTTTGATCGGTAGCCGTTTGAAACATGTGGTGGTGTCATTTGATACCTGGCGACTCTAAGCATTCGGACATAGATAACACAGAAAGGCAAATTCACTGATTTCCATAATTGGAACAGAGCCACAGAAAGGGCAAAGTAAAAGAAAGCACAACAGTCCGTACACAGTTCACATGTCGATGGACTTTCAATTTTCTCAGTGGGCAGTTTGAGAATATTTTTGGTTTTAAAAATGCTGTTGTGTGCTTTCTCATTGTGCTTTCCAGTCATAACTGCGGAATCTCCGTACAAAAACAAACGGTGAGGTATATTTTGGTGTCATCTGATTTTTGGAGTTCTTCCCAAGTTCTTGCGAAACGCAATTGCGCTGCGAAGAAGAAAACAGTTCCTCAGCAGGTCCGCGATGCTTGATCCGGCACTTGTGAGGCCTTACCACTTTGAGACAAAATGCCCACAAGCCCCTGCAGGCCCCAGAACTCAGACACACTTGGCGTTCCCATATACCCCTGTCAGGGGCGGAATTTCTACCTGTCCCTCACCAAGCCTGTCATGCGGAGCAGTGGGGGCTGTGACACGAATTGCCTGACTCTGGAAATCGCCCCTTGTCCTCGGTCTCAGGAAATTATCAGGGCACCTGTGGAGGTCAGTAGACAAAGAAGGTTGTACAGAGCTCAGGAGAGGAGGAAGGAGGGTCCAACTTGGAGGGCCGGTGTTAATGAAAGAAAGACTCGCATTTCTATAACACCTTTCAGAACCACCTTGCACCCCAAAGCACTTTAGAGCCAATAAAGAACTTTTAAACGATTGTCGCTGGTGTAATACAGGGAATTCAGCAACTAATTGGCAGATAGCAAGCTCCCATGGACAACATTGCGACCATGACTAGATAATCTGATGTTGGTTGAGGGATCAATATTGTCCAGGATAGTGGGGAGAATTTTCCTGCTTTCCTGCAGACCAATGCCCGAGAATAATATATGTTCACATGAGAAGGCAAATGGGGCCTTGTTTCAATGTCTCTTCCAAGGCATGGCACTCCTGACAGTGCAGCACTCCTTCAATACTGCGCCGGCACTGTCTGGGCCGCGAGGGTAAATTACTACCAACTGAGGGAAGGTTTCGTCTCCATATTATAGGAGCCCACACAAAGTGCCTGAGGAGCGCTTGATATCTTCTTTCTACCCCGGGGCAGAGACCCACTCCCAGCTCGCCTGGGAGCTGGCAAGAGGCGACGCAAGTCGATATTGAACTGCCAGCACCTCCCATTGACCCTGCACAGAGTACACAGAATCACACGCTGGTTACAGCATAGAAAGAGGCCATTTGGCCCACTGTGTCCAAGCTACCCCTCCGAATGAACAATTTCCTTAGTGCCACTCAGCCTGCCTTCTCCTGCTCATTCTTCCTTTTCAGATAATCATCTAATTCCCATTTACATTCCTCGACGGACCCTCCCTCCCCAACATTCTCAGGCAGTGCATTCTCAATGGACACTTCCTCCCCAACATTCTCAGGCAGCGCATTCTGGACCCTAAGCACTCTCGGCAAAAATGACTTTCCTCCTGCCTCCATTGCTGCTTTTACCAATTGCCTTAAATCCCTGCCCTCTGATGCCCCATCCTTCCACGGGTGGGAACAGTTTCTCCCCGTCTATTCTGTCCAGGTCCCCTGGTGATTTTGAGCCCCCACTATCAAATCTCCTCTCAACCATCTCTCCTCGAAGGAAAACATTCCCAACATCTCCAATCAATCTACGTAACTGAAGACCCCCCCCCCATCCCTGAAACCGTTCTCGTGAATCTTTTCCATACTCCCTCTCACGTCTTCATATCCCTCCGAAAGAGTGGAACCCAGAACTGGCCACAATACTGCAATGTAACATATTGCCCCGGTAATAAAGCCTTGGATAGTGTATGTGTATGCTTTATTAATCACCTTCTCAACCTGGCCACGACCCAGGCACGTGCATCCCCAGGTTCCTCTGCTCCTGAACCGCCTTTAGAATTGTACCCCTTATTTTGTATCATCCCTTTGCATTCTTCCTCCCAAGAGGAATCACTTCAGCAGCCTCAATGGCGGAGATCCTCACTGGATTGTTGCCAGCAATCCCAGCAGTCAGCAGGATTGATAACCTGGAGATTTGAAGCACCAATTTAAGGTTGACACGGTGAGAGGGAATTAAGAAACCAGCAAGTAGTTACGCTTCTCAAAGCGAAGCCAAGCACCCATCGAGTGAAATGGAAGACTGCCTGATTGAAAGAGACAGCGAGTGTCATCGGCAGATGAAATCGGATGCAGGCTTTCTCCTGCCATCATGTCTTTTGCTCTGATTGGCGACGGTTCAGTTCTGTCTCCGAATAGAATTCCGACTGGATAGAATTGACAGCTGCTGTGAAAGGGCCCCCGTTCATACTCAAACTGCATATCTGACTCATGACATTGAGAAGGGAGCCTGTCGGTTTCGTCTCTCGTGTTAAAACCTTTTAATCTCGGCCACATACGACCCTGCGTTATGGAAACGCTGAAGATTTAAAGCCTCTATTGTTTTGAGCAGGTGGGATTAAGTGAGGTTCTGCCTAATCTGCTGATTTGCGTTTGTTGGCTTCAGTTTAAGTTTAACAACAAAAAATTGCATTTATATAGCACACTTAATATTGTTATACAGCTCAAGACACTTCACAGGAGCCTATCAGACAACATTTTCCATAGACCCCCATACGGAGCTGGTCATGCAAGTGGTGAAAGAGATAGTTTTTAAATAATTTTCAATTAAGGGGCAATTTAGCGTGGCCAATCCACCTACCCTCCATGTGGGTGAGACCCACGCAGAGACGGGGAGAATGTGCAAACTCCACACGTACAGTGAACCCGGGGTCGGGATCGAAACCTGGTCCTCGGCGCCGTGAGGCAGCAGTGCTAACCACTGCGCCACCGTGTCGCCCCAGAGAATAAGGAAGAGAGACAGAGAAAGGTTTAAGGAGGGATATGCAGAGCTTCCAGTGGAAGGAATGTCTGTCAATGGTGGAGCGATGGCAATCAGGCAAATGGCCAGAATTGGATGCAGGCAGAGTCCTCAGAGGGGTGTAAGGTTGCGGAGATCGGAAGGGTGGATGGCTATGGAGAATTCGGAAAGGAAAAATCGGAAGCCAGTGTTTGACTGGGAGCCAATATAGGTCAGTGAGTTTCAGGGTGTTGGGTGAATGAAACTTGGTGCAAATTAGGATTCTGGCTGCGAGGTTTGGAGTGAGTCCAAGTTTCTGGAGGTTGGAAGGTGGGAGTTTCGTCCAGGCGGCGATGATAGTAGCAATTTTGAACAGTTGAGTATATGATGGTTTCTGTCAGTTCAAGAGATCAGTAATGAACAATGAAGTACTGTTGCTATTATAAGCACATACCTCAGTGATACAAAGGCTCATTATCCACCCAGAGGCCTACTTTCCTGTGTACTTCATGTACAAGGTCAAATTCTGGTTCTTATGAAGTCCATGTTTGCTGATGAAAGCTGGTGTTTGTATGGAGCAAAAACAAAAATGTAATGCCATCAAGCCAAAATTATTGGGCTACAATTTCACTCAGACTCAAACGATGAGGATACAAGTCACCATCCTAAGCAAGTACGTGCTGTCGACTTTATCTTCATGGTCCCCCCCCACCCCCCCCCTCCCCGCCCCCGCCCCCTCTTATTGCTGTTCCATGTGTAGCATCAGACAAATAATTTAACATGCAGAACGGCAGTATTTAGATGCTCTGATGGCTTAATTCTGAAATACAGTGGCCAATGTGGCCATGGGCCATTGGGATCAGCCCAGGCTGTGTGAGGTTGTGAATGGCAGATTTACTGCAGCAATGGGGGAGTGCTGCACTGTCGGCGATGCCTAAGAGACATTAAGACGAAGGTGGAGGTGAAAGATTCCACAGAATCATTTGAGAAGCCGAAGCAGTCCCGCTTAATGTGGGTTCTTCGGCGGACACCGTTGCCTCAGGTTGTGAACCTGCCCTCCCGTACTGTTCGGGCTGGATCATTCACTCGAATCTCTAAAGTGGGACTTTATACCCTCTGACTCAGAGGCGAGGGAGCGACTCACTTGAGGCATTGCTGACACTAATAGGGAAACATATCCTCTTGAGATTAGTGTTAATGCTCGGTCATCACTTCGCAACCCAACATAAAATAATGTTACTGTGGCTAATGATTGCACATCATTCTCTAGCTTGAAGGAGGAAACATTTTGTTTTTATGAACATACAGCCACTAACGGCACAGGAAAACAACACGAGTCTTTTTGCCGTAACAGTCAATTATTCTGTCATAAAGCTGCAACGCTTTGTAAATGTTTTGCTCCGGGATATTTTGGACATTTATTTTTTTTTAAATATGGATTTCTGACATACATTCCATTTCGCTTTTCCCTCATTTAAGCTGGGTCTGGCAAACAAACTGCTTCTCCCCGATGAGATGGATACAACAACATTTATTTCCAGTTTGCATGACTTACGTTTCGAATCAAGGGGCAGCATAAAAGCAAAAGAAAAGGCATACAAAATGGAGAGGATTAGTGTGAAGCCAGAGGATTGGGAAGCCTTTAAAAGCGAGCAGAGGACAACTAAAAAAGCAATAAGGTGGGGTGAAGATGAAATATGAGTGCGAGCTAGCTAGTAATATAAAAGAAGATAGGAAGAGTTTTTTTAAAAATATATAAACGGTAAGAGAGAGGCAAAAATAGACATTGGACCACTGGAAAACGTGGCTGGAGAAGTATTAATAGGAAACAAAGAAATGGCAGAGGAACTGAATAGTTACTTAGCATCAGTCTTCACGGTGGAAGACACCAGTGGGATGCCGGAGCTCCAGGAGAATCGGGACGGAGGTGAGTGCAGTGGTCATCACTAAGGAGAAGATTCTGGGCAAAACTGAAAGGTCTGAAGGTGGATAAGTCACCTGGACCGGATGGACTACACCCCAGGGTTCTAAAGGAGATAGCTGAGTAGATTGTGGAGCAATTGGTGGTGATCTTTCAGGAATCACTGGAGGCAGGAAGGGTCCCCAAGGACTGGAAGGTGGCTAATGTAACACCACTGTTTAAGAAGGGAAGAGGGGAAATATAGGCCGGTTAGCCTGCCTTCGGTCATTGGTAAGATTTTAGAGTCCGTTATTAAAGATGAGATCGCGGAGTACTTAGAAGTGCATGGTAAAATAGGACTGAGTCAGCACGGCTTTGTCAAAGGGAGGTCATGTCTGACAAATCTGTTAGAGTTCTTTGAGGAGGTAACAAAGAAGTTAGACAAAGGAGAACCAGTGGACGCGATTTATTTAGATTTCCAGAAGGCCTTTGACAAGGTGCCACATAGGAGACTGTTAAATAAGGTAAGAGACCATGGTGTTCAGGGTAAGATCCTGGCATGGATAGAGGATTGGCTGACTGGCAGAAGGCAGAGAGTGGGGATAAAGGGGTCTTTTTCAGGATGGCAGCCGGTGACTTGTGGTGTGCCTGAGGGGTCGGTGCTGGAACCACGACTTTTCACAATATACATTAACGATTTGGAAGAAAGAACTGAAGGCCCTGTTGCTAAGTTTGCACGTGGTACAAAGATATGTAGAGGGACAGGTAGTATCGAGGAAGCAGGGGGGGCTGCAGGCTAGGACAGTGAGCAAAGAAGTGAGCAGGTAAGTAAGTAAGTAATCTTTATTGTCACAAGTAGACTTACATTAACACTGCAATGAAGTTACTGTGAAAAGCCCCTAGCCGCCACATTCCAGCGCCTGTCCGGGTACACTGAGGGAGAATTCAGAATGTCCAAATTGCCGAACAGCACATCTTTCGGGACTTGTGGGAGAGAGCCCGGAGGAAACCCACGCAGACACGGGGAGAACGTGCAGACTCCACACACACAGTGACCCAAGCCGGGAATCGAACCTGGGACCCTGGAGCTGTGAAGCAACAGTGCTACCCACTGTGCTACCATGCTGCCCGGTGGAATACAATGTGGAAAAGTGTGAGGTTAACCACTTTGGAGGGAGGAATGGAGGCATAGACTATTTTCTAAATGGGGAAATGCTCAGGAAATCAGAAGCACAAAGGGACTTGGGAGTCCTTGTTCATGCAGGTTCAGTCGGCAGTTAGGAAGGCAAATGCAATGTTAGCATTCATGTCGAGAGGGCTAGAATACAAGACCAGGATGTACTTCTGAGGCTGGATAAGGCTCTGGTCAGACCCCATTTGGAGTATTGTGAGCAATTTTGGGCCCTGTATCTAAGGAAGGATGTGCTGGCCTTGGAAAGGCTCCAGAGGAGGTTCACAAAGAGGTTCACAAGAATGATCCCTGGAATGAAGATCTTGTCATATGAGGAATGGTTGAGGACTTTGGGTCTGTACTCGTTGGAGTTTAGAAGGATGAGGGGGGATCTCAATGAAACGTACAGGATACTGCGAGGCCTGGGTAGAGTGGACGTGGAAAGGATGTTTCCACTTGTAGGAAAAACTAGAACCAGAGGTCACCATCTCAGACTAAAGGGACGATCCTTTAAACCGAGATGAGGAGTAATTTCTTCAGCCAGAGGGTGGTGAATCTGGAACTCTTTGCCGCAGAAGGCTGTGGAGGCCAAATCACTGAGTGTCTTTACGACAGAGATAGATAGGTTCTTGATTAATTTTTTAATTAAAATGTTTTTCCTTTTTTAAAGAGTACCCAATTATTTTGTTTGTTAGATCCCGCGAGGCATCGCAGGCATTGTAAACCTCGTGAGATTTAATGGCCTCGCCACCCAACGAAGCCGTACTATCACTCCTTACGTTGCAATTAGTTTTAAAACTCTGGTGCCGTTATTTACTGGAGAAGTTAAATCTTTAGTTCTGACTGTGAGAGACAAGCTGCCAATTGTAAGCAGACACCCCAAGGACACAACCTGCATTAGGGCTAGTTCCCAGACAGTGCAAAGGTGTGCAGGTTAGGTGGATTGGTTAACCAGTTCCTTACTTGTGTATCCCTCTCTGTCAGCAAAACATTTATTGCATTGTTAATAAATCTTATAGACAGGGGGTCCAAATGGATTTCCGAACAAACTGGGTTGGTCCAAGCTCGATGGACTGAATGGCCTCCTTTTGCACGGTCGGGATTCTATGATGCTATGTTCTCTGATGACGCACATCTTTAATTTCTGCCCTTTCAGTAATGTCCACCCACACAAAAAGAGGCAATTGCCGCAGCTTCTGAAAGGGACAAGTCCTTCCTGTTCTATTCGCAATTGCTGGTTGGCTTAATCCTTCAAGCGGTAAATAACAACCTTTCACAGAACCTTACATAGGAGAGTGAGGTAATCCACCATTCTGAAATCTGCCAGAGACAGCCACTTTGTGATAAATGGCTCGAGTTTGAGATATTGGGCAAGATTCTCCGTTGCCCGACGCCAATATCGTGATCAGCGATCGGGCGGAGAATCGACTGCGCCACCTAAATCGGGGATGGGACGATTTGACTCTGGTCGGCCATGCTCTGCCCCCTCTGGAGTGGCATCATTATGTTGCACCGGCATTGGCGCGTCATGGGCCGGCCCTCCCACGACCCTCCACCCCCGATGGGCCGAGTTCCCGATGACGCGAGACACGTGTGGTCGCAGCCATGCGGGGAACCAGCGTGGCGGCTGCTGACTCTGTCCAGTGCAGCCACAATTGGCCAGGATCCGTGCTGCTGGCTGGGGGGGGGGGGCTTCCGCGAGGACTGGGGTGTCTGTTGGGGTTGGCCAGGGGCCGGGCTGCGGGGTCGCGGATTATGGGTGGGGTCCGCGCATGGCCGGCCCCCATGTTGTACTGCGCGACCGCTGCAGGTCATCAGCCGTGCGCATGCGCGGCCAGGGACCCGGCCATTATCCAACCGTTTTCAGCACGGGAGCCGGGCATTTCACCCGGTGCCGGCGATAGCCCCTCACCAGTCCCAGAATCAGTGAGGGTTTCACACTGAATGTTTGGTAGTAAAAGACCATATATGCTTCATTGGCGTCAACACTTAGTCGCTGAAATGGAGAGTCCAGCCCATTGACCGGTAACCGTACCCATTTAGGAGACATTAACGATATGAGGACAAGAATATTGATAAGTTGTTACATTCGTAGGAAGGGAACAGCTAATGGAGACAGAGCTAGTCTAAACTGTGCGCTGACCAATTACTCTTTGGATCACAGTGACACTGAGAACAGATGAAGTTCATGGTCAATGACACTGTGGTGTGTGATGGAAGGACATAACTCAATCAATAAATTGGCATTAATGACAATATAGAACTTAAAGGGTTGCTACGTTTAGAAGAGACTGTTTATTGCAAAAGGGGAGAAGTGTAAAAGGAGGAAATGACAGCGGTATAAATAAGGCAATAGATGCCTTTCACTGGAGAGACTGCATTCACGACCACAAAGGGCTGTACAACAAAGGCGAGGGTGTCAGGGGGGGCAGGGATAGACAGTGACATTACAATGTGACAGGATCTAACCATTCCACCCCCTGTAATTGTCCAATAATCCACCCCATAATTCAAATGTCAGAAAGCACCTTGCAGTGTTGAATCCAGCAGGAACGTGGCACTGAAAGACAAGGGTACAAATGGAAATGCTCTCACTCTGCCGGTACTTTTAACTACCTTCCAGATCTGGTTGTGTGAATAGGTTTGGACACGCCAGGCTTGTGATTTCACACTGAAAGCATTTGAAAATTTTATGCATGGGGCTCACGTGGTTGACCTTCGACCTCAACACCTGTGCCCCCCCTGATTCCCTTATGGTCCAAAAATCTAGGCAATAGCTAACAAATGGGCAGCACGGTGGTTAGCACAGTTGCTTCACAGCTCCAGGGTCCCAGGTTCGATTCCCGGCTTGGGTCACTGTCTGTGCGGAGTCTGCACCTTCTCCCCGTGTCTGCGTGGGTTTCCTCCGGGTGCTCCGGTTTCCTCCCACAGTCCAAAGACGTGCAGGTTAGGTGGATTGGACATGCTAGATTGCCCCTTAGTGACCAAAAAGGTTAGGAGGGGTTACGGGGATAGGTGCAAGTGAGGGCTTAAGTGGGTCGGCGCAGACGCGATGGGCCGAATGGCCTCCTTCTGCACTGTATGTTTTAAATTAAGTCAAGGCCCCTTCCACCCACTCACGTGGACGTGAAAGACCCCACAGCCACTATTCCGACGAGGAGCAGGAAAGCGCACCCTGGCGACCTGGGCCACTCTTTATCCCTCAACCCAACATCTATAAATGATCGGGGGTCACTATCACAGTGCGGCTTGTGGGATCTTACTGTGCGCAAACTGGCTGCTGCATTGCAACAACGACTGCACTTCAAAGAAGCACTTCACTGGTTGTGACTCACTTTGGGGCGTCCCGAGATTGTGAAAGGTGCTACAGGAATGCAAGCCTGGGTCTGTTTGATCACTAACACAGCTGCCGGGGTTTAATGAATGTGACGGAGGGACATCAAATTCACCGCCCCCCCCCCCCCCCCCCCCCCCCCCCCGCCGTGAAGTTGTTTCAAGAAAAAGAGGTAATTCAGATGCCAAGTGCTAATAAAATTCAGATTTATCTCACATGGTCCTGAAAGAACTATTAACAGCAGGATTCCTCTCCTGTTCCTCCCACTAGGTTTGTGCTTGTTAAAGCAGCATCAATACAGCTGCCTTCGCACGTTAGATTTTATTAATTGTATTGCACCTAATAAACTCCAACAGTGGGATAAAAGGTTTTACCGATCGACCACTAATTTCAATGAATCCGTCCACTAACAGGCATAGGCTGTCACAGACCATTCAACTCAATCAGTCCATCTTTAAAAAGAACAAAGAACAAAGAACAGTACAGCACAGGAACAGGCCCTTCGGCCCTCCAAACCTGCGCCAACCATGCTGCCCATCTAACCTAAAACCTTCTACACTTCCTGGGTCCGTATCCCTCTATTCCCATCCTATTCATGTATTTGTCAAGATGCTCCTTAAACGTCACTATCGTACTTGCTTCTACCACCTCCTCCGGCAGCGAGTTCCAGGCACCCACTACCCTCTGAGTAAAAAACTTCCCTCGCACCTCTCCTCCAAACCTTGCCCCTCGCACCTTAAACCATGTCTCCCAGTAACTGACTCTTCCACCCTGGGAAAAAGCTTCTGACTATCCACTCTGTCTATGCCACTCATAATTTTGTAGACCTCTATCAGGTCGCCCCTCAACCTCCTTCATTCCAAAGAGAACAAACTGAGTTTATCCAACTGCTCCTCATAGCTAATGCCCTCCATACCAGGCAACATCCTGGTAAATCTCTTCTGCACCCTCTCTAAAGCTTCCACATCCTTCTGGTAGTGTGGCGACCAGAATTGATCACTATACTCCCAAGTGTGGCCTAACTAAGGTTCTATACAGCTGCAGCGTCTCGTGCCCAGGGTGGCTCTTTGAAAGTTATCCTCCGCACAAGCCAATAATTCTAATCAACTCACTAACCCATCTCTAAATCTGATGTCTGTTACCATGAAATGCTTCGAGCGGCTAGTTATGAGATGGTTCAATGCCAGCCTCCCAGACGGTCTCGATCCACTGCGGTTGCCTATCACCGCAACCGGTCCACAGCAGATGCTTTCTCCCTTGCTCAACAATCAACACTCAAAGATCTCGACAACAAGGACACCTACGTGAGACTGCTGTTCACAGAAGTGCCTCAGGAAGGCAGACAGCATTATCGGAGACCCCTCCCATTCAGCCTTTGCCTTCTTCCAGAACCTTCCATCAGGCAGAAGGTACAGAAGTCTGAAGACCCGCACATCCAGACATAGGAACAGCTTCTTCCCCACAGCTACAAGACTCCTCAACGACTCCCCCTCAGACTGATCTGTTCCCTGAGAGTGGTTAGGCTGTGAAATGGACTGCCTGCTGTGATTGTGGAGTCGGACACTTGAGGAACTTTCAAGCGGTTATTGGATAGGCACATGGAGCACACCAGAATGACAGGAAATGGGATAGCTTGATCTTGGTTTCGGACATCGAGGGCCGAAGGGCCTGTTCTGTGCTGTACTGTTCTATTCTATTCTAACACTATTCACGACGCCCTATGCTGCTCTTGCTCATGTATTTGCTTTGTTTGGCCCCTTGTTCCGCACTGTAACCAATCACTGTTTGTCGATGTACCATTTGTCAATGTTCTCTGTCGATTATTCTTTTTTGTCTATTATGTACGTACTGTGCACGTTCCCTCGGCCGCAGAAAAACACTTTTTACTGTACTTCGGTACATGTGACAATAAATCAAATCAAATCAAAATCAAATCAAACCACAGCCATAACTGGTGCACCATCTGTACATTATATCATCCTTCAGGTACCATGCCCTGGCAACCTTGACTTCCATTGTATTGCTCCACCATTATGTTTGGCAAAGTGTCGCAGTCCTTCCGGCAGTATGGCTGACCAGGAAACTCACCATCAGGCATTCCGGAAGGATTTACACTCGTTTACACTCGGTCAGCGCGGGCAGCACAGTAGCACAGTGGTTAGCACAGTCGGAGCACCCAGAGGAAACTCACACAGACACGGGGAGAACGTGCAGACTCCGCACAGACAGTGACCCAAGCCAGGAATCGAACCTGGGACCCTGGAGCTGTGAAGCAATTGCGCTAACCACTATGCCACCGAGCTGCCCCAACATGTCAAAGTCCCATTCAGCCTCACAAACGTTTGATATCTGCACCCCACCAATTCTGGTAGCGTAGTGGTTAGCACTGTTGCTTCACAGCAGCAGGGACCCGGGTTCAATTCCCGGCTTGGGTCACTGTCTGTGCGGAGCCTGCACGTTCTCCCCGTGTCTGCGTGGGTTTTCCTCCGGGTGCTCCGGTTTCCTCCCACAAGTCCCGAAAGGCGTGCTTGTTAGGTGAATTGGGCATTCTGAATTCTCCCTCTGTGTACCCGAACAGGAGCCGGAATGTGGTGACTAGGGGCTTTTCACAGTAACTTCATTGCAGTGTTAATGTAAGCCTACTTGTGGCACTAATAAAGATTATTATTATTAGAACATTCCCCATTTTAATACATCCACCATTGGTGATCACACTGTCAGCTACCTACCAGTGTCCTCAATCTTTCCACTTGCTTTCCCTCCCAACCACACCATGCCAATATCTGCACTCCATTGTCTGCAACAGAAGGGGGAGGAAAAGATTTAAGATTGCTTGCTTGGATTTCCCACTTGGATATCAAGACATTTTGCACTAACGAAAGGCAGGATAATGTTGTAGCGGGCATGTGGTAAATCAATAATAAAAACAGAAAATGTTTAAAACCGTTTGGTCACCTTCCCGCATATCTCTTTGACTCCCAGTCCAGTTGTTGTTGTAGCTTTAGGAGTCCTCTCAGAAGTAGATGTATAGTTGTTGGAGTGGCTAGCAGGTATAATTGTTGAAATTCCATCATCACATTAGTCAATGGAATAATGACGGGTGAGTCAGCGGTCGCAGTTAGAATGACAGCAGGGATTGGAGATCATAGACTGGTGCAGCATAGCAGGAGGCCATTCAGCCCAGAATGGTACAGCATAGCAGGAGGCCATTCAGCCCAGAATGGTGCAGCATAGCAGGAGGCCATTCAGCCCAGAATGGTACAGCATAGCAGGAGGCCATTCAGCCCAGAATGGTACAGCATAGCAGGAGGCCATTCAGCCCAGAATGGTACAGCATAGCCAGAAGCCATTCAGCCCAGAATGGTGCAGCATAGCAGGAGGCCATTCAGCCCAGAATGGTACAGCATAGCAGGAGGCCATTCAGCCCAGAATGGTACAGCATAGCAGGAGGCCATTCAGCCCAGAATGGTACAGCATAGCAGGAGGCCATTCAGCCCAGAATGGTACAGCATAGCAGGAGGCCATTCAGCCCAGAATGGTACAGCAAGCAGGAGGCCATTCAGCCCAGAATGGTACAGCATAGCAGGAGGCCATTCAGCCCAGAATGGTACAGCATAGCAGGAGGCCATTCAGCCCAGAATGGTGCAGCATAGCAGGAGGCCATTCAGCCCAGAATGGTACAGCATAGCAGGAGGCCATTCAGCCCAGAATGGTACAGCATAGCAGGAGGCCATTCAGCCCAGAATGGTACAGCATAGCAGGAGGCCATTCAGCCCAGAATGGTACAGCATAGCAGGAGGCCATTCAGCCCAGAATGGTACAGCATAGCAGGAGGCCATTCAGCCCAGAATGGTACAGCATAGAAAGAGGCCATTCAGCCCAGAATGGTACAGCATAGAAAGAGGCCATTCAGCCCAGAATGGTACAGCATAGCAGGAGGCCATTCATCCCAGAATGGTACAGCATAGCCGGAAGCCATTCAGCCCATCATGCTTATGCTGAGAGAGCTATACAAATAGTCCCACTCCCCTGCTCTTTCCCACATAGCCCTGCAAATAGCCTTTCCTGCAAATCTTTTCCTCTCTCTGTCTATAACCAATTTCCTTTTGAAAGTTGCAATTCTACCGCCCCTTCAGCCAGCGCATTCTGGGTCACAGCAACTCACTGTGAAGATAAATTCTCGGATATTTTTGTCAATTAACTTCAATCTGTGCTCTCTGCTTACCAACCCTCCTTCCAGTGGAAAGAGTCCCTCCTTATTTACTCAATCAAAACCATTCAGGATTTTAAACACCTCTACTAAATCTCCCCTTAAACATCTCTGCTTCGTTAAGTCTTTGCAGATGGTATAATGTCTATATTGGGTTTTTGCCTGTACATAATTGGGAGTATTGGCAGTGCTGGCAAGGTGTCGGGGCATAATTTCATTTTAATGAAACAAAAAAACAGGCTCTTGAGGAGGAGGTTTTTGGACTGACGACAAAACAGAACTTTTTTTCTTCCCAAGTGAGAAGGGAAACAGGAATACGGATGCGGCGCAGGAGCACGCTAAACCTCTTGAGGTGAGAATGAAAAGAGTGAGGTGAGAAAAATGACCGCAACTCTGCCACAAATTTGAATGAAGGGCATTAATTATAATTGAGAATTTGTCCGCTCATTCCGTAGTCGCAAGCAATGCCTGTGGTTTATTTGATGCAATCGTGTCATTGGCGTAATTACTGTGAATTTCTATTTCCGTATTGGGTTAAACGCAGTTGGGATTTATCATTGCAAAATGACTAAAATGCCAGTTAAACCAATTACTGTGGCTGGGTACGATTAGAAAAAAGCCAATGCTGCAATTCCTACTTTAATCGCACGGTGTAGCACATGTTGAAAAGGGCATTCATTTTCCCAGCAATGTCAGGCTGATCATTCCCCATAAAGCACGGATACGATAGGGTCAGATTTTTTTCCCCTGAGGCTTGTGAAAATAATTTCGCTTCCACAAATTCAGCCAAAAAGATCTAACAAAATATCTGCGTTTCTGAAACCCCTTTCACAACATCCCAGAACACTAAAACCAATTAAATGCTTTTGAAGTGGTTTGGTAGCACAGGATTGAATGTGGCCAGAAAATTTTGCAGTTCGGGCATGTTGTGGAAGCTTTTTGTCTTGGACTCATCAGGTCAATTGCAAGACTGCACAACTTCAAACTATCATAACAACTTATGCTACGGGAGAGAAGGGGTGCTGATTGGTTGGCAATTTGACTCTGATTGGGTGAGATGTTGCCATGGAGGAAGCAATGGGAAACTATTGGCTCCCCAATATGCTGGGTAACTCGATAGAGGTGCAAGGCTTGGACAAATTTCTTTTGTTGGCAGAGAGTTGCTCCCTGTGTATGATTGTAAAAATAATAATAATTTTTATTATTGTCACAAGTAGGCTTACATTAACACTGCACTGAAGTTACTGTGAAAATCCCCTGGTCGTCACATTCCAGCGACTGTTCAGGTACACTGAGGGAGAATTCAGAATGTCCAATTTATCTAACAAGCACATCTTGCGGGACTTTGTGGGAGGAAACCGGAGCACCCGGAGGAAACCCACGCAGACACGGGGAGAACATGCAGACTCCGCATAGACAGTGACCCAAGCCGGGAATCGAACCCGGGTCCCTGGCGCCATGAAGCAACAGTGCTAACCACTGTGCTACCGTGCCACCCATGAACGAACGTTTGTCATTTCTAGCGAGGGCCTGTTTAGCTCAGTTGGCTGGGCAGCCAATCCGTGATACAGAGCGTGGCCAACAGCAGGGATTCCATTCCTGTACCAGCTGTGGTTACTCAACCGTCTCCTCAACCCCGCCCCCTCGCCCAAGGTGCGATAATCCCCCAGTTAAGTCACTCCCAGATGGCTCTCCCCCTCACAGGGGAAAACAGCCTATGGTCATCTGCGACTATGCCACACTTGGGCCCGAGTGCAGACTCTACCTTAAATGATCCTGGACAGGGAAAGCATCTCAAAACATGTCTCGTTGGTCGAGTAAGCAACTTCACATTAATGGTTTCACGCTGCTACTATGCAGCAGTTACGCCACTGCCGTTTTACACTGATAGAGTGTTACTCTCAGTCTAAGAAGACGTCCTGCCCACCATACAATTGAACAACATCATGTACAAAGCACAATGCCAATTGGGCAGCAGGGTAGCATGGTGGTTAGCATAAATGCTTCACAGCTCCAGGGTCCCAGGTTCGATTCCCGGCTGGGTCACTGTCTGTGTGGAGTCTGCACGTCCTCCCACTGTGTGCGTGGGTTTCTTCCGGGTGCTCCGGTTTCCTCCCACAGTCCAAAGATGTGCGGGTTAGGTGGATTGGCCATGCTAAATTGCCCATAGTGTCCTAATAAAAGTAAGGTTAAGGGGGGGTTGTTGGGTTACGGGTATAGGGTGGATACGTGGGTTGAGTAGGGTGATCATGGCTCGGCACAACATTGAGGGCCGAAGGGCCTGTTCTGTGCTGTACTGTTCTATATCTATAGGATGCAAGCACAAAGGCCCCTGCGAGTGGCTGATAGAATCAAACAGCACGTTCCTTTGGTTGTTATAGCGTAAGAGTTAGTTTCAGACCACAAATTAGAGCAAAATCCATTTAAGAAAGTCAGTGATATGATTTGGATTGGAGTTGGGTTACGTGAAGATGTAAACCATTTCCTGGAATATAATAACCTGATTGTTTAAGGGACCTTTACAAATGGTACGGTAACAGGGATGAATTCTATGCCATGAAAGCAACTATTTTGTTAATGGCTGACAAGTCTTTTCATTATAAACAAAAAACAGGCTGGCGAGGTGAGGACTGAATGGTGGAGAACAATTACTGGGCTATTAAAATTAAATGTATAACCCTCACTCATTAGCGCTACCATTAACATCATTTATCTCAGCTATTAAGTGGCACTGTTCCAGCTAGCCTAATGATATGACAGAACACTCTATAGCTGTGTCAAGCAATAATGCAGAAAGTGCAGAACAAATGACATACAAATCAGCATTACGCCTAACACGAGTGTGCGGTATTAGAAGAAATTATTCATTGATTTGCTCTCATGCACTTTGCTGATCACGTGATTCCTTACAAATCAGCTGAGACATGACCGAAGCATGCTTCGGTTAACTATCTTACTGCATTCTGACTTAAATGAAGAGAAAAAGGTAGGCAACATTCCTTTAAGTGTCAACGTTTAAGCCAGTCCTTAATCTCGGGCAGCGACTGACGCCGGAAACTATTTTTTTCTTTATTCATTCAGGGCGTGTGGGCGTTGCTGGCTGGGCCAGCATTTATTACCCATCCCTAATTGCCCCTTGAACGGAGTGGTTTGCTAGACCATTTCAGAGGGCAGTTAAGAGTCAACCACATCGCTGTGTGGGTCTGGAGTCACATGTAGGCCAGACCGGGTGAGGACGACAGATTTCCTTCCCTAAAGGACATTAGTGAACCAGATGAGTTTTTTTATGACAATCGAGAAAGGTCTCATGGTCGGCATTAGACCTTTAATTCCATTTTTAAAAATAAATACATTTAGAGTTCCCAATTCTTTTTTATCCAATTGAGGGGCAATTTAGCGTGGTCAATCCATCTACCCTGCACATCTTTGGGTTGCGGAGGTGATACCAAACGCAGACACGGGGAGAACATGCAAACTCCACACGGACAGTGACCCAGTGCCGGGATCGAACTCGGAATCAGTGCCGTGAGGCAGCAGTGCTAACCACTGCGCCACCATTCCATTTTTTTTCCCTGAATTTAAATTTCACCAACTGCCGCGGTGGGATTTGAACATGGGTATCGAGAACATTACCCCCTGGCTCTCTGGGTTGCTAGTCCAGCGACAATATCACTGCGCATTCCCTCGCCAACATAAAGACTGACATAAGGAATTGGGAATCAGCAGAAACAACGCAGGTCTCTGGAGGGAGAGTTTATCATTTCTAAAGAGTTCTGTCTTTCGGACGGAATTAAAATTTTGATTCCACCTTTATGCACAGCGAACGCAACACGTTGAAGGGATTGTCATTGCAAAACTAGTCCAGTTTTGAGTGATGCTATTAAAGTGCAGTGAAAGAAGCAGTAAATACAGAGGGGAAATACGGAAAGAGAAATGGTTAAAACGCGGGATCAACCAAGCGTTGCCAAGCAAAAATACCGCAGGTGCTGGAAACCCGAGATAAAAACAAAAATGCAGAATTCGCAGCAGCATCTGTGGAGAGAAACAGAGCGAGTTCAGGTTGATGGCCTGGCATCGGAGCAGTTGGTTATTACGTCAACCAGGAGCCATCGTTTATGGCGCAACTGGCGATCCAGGTTTGTTTGATTGATTGATATTTATTGTCGCAGGCACCAAAGTACAGTGAAGAGTATTTTTCTGTGGCCAAGGGAGCGTACAGAGTACATACACAGTAGAGAAAAAGAATAATTGACAGAGTACATTGACAATGGTGCAATAGAGATTGGTTACAGTGCGGAGCAAGGCCAAACAAGAGCAGCATAGGGCGTCGTGAATAGTGTTGTTACAGGGAACAGATCAGTCCGAGGGAGAGTCGTTGAGGAGTCTGGTAGCTGAAAGCTGTGCCAGTTGTGGGAAGCATTTTTTCTTTAACTGTTGCTTTTCTGCTTAAACTCATTGGCCAAATGGGAAATCTGCCTTGATCCAGCTCAATCGAGCAGCATTTGGGCTTTTTAAAAAGAATTTATGCGTTAAAAGTTATTCCTGGAACAATTTAAGAGCGGTAATTGGGTGCAGTTCAACATGGCTGAAAATGGGCTTGTCGGAAATAAAATTAAATATTTTTAACCAAAGTGTCACCACCACCTTGGTGAGCAACCTGAATTTGAATCACTGCGAAAAATACTTTTAGAGAAACATTTACGGGTTTCACGAATGTAGAGTGGTCAGTGGGTGAAATTTTCCAAAGAAAATGGCAAAGTGTCAGGTTCTGAGTGAAAACATAACTGTTCCACTCCAGAGACCTGGCCAGGTAGGGCAGCACAGTGGTTAGCCCTGCTGCCCCACAGCGCTGAGGTCCCATGTTCAATCCCAGCTCTGGGTCACTGTCCGTGTGGCGTTTGCACATTCTCCCCGTGTCTGCGTGGGTTTGGCCCCCACAACCCAAAAATGTGCAGGCTAGGTGGATTGGCCACGCTAAATTGCCCCTTAAATTGGAAAAGATGAATTGGGGACACTAAATTTAAAAAAAAAAGAAACATGGCCAGGTTTTCACTCCAGATCTTCTGACACTTTGTTTAAAAAAAAGCAGGGGGTTGCGTTGGATATAATTTGCACCTGAAACTCCTTGATCGTTCGTGCTGGTTTGACCATTTTCAGGCCAAATGGACTACAGAAAGAAAAGCAGTGAAACCAAGGAACAGTTCCTTCCTCAGAAATATAACTTCAGGTCATGCAACACCACCAATTTGGCCATAAAATCTGGTCTGTCCAATATTGGAGTAAATGCAGGAAATTCACATTCTCTGGTCTTTTTAATGGTCCATGTTGGGGATGGCTACAGGACAGCGAGGTAATGTTAACTTACAGAAGAGAGTTTCAGCCCAAGCGATCAAGGAAATTCGGAGTATAAATGGGCGCATATCTCTTACACACAAATTTCCATGATCTTTTAACCCAGAAATCGGCGCAACTTGCAGACATTAAGCCCTGAGGAAAGTACAGACCTAAGTTCCTAGATTCAACAACATATATTTTCTTTTTTTTTAAACCCACACTAGCTTCGATGAACGCTATGAGCAAGACTAGGCTAATTGGGATTTACTCACCTTTCTCGTACTCAATGATGAATCTTGGTGAATCATCCGCGGTTACCGAGTCACAATTAGTTACCAGAAACTTTGCAATACCTGGAAACAGGGATTGGATGTAATGATCCAATTGTTCGGCAGAACAGGTGCGATGGGCTGAACGGCCGATTCTTGTTCAAGTGCTATTAAAAGAAATGTGTTTTGCCACGTTATGTATGGAAGGTGGAAAGTAGCAAATTTGGAGCACCAAGAAGATCTTGCCATTTGGGAAGCAACAGGAAGACGTGTACCTTAAATTTGGAGAAGTTGCAGTTGAAGAGGAGGGAAGGTTTGTCTACCTTGGTCGGTCCAGAAGGTGAAACTCATGAGGACATCAAAAGGAAGACTGATTTGATTTTATTACTGTTGGAAGATTCAACTAGATATGGAAAGATAAAAATATCATGCTCAAGAGAAGGACAGGAGTTTATGAAATGATGGCATCGCCGTAAGAATCTGATTGTTGACAAGGGACAAAAGTCAGAAAGCAAGAGAAATACTGTGCAGCTGAGCTGGGATAGTGAGAGGAATTCTGGGACGTCCCGGAGACGAAGAATCAAGAATGATAGAATAAGAAAATGGCTGGGGCCGGGAATGATGCTTGTACAGAAGGTTCAAAGAGAGAGACAACAGTGTTGGTTATTGGGCAATGCTTAAGAATGGAAACGTGGAATACCTTTCATAGCACCGCCAAGAGAGGGGGACAGGAGGCAAAGAAGAACTAGATAGACAATGTGCAAGAGTGATATGTTGCAGAAAGGGATAAAGGGAAAGAATGGAAAACTTGTATTTACTGGAATGTTGCAAAGTACCATAGGATCCTTACAGTGCAGAAGGAGGCCATTCGGCCCATGGGGTCTGCACTGGCCCTAACGAGACCCCATCTCATAACCTCACCTTATCTACATATCCCTAGACACTGAGGGATAATTTAGCAATGGCCAATTCACCTAACCTGCACATCTTTGGGAGGAAACCAGAGCACCCGGAGGAAACCCACGCAGTCACGGGGGGGATGTGCAAACTCCACACAGTCACCCACGGCTGGAATTGAACCCCTATCCCAGGCGCTGTGAGGTAGCAGTGCTAACCATTGTGCACCGTGCCGTCCACCAGAAACGGCTGCAATGGAACAGGTGGCTAAAGTGACCCGACTAGTTCAGAATCGATAACAGTGGAGTTAATTCATTATCATCACTGAGTTGGTGGACAGGAACTTAGTCCAAGGATATATAATTGCAATGATTGTTTTTTATATAAAGATGAACTGACATAACTCCCTTCACTCCATTGGTTACCATGGCGGATACCATCAGCTCGAATACAAGATCAGAGATGGACCTCTTGAGGCTGTATAAAGCTCTGGTCAGACCCCATTTGTAGTATTGTGAGCAATTTTGGGCCCCGTATCTAAGGAAGGATGTGCAGGGGCCTTGGAAAGGGTCCAGAGGAGATTCACCAGAATGATCCCTGGAATGAAGAGCTTGTCGTATGAGGAGCGGTTGAGGACTCTGGGTCTGTACTCGTTGGAGTTTAGAAGGATGAGGGGGGATCTTATTGAAACTTACAAGATACTGCGAGGCCTGGATAGAGTGGACGTGGAGAGGATGTTTCCACTTGTAGGGAAAACTAGAAGCAGAGGGCACCATCACAGACTAAAGGGATGATCCTTTAAAACAGAGATGAGGAGGAATTTCTTCAGCCAGAGGGTGGTGAATCTGTGGAACCATTGCCGCAGGCGGCTGTGGAGGCCAAATCACTGAGGCCGGGATTCTCCAATCCCGCGGCAGGTCAGAGAATCTGCGGGGGAGGGGATGGGCTTGAGAATCGCGCCAGGCCGCTCCAACACCGGGCCGCCGATTCTCCGGCGACTGGAGACTCGGCACCAATCGTGCCCGCGGGGTCGCCGCCGCAACGGTCGGGGGCCCGACAAGTTCCGCCGACATGGGTTACGTATGGTCCTACCCGGCGATCTGGGCCTCCCGATCGGTGGGCGGGCTAATTCCAGGGGAGGCCCATGTTTCTCCGCGCGCGGGGCCCTGTAGGGCTCTGCCATATTGCCCGGAGGGGGGGGCGCGGAGACGGCAACCCACACGCATGCGCGGTCCCACGCCGGCCGTGGCTCGCTGGCTTTCGAGTACACAGCACTCTGCCGTCGTACGAGTCCCCCAGGAAGGGGTGAATGCCTAGGCCTGGAGGCCGGAGTCGCTCGCGCCGGTTTTGACGCCAGCGTCAACACTTGGCCGGATTCCGGAGAATCCCGGCCTGAGTGTCTTTAAGACAGAGATAGGTCGGTTCTTGATCAATAAGGGGATCAGGGGTTATGGGGGGAGGCAGGAGAATGGGGATGATAAAAATATCAGCCATGATTGAATGGAAGAGCAGACTTGATGGGCCGAATGGCCTCATTCTGCTCCTATATCTTATGGTCTTATGGATAAAAATCATCTTTGCTTCATCCCAAAAAAATGTTAGCAGGATTCTCTGTCGGCTGAAACGCGATTGGGCGGAGAATTGGTTTTGATGCTGAAATCGTGGCGGGCGCTGCTTGCACCCAAATCGCATTTCTCCGGTGCCTCAACAGGGGCATCAATGCATTCCACTCCGCATGTACAGTCAACACCTTTAGTGGGCCTGGTATTCTCCGCAATTCACTGTGTCCACTGGGGCGAATTCCCGACGGCGTGGCTCACTTGTGCTTTTAAAAATTGGGAAACAGGAGCCGGAAAGTGACACTTCCCGGACAGAGAGGGGGGCTGGAAAGTGTCCAACGTGGCCATAGTTTCCTGACAGTTGTGCCGCTAGCCGGGGGGGGGGGGGGGGGGGGGGGGGGGGGGGCTTCTGCCAGAGCCGGGGGGAGTAGCTTTGTTTTAAGGTACGATCGGCATCAGTATCTGGGTCATGCAACCCAATTAATGAAATACAGCTAAATTAGCATCAATCTTAATGTGAACATTAGATTGACGTTCTACTTGATTTCAGTCAGGAACTTGGAATTACAGAGTGATAACTGTTCAAGTAACCCAGTCCCACTGGGAACAAGGCTGCGAAATATAATTATAGGTTGAAAAATGCAGGTTTCAAATTGGATTTTCTTTTATATTTGATCATGGGATTATGGGCCTTGCCGGTCAGGTCAGTACTTACTACCCGTACCTCATTGCCCCTTGAGAAGGTGAAGGTGAGCTGCCTCCTTGAACCGCTGCAGTCCCTGTGGTGTAGGCACACCCACCGTGCTGTTAGAGAGGGAGTTCCAGAGTTTTGCCCTGGCGACAGTGAAGGAACGGCTGCTATATTTCCAAGTCAGGCTGGTGAGCGGCTTGGAGAGGAGCTTGCAAGCGGAGCTGTTCCCATGTGTCTGCTGTCCCTGACCTTCCAGGCGGTAGAGATCGGGGGTTTTGAAGGTACTGTCAAAGGGGCTTGCGTATATAAACCTTTCATGTCCATCTCCTCTGCATATCACCAGGAACATGTCAATGGAATAAACTAGCACATTACAACAGAACAAAATCCAGAATGCACCCAAATCTGGCTACAATTACAAATTATTTGCCAGCTTAAAGTGCAAAGAGAATTTATTTTGATCAAAACCTTGCAGATTGATATTTTAAGGGCTGGTTTAGCTCAGTGGGCTAGACAGCTGGTTTGTGATGCAGAACAAGGCCGGCAGCGCGGGTTCAATTCCCGTACCAGCTGAGAATTCTGAATTCTCCCTCCGTGTGTACCCGAGCAGGCGCCGGAATGTGGCGACTAGGGGCTTTTCACAATAACTTCATTGCAGTGCAAATGTAAGCCGACTTGTGACAATAAAGATGATTTATTTTTAAAAGTAGTGACCTCAGCATCTAGATAAGGAAATCTTGATCATTTGTAGCAAAATCATGAGTGTGCATTACAAAGGGGATATTTAAGACGTTGCTGCAGTTAGCAAACAGAGAAATACTGGCTGTCATAGCCTCTTGTCAGTCACCATGTTGCCACATTTTTAAAAAGTTATGCTCTGGGAAATGATTGGTTAGCATTCATATTTAAATAGCACCTTTAATGCAGGTTCTTGACAGGAGTGCTCTCAAATAAAATGGGAGCCCGAGCCACATAAGGGAGTAATAAATAGATCAATTAATCAAACGTTTGGTCAAAGAGACCGTTTTTAAGGAGCGTCTTTGATGCACGATCAATAACTCTCGAAGCAAGATTGGAGTACAATTGAAGGCTTTATTGGACTGGATGTTTCCCCCAGCAGCGCAGATACAGAATGCAGCAGCTGGGGAGACACAGACTCTTATACTCCGCCTTACTGGGCGGAACCAGCAAGCAGGCTTCACCAATGGTCTTACAGTATCAGGTACCTCCAACGCCAATAGTCTTACAGCATCGGGTACCTCCAACCTAGGTACCATAATACCCCTAATACCGACTACCACAGTCTTAAAGCAGGGGAGGGGTATAGGGAGGGAATTTCAGAGTCCAGTTCTCTCCAGCTTTGACGTAGGGTCATTCAGACTCGAAACGTTCGCTCCCTTCTCTCTCCACAGATGCTGTCAGACCTGCTGCGATTGTCCAGCATTTTCTCTTCCAAAATCCAGGGTGCAGGTCACCGAATCATGAGGATTTTTCAGCTTTTAGCCTCTCAAGTTTTTCCAACAGTTTTTTTTTTCTGCCGCCATTAATTGTCCTCTTAGTTCATCGTCCTTGTTAACCCCTTGTCTAGCCTCTATTTCTGGCACGTAACTCATGCCGTCTACTGTGAAGGCAGACAGAAAATATTTGTTCAATGTTTCTACCAGTTCCTCATTCCCCATGATAGTTTCTCCTGCCTCTGCTACCAAGGGACCACAATCGCCTCCATTTTACATACTGAAAGCTCTCCTAATGCACTTGTACATTCCTGGCCAGCTGGTATTTCTTTCCTTTTTGATCACCCTTTGCTGGTTTGCGAAACACTCCGAATCTTTAGGCTTACTGCTATTCTCCACAGCATCATTATAAACCTTTTAATTCACTCAAACACCATCCTTAACATGCCCAGTAAGCCACGGATGAATGTTTCGTACTGGGTTTATGTTTTGTAATTTTGTCGAACATTATGAATTATTCCGCGACCCGTTTCCCACTCTTTATTTATTGTCGCACGTTTCAATCTATTCACCCAATCAGCCATAGCCATATCTACCGTGTGCCTTTGAAATTGGCTTTGCCTTGAAGATTCTTGTTTGAGATGGAGTATGCAATTTCAAATGCAATAATGAAGTCAAATATCAAGTACGATCATCACTTTTCACAGAGAATGTTTTACTGCAAGATTAACAATTAAACCTGCACAATTCAAGATTGAAAACAGCCATATCCTTTGTTGGTTCCAGCAACTATCGCAAAAGCATTCTGCATCCCATCTTTCAGATTACCTTTCCCAATATATGCTCAGTCTAAATGAAGATCACAATTGATCCATTGGGGTGAATTCTCCGCCTCCCCAGCTGCGTGTTCCTTGGCGGTGTGCCATTGCCAGCAGCGGGATTTCCCAATGGGGCCACGGGCAGGAGTGTGCTGCCGGTGGGATGGAGAATTTCGCCGGTGGAGAATTCACCCCACTGTCTTTGTTACAAGCCTCTATTCCAGGCTCCAATTATTTCTCACTTTGTTTTGTCGAATGGCGTAACTAATGTTGGGGAGGGGGTCTATAAGCTACTCATACCACTGTTTTCTGGCCGTTGTTATTCCTAATCACCACCTATATGGATTCATCTTGATCTCCCGAGCCAAGATCCTTACTCACTCTTGTCCTATTATCACCCTCCGCTATCAGGATTGGCCCTCTGCCTTTTCCTTTCTGCCTGTTTTTTGAAATGTTGTGTGTCCTGGAATCTTTATTTCCCAGTTACCTTCATAGAATCATAGAATCATAGAATTGACAGTGCAGAAGGAGGCCATTCGGCCCATTGAGTCTGCACCGGCTCTTGGAAAGAGCACCCTTTCCCCATAACCCAGTAACCCCACTCAACCAACTCTAAGGGCAATTTTGGACACTAAGGGCAATTTATCATGGCCAATCCACCTAACCTGCACATCTTTGGACTGTGGGAGGAAACCGGAGCACCCGGAGGAAACCCACGCAGACACGGGGAGAACGTGCAGACTCCGCATAGACAGTGACCCAGCCGGGAACCGAACATGGGACCCTGGAGCTGTGAAGCAATTGTGCTAACCACTATAATACCGTGCTGCCGCAGCATGTCTCTGTAATGGCAATTAGATCTAAAATATATGTCTCTATTTGTGCTTCTAGCTCATCAGTCTTATTATGAATGCTTACCGCATTCCGATAAAGGGCCTCTAATTTTATTGTTTCACTACAATTCTTTCCACTTATTCAATGTGTACTATTGCTATTAAACTCTCTGTTCCATCCCATTGTGTGTGTCCATATCCAAATCGCTGCACTGCACCACTATCTTGACTTTTCCCTTCAAATTTCTAAATCTTCCTTCGCTTAACCCTCCATTTCTTTCTTTAATATAACTCGCTCAAGTTTTCATTTTTGCAAAACGTGGTCTTTATGGTTTAAGCTGATTACATTTTTATCTCTGAATATTCGGAGTTAATGAATTATGATAGATATCTTCATAAAGTTGCCAAACGGTCAGCTTTATTAAAATTTTGGTGTTCAGATTTGGTCATTTCTGTCGGTCTCTTCTTTCTTTTAATTGATGTCAAGGGTGAGACAGCCTCGTTACTTTGGCGCAATGGATGTGGTGTGAATACTTCTAGATGTTTCTTTAGTTCACACAGCACAAATGTGATGGGGATTCCAGTTTAATGAATGAAGGGTATTATAAATAAAGCCAAGGGTCTTCCCAAATTAAGATAATGTCAGCTCCAGCAGCACTCACTGAACAAAGCAAGACACTGACTCGCATTTGCAGAGCACTTATCACAAACACAGGACGACTAAAAGCACCTCACAGTGTCACGGCAGCGGATCGTAGCTGCTAATTGCTCACGAACATTTTTTAAAAGGACATACAAGTGAAAAGTATCTATGACTGTAACGTAGCCGCCTTCTGGAATTCCTATGTGGATTACAATTGATGAACTGGCGCAGAGAGATTGGAACATCATGAAGCTGGATTCTCCAATAATGGGGCTATGTCCCCACACCAGCGTCAAAATGCTGGCGTTTCACTCTGGACTTTCCCGAAGGAAGGTCTGTGGGATTCTCCATCCTGAAGAGGACCAGCAGGGCCCCGGAGTGCTTCTCGCAGTTCCGGCTGCCAAAAAAGGCCGCCCCGCACTTCCGGTCGGGAGTCCGTGCACGGCGGCCGCCCTATGCAACATGGCGGACTCAGACTGCGGAGCGGCAGCAGAAATGTAGCCCCCCCCCCCCCCCCCCCCGAGATTGCACGCCCTGATCCATGATGCCCGATCGCTCCCCTGGTCGTCCATGCGGTGCCCCCCCTCCCCCGGTGAACAATCCCCCCCACCCACCCCACCAGGAACATGGAGACAAGGCTGGCCGCCTATTGGCTCACCAGCTGAGAAAGCAGGCAGCTACGAGGGAAATAGCGCAGGTTAAGGATCGCAAAGGCAGACAGGTAACAGAACCAAAGGAGGTCAATCGGGCATTCGAGACCTTCTACCGGAGACTGTACAGCTCCCAGCCCCCCGACGGGGATGCGGGAATGAAACAGTTCCTAGACAGACTGGAACTGCCAGTGGTGGGGGAAGACAGACGGGGGGAGATGGAAGCACCAATAGACCTGGGAGAAATCATGGCGAGCATCAGCTCCATGCAGACGGGGAAAGCACCGGGACCCGACGGGTTGCTTCTACAAAAAATCTGCACCTGTCCTGGCCCCAAACCTAAGGGACATGTTCGTGGAGTCACTGGCAGGGGGCACCCTGCCCCCAACGCTAGCGCAGGCCACAATCTCACTGATACCCAAAGAAGATAAAGACCTGACGGAATGTGGATCATACAGACCCATTTCACTGCCGAACGTGGATGTGAAAATACTTGCAAAGGTCCTGGCCAAAAGGCTGGAGGGTGGTCGCAGAGGACCAAATGAGCGTTGTCAAGGGTAGGCAGCTCACTGCCAACATCAGGCGGCTGCTGAATGTGATAATGCCACCCCCCACCGGGGTGAGAACACCAGAGTTGATTGTCTCGTCTCCCTGGATGCAGAAAAAGCCTTTGACAGAGTCGAATGGCAGCACGGTAGCATTGTGGTTAGCACAATGGCTTCACAGCTCCAGGGTCCCAGGTTCGATTCCGGCTTGGGTCACTGTCTGCGCGGAGTCTGCACATCCTCCCCGTGTGTGCGTGGGTTTCCTCCGGGTGCTCCGGTTTCCTCCCACAGTCCAAAGATGTGCAGGTTAGGTGGATTGGCCACGCTAAATTGCCCTCAGTGTCCAAAATTGCCCTTAGTGTTGGGTGGGGTTACTGGGTTATGGGGATAGGGTGGAGGTGTTGACCTTGGGTAGGGTGCTCTTTCCAAGAGCCAGTGCAGACTCGATGGGCCGAATGGCCTCCTTCTGCCCTGTAAATTCTATGATACCTCCTCGAGGTACTGGAATGGTTTGGGCTAGGACGGGGGTTCACCGCCTGGGTGAGGCTCCTGTACAACGCTCCCAAAGTGAGTGTCCGAACTAGTTATGAAGAGAGATTGGATAGACTGGGGTTGTTTTCCTTGGAGCAGAGGAGACTGAGGGGGGATATGATTGAGATGTATAAAATTATGAGAGGCATAGAGTGGACAGGAAGAAATGTTTCCCTTTGGTGGAGAAATCAATGACCAGGGGGCACAGATTTAAGGTAAAGGGCAGGAGGTTTAGAGGGGATGTGGGGGGGGGAAACCTTTTCACCCAGAGGGTGGTGGGAGTCTGGAACTCGCTGCCTGAAAGGGTGGAAGGGTGGTGGACGCAGACACCCTCGTAACATTGAAGGAGTATTTAGATGTGCACTTGCGATCCCAGTGCAGTTAATGCTATGGGACAAGTGCTGGAAAATGCAGATAGAATAGCCAGGTGGTTGTTTTTGATTGGTGCAGGCACGGTGGGCTGAAGAGGCTTTTCTGTGCTGTAGACTCTGTGACTCTATGGCAACTTCTTTCGGCTAACCATCAGGACCAAGAATCTCCAAACAACTACCAAAGTCAGCGCTACCGGAATCACCCAACTTAATGGCCGTAACATTCCACCGTCTACTCCTTGCCGAAAAGACAAATTTGCAGACCCTTCTGATTTGTATTTGGGGATTTGCCTCTCAATTTTAAACTGCGTGCATCAATGTTGCATTGTTGTTATTTTATTCTTGCGTTTTAGTAACAAATAATCTCATTCTTTAACTCAAGAAAATCTGGTTAAATTGGCTCCTTTTACAACACAGTAGCACAGTGGTTAGCACTATGGCTTAAAAGCGCCGGGGTCCCAGGTTCGATTCCCCACTGGGTCACTCTCTGTGCGGAGGCTGCACGTTCTCCCCGTGTGTGCGAGGGTTTCCTCCGGGTGCTCCGGTTTCCTCTCACAGTCCAAAGACGTGCAGGTTAGGTGGATTGGCCATGATCAAATGCCCCTTAGTGTCCAAAAAGGCTAGGAGGGTTATTGGGTTACGGGATAGGGTGGAAGTGAGGCCTTAAGTGGGTCGGTGCAGACTCGATGGGCTGAATGGCCTCCTTCTGCACTGTATGTATGTTCTAAACATGGAAATACGTCTGGACTGAGAAAATGTAACCAAGGGGGAAGGTATCCTATTTAAATTAAGCTTGTTGCAACCAACCAAAGGGGTTGAATAAAAGAGGACAGTTGGTTCATCACCCTCCCCCCCCCCCCCCCCCTCACTCGGGAGGGCAACAATTTGGGGGACCTCGCCCGGGGTCTGGCCGTAACAACCGGCAACATTGAAGTGTCATCGCTGCCTTAATGTCAGAAACATAGCAGTCAATTTACTCACAGCAAGATCCCATAAACAGCAACATGATGAAAGGTGATGCTGGCTGTGGGATTAAGGTCCAGGACGCCACGAGAGCTCCCCTCCTCTCCTTTGGAATTGTGGCCACAGGATCTGTGACACTCACCTCCAGAGAACCGGAGAGGGCAGAGGGGAGTGGGGAGGTTGAACATTGAACAGTGTTCCATTCCTCAGCTCTGTCAGAACTTAGCTCGTGCTGAACCCCCCCCAAAAATGAAAATCACTTGCATCTAATACAATATTTTGGTCCTTACTTCATTGTTAAATTGAAAATGGTTATTCTAACAAAAATATACAAACGTTTCGAAACCATAATCTCCCTTTGCAAAATGAAGAAAGACGGACCTTGCATTTCCATTCGCATCTTTCCACAACCTCAGGACACCTCACATTCACAGTCAAAGATGCTCTTTCTGAAGGGTAGTTACTGTCGCAATGTAAGAAACACAGCAACAATTTACATACAGCAAGGGCCCATAGACAGCAATGTGATAATGGCTAGATAATCTGTTTTAGTGATATTGATACAGGGATCAATATTGGCCAGGGCAAAGGGGTGGACTCCCCAGCTCTTCTTTGAAATGATGCCTTGGGATCTTTTATTTACTCTTGAGCGAGGGCCTTGGATTCGCCTCTCAGCTGAAAGAGAGCACACCGCCTCCTTAAACAAAGTCGCAATATGAGCTTGGATCGCCAAGGCTCCTTCGACAGCGCCTTTGTGATGGGCCAGGGTTCAGAGAACACCCAAGTATATCACGGAGTTCACCTGACCTACAACTGTTTATGGATTTTGGTTATGAGGAACACAGGGTGTTCTAACAACAGAGGCCTTAAGCACTTGTAATCAAAAACAGATTTTGTTCTGCAAATTCAGTTAATATTTTACAAACACACCCAGTAAGCATTTTATCAACTACAAAACATAAATACCCCACACAGCTACAGTACTCTATATATAACCCTTAATAACTTCCTTTTCCTGTTTCACTCAAGTAACAACATCCATAAATCAGACAATCCCTTTTACCACAAAACGGGAGGATTGAATTCCTTCCAGAAAACAGCTATAACTTTGAAGTGATCGGGAGACACCTTTTTAACATGCAGAGAGAGAGAGAGAGACTCCAATATAAAAGCAAATTACTGCAGATGCTGGAATCTGAAACTAAAGAGAAAATGCATTTTCTCTTTCGAGAGAGTCTCCACGGCCCTTGCAGTCCAAATACAGCTTCCAAATGTCTAAACCGAAAGTAAAACTCAGCCACAAACAGCTTCCAGCTCAAAACAAAAGTAAAAACTAGAGCCACCGCCCAGCTCCACCCACACAATGACATCACTGCAGCCATTTTGAGAAAACAGACATTTCTTAAAGGGACATTCCCACGACACCTTCAAAACCCACGACTTTTATCGACCGGAAGGAAAAGGACAGCAGGCACATGGGAACACCACCACCTGCACGTTCCTCTCTAAGTTACACACCATCCTGACTTGGAACCATGGTTACTGGGTCAAATAGCTGGACCTTGCTCCCTGACAGCTGTGAGGCTGCCTCCACCTGCTGGACTGCAGCGGTTCAAGGGTGCGCCTCGCACCACCCCCTCCTCAAGGTAAGAGGAACAGGCAACAAGTGCCGGTGCAGCCAGCGACACTCACAGCCCTCGAGATCATTTTCTGAAAGCAGATTTTAGGATTTAGTCACATGACAGCTGATCTGGCAAATGATCAATACTATCGGTAAGAATCTACCATTTTGGATCTCCTGTGAAAAGTGGGATATCACTGCTATATATGCCTGTATCCATTAGCACATATCACCATTTATTTATCAGCTTAATTCTATCAGTTTGCTAATGTAAAGTATTAAGCAAGTTATTCCTTCCTTGAAAAATCTCCATTTTTTATTTAGCATTCTGCACTATGCAAATGCTTTTAACTATAAGGAGGTGGAAGGTGTTAATAACATTCCCTCTGTTTTGTTTAAGAGGGGTACAAGGCTCCTTCATGTCAATCAAGTCTTTCTCAAGGCACAAATTTTCCATCTCAAGGAATTCCAACTCAAAATTTACTACATCCAAATCCATGCCGCAGATCGAAGGTGAAAGTAACACACTGAAACTGCAAACGTCAGTAATCACTTGCTGACATTCATATTGCAATGTATCTCGAGGATCATAGAATCACAGAATTTACAGTGCAGAAGGAAGCCATTCGGCCCATCGAGTCTGCACCGGCGGTTGGAAAGAACACCCTATCTAACCCCACGCCTCCACCCTCTCCCCGTAACCCAGTAACCCCACCTCCCCTTTTGGATGGACACTAAGGGGCAATTTAGCACGGTCAATTCACCTAACACGCACGTCTTTGAAGTGTGGGAGGAAACCGGAGCACCCGGAGGAAACCCACGCAGACACAAGGGAGAACGTGCAGACTCCGCACAGACAGTGACCCAAGTCGGGAATCGAACCTGGGACCCTGGAGTTATGAAGCAACTGTGCTAACCACTGTGCTACCGTGCCAGAGAGTTGATCAAAAGGTGGGTCAAAGAGGTAGATCCGAGGAGAATCATAAAGAGCAAAGCGAGGCAGTGAGGCTTATGGCTCAGACAGCTGAAGAGATGGCAGTCAATCATGAAGCATTTAAAACTGGGATGATCAAGGGGACAGAATTGGAAAGAATGCAGTGACCTTGACGGGTTGTAGGAGGTTACGGAGGTCGGGAGGAGAACAGTTGGAGGGAGGAAACAGTTGTTTTGGAATTAAACTAAAGCGTAGTTTGATTCATCATTCCTCAACGTTCAGTCACACTTGCACTGGCTCCGAAAGCCTATAGTTAGTTCTGCTCCCCAGATCACTGTTCCACACTACAATCTTCCCACACATCTACAGTTGGCATTTACTCTGCTTAATGGCTTGTTGCTAAATGGGAGATGCCATGGCAAAATTACTGAATTGCTGAATGTAATTGCCATCGCTGCAGAACCTTCATTACTGTGTGTTAATGAAAGGAAACCCTGTGGAACATGATGAGAATAGGCAGGAGAGAGAATACCCTGAGAATTCCCGATAAAGGCCCTGCATGCAAATCGTCGGAACTCAGAGGTTTTTACATATCCGGAAAGACTGAACAGGCTGTTTTTTTTTGTGGCAAAGCAAAATGCAAGGGGTGAGCCGAAATAGGCCTCATAAAGGGGGGGGGGGGGGGGGGGGGGGTTCAATGGAGCAGACTTAGAGAAGCTGTTTCCACTGTGGTGGAGTCTAAGATTAAAGCCATGCATTTAAAATAACAACGAAGAAATTCAACAGGAGATAGAAGGAGATTTGTATGAAGTACAGACACCAGAATAGACCCTGGGGTCGAAAGACCGTTTCTGTGTTCTACTTATTGGGCTGGATTCTCCGACCGCCGCCGGGTCGGAGAATCGCCGGGGGGGCGGCGTGAATCCTGCTCCCGCCGGCCACCGAATTCTCCGGTGCCAACCCCCCCCCCGGCGATTCTCTGGCCCGCGATGGGCCAAATTCCACCTGCTGTAATGCCTCTCCCGCCGGCGTGAATCAAACCACCTCCCTTACCGGCGGGACCAGGCAGCGCGGGCGGGCTCCGGGGTCCTGGGGGGGGGGCGCTGGGCGATCTGGCCCCGGGGGGTGCCCCCACGGTGGCCTGGCCCGCGATCGGGGCCCACCGATCGGCGGGCGGGCCTGTGCCATGGGGGCACTCTTTTCCTTCCGTGTCGGCCATCGTCTCCACGATGGCCGACGCGGAAGTGACCCCCGACCTTGCGCATGCGCGGGGATGACGTCAGCAGACGCTGACGTTCCCGCGCAAGCGCGGACTTCCGCCGGCCGGTGAAGTCCCTTCGGCCCCAGCAGGTGTAGCGCCAAAGGCCTTCCACGCCAGCTGGCAGGGCGCCAACCACAACAGCGCGGGCCTAGCCCCTCAAGGTGAGGGCTTGGCCGCTAATGGTGCGGAGGATTCCGCACCTTTGGGGCGGCCCGAAGCCGGAGTGGTTCACGCTACTCCATCCCGCCGGGAAACCCGCCCCGCCGGGTAGGGGAGAATCCAGCCCCTTATGTAAGTCAACAAGGAATTCAGCAGAATCTTCCGTTTTCAGCGAAAATGGGGAGTTACCAGCACGAGGCGTGGGTTGAGGTAAATAACACAGATGCATTTAAGGGGAAGCTAGATAAAGATGAGGGAGAAAGTGTTCTGGGCCAGAGTGGGCCAAAGTGTATCATGGAGTTCACCTGCCCCACAACTTTTACTAGATTGTGGTATGGGGAGCACACGGCCCACTCTACAGGTGTGGTACAGCAGAAATGGAAAAGTATTTTTTAAAGCGAAACAATGTTTATTCTATGAACTCAAGTTAACCTTTTTAAAACATACAGTGAACATCGTAGCAACCATTAATTCAAACACAACCCCCAAAGACTACAACACTAAGTAATCCTTTAAGTTTTCCTTTTAACATCCATACGACTTAAAAACAAAACCTTTAACAGAAGCACATCAGGTTAAAGTCACGCCTGAAACCATTTCTAATTCCGAATTCACCAAATGATCAAGAGATAGTCTCTTCATGGCAGAGAGAACAACAGTACACCTGCTCGGTCTGGCTTCAGCTCCAACACTGAAAACAAAACTAAAACACACCCGGCAGCAAACAGCCTAAAACAAAAGTAAAAAGCTGACAGACAGCACAGCTCCACCCACCCTCTGACATCACTGCAATAAACACCCATTTCTTAAAGGTACTCTCACATGACAAAAGGAATAGAAGGATATGGTGATAGAGTGAGGTGAAGAGGGGTGGGTGGAGGATCATGTTGGCCAGAAACATCGGCCAGTGGACCAGATGGGCTGAATGACCTGTTGCTGATGTGTGAAATCGCACATGATTAATAAAGTTAATTTGTAAGCGTATGCTCTACAACATCAAAATGCTCACATGACACGGAGGCACAGTATTCAGGTAAAGTATCGGAGAAGCTGACAAGAGTTAATTAATCCCCCCCCCCACCTCCCACACACCCCTCCCGCATCCACCACCTCAGAGCATTTAAAATGAAACAATATTTCCTGGAAGTAATGCAGGAGAAGCAGATCTGGAGCACACATGCTATTACTGGTTCCTACACACTTCTGTGCAGGGTGCTTGTAAAAACCTGATGCCAATAAACGTGATAATTCTTGATATTTTCACAAACAGAGACTGCAAGCCAGCCTCGAGGGAAGGCAGGCACAGTATTATTTCTGCAGTTACAAGCGCATGATATTCCTGGAGGTATATTTCACAGGTTTTTAATGTTGTGTGCATCAGCTTTTCGGCCAGAGAAACTGACTCCTGCATTAAAGGGATGCATCAGGGGTACCATTCGACATCATTTCTACATCACATTTAGCAACTGAAATCACAACATGAATCCTGCAAGAGGTACACATCTGCCAGCGTTCCAGTGTGACAAATCTCACCTTGTTCACTCACACACCCATTCAGGGTAGTCAGTGCATCAGACTGATTTCACTCACTGGACACCTACAGATGCCAACAAACTCATCCTGTCCCTCATTTTGTCACAAGTTGTCAATAATTGCTTATATTTGGTTGTCATTTCAATTTAAAAAAATGAAAATCCAATGTTAATAGAATTCCACTTCCTCAATAAAATGCGTCCACCTTTTTTTTAAAACAGGAAGCTGCTGACCAGCAATGTCAACGTTGTCCCCTTTGACAGCTTCAATCCAAGCGAGGCTCAATAATACTGCGGTCTTCATGCATGAGTGGGCGAAATGGCTCCACACTGTCCGGAGAGGAAGACGAAGATTGTTATTCCACTCTGGGGAAGATTATTATTCCACTCTGGGGAAGATTGTTATTCCACTCTGGGGAAGATTATTATTCCACTCTAGGGAAGATTATTATTCCTCACTGGGGAAGATTATTATTCCTCACTGGGGAAGATTAATATTCCTCGCTGGGGAAGATTATTATTCCACTCTGGGGAAGATTATTACTCCTCGCTGGGGAAGATTGTTATTCCACTCTGGGGAAGATTGTTATTCCTCGCTGGAGAAGATTATTATTCCTCGCTGGGGAAGATTATTCTTTCTCGCTGGGGAAGATTATTATTCCACTCTGGGGAAGATTATTACTCCTCGCTGGGGAAGATTGTTATTCCACTCTGGGGAAGATTATTATTCCTCGCTGGGGAAGAGTGATGTTACTCGCTGGGGAAGATTGTTGTTCCTCGCTGGGGAAGATTGTTGTTACTCGCTGGGGAAGATTGTTATTCCTCACTGGGGAAGATTGTTGTTCCTCACTGGGGAAGATTATTATTCCTCGCTGGGGAAGATTATTCTTTCTCGCTGGGGAAGATTATTATTCCACTCTGAGGAAGATTATTATTCCTCGCTGGGGAAGATTATTATTCCTCACTCCGGAAGATTATTATTCCACTCTGGGGAAGATTATTATTCCTCGCTGGGGAAGATTGTTGTTCCTCACTGGGGAAGATTATTATTCCTCGCTGGGGAAGATTGTTGTTCCTCGCTGTGGAAGGTTGTTGTTCCACTCTGGGGAAGATTGTTATTCCACTCTGGGGAAGATTGTTATTCCTCGCTGGGGAAGATTGTTGTTCCTCGCTGGGGAAGATTATTATTCCTCGCTGGGGAAGATTGTTATTCCTCGCTGGGGAAGATTGTTGTTCCTCGCTGGGGAAGATTATTATTCCTCGCTGGGGAAGATTGTTGTTCCTCGCCGGGGAAGATTATTATTCTTCACTGGGGAAGATTGTTGTTCCTCACTGGGGAAGATTATTATTCCTCGCTGGGGAAGATTGTTGTTCCTCGCTGGGGAAGATTATTATTCCTCACTGGGGAAGATTGTTGTTCCTCGCTGGGGAAGATTATTGTTCCTCACTGGGGAAGATTATTATTCCTCGCTGGGGAAGATTGTTGTTCCTCGCTTGGGAAGATTGTTGTTCCTCACTGGGGAAGATTATTATTCCTCGCTGGGGAAGATTGTTGTTCCTCGCTGGGGAAGATTATTATTCCTCACTGGGGAAGATTATTATTCCTCGCTGGAGAAGATTATTATTCCTCGTTGGGGAAGATTATTATTCCTCGCTGGGGAAGAGTGATGTTACTCGCTGGGGAAGATTGTTGTTCCTCGCTGGGGAAGATAGTTGTTACTCGCTGGGGAAGATTGTTATTCCTCACTGGGGAAGATTGTTGTTCCTCACTGGGGAAGATTGTTGTTACTCGCTGGGGAAGATTATTATTCCTCACTGGGGAAGATTGTTGTTCCTCGCTGGGGAAGATTATTATTCCTCGCTGGGGAAGATTGTTGTTACTCGCTGGGGAAGATTATTATTCCTCGCTGGGTAGTTTTGAGTCAGTGATGCAGAATGGCTGATGTGGCCCTTGTCAGGAAGGTGCACCGTTTGCAAAGCCACACCCTGCAGTGACAATTCCAACACTCAGCCTAAGTTAATAAGTGCACTTGGCCACTTGCAGACTTTAACTGCGGAGAGAATCCGTTCCGTCATTTGGGGGGGGGGGGGGGGGGTCACGGTTAATTCAGACTCGGGATGGTCGGGAGGGTCATTCTCATTTTCCCCACACAGTATAACAAAAATCATTCATTGCTGCTGCTAATATTCAAGTGTTAACCCTTCATTGTGCGAGGGACATGATGATTCAGTGAGTGGGGAAAGGCGTGCTCCCTCTCCCTCTCTCTAACAGGTTACTGGGACACTGAATCCCTGGCTGCTAAGTGTGGGAATGAAGAGTGTGCAGACCCTGTGCAAAGCAAATTCGCAGCACACGAGAGAGGAGAGGGAGGGGGGGGGCAGTAATAAAACAGATACCCGGACACACACACACACACACACAGTGACCCAAACACACACAGGCTGCAATGCATCCAGCCCCGCTCACTCAGGCTAACCAAGCTGCACACAGCACACAGCAACAGATCGACATGACTGGCACAGAGGCAGCACACTCTGCTCCCTACCTTGAGAAGTCTAACTGATGGCAGAAAAGCGGCGTGGCACAGCTTGCGGATAGTCCAGTTCAGAGGCCGGGGAGTCTCACTGTGGCTCATGACAGCTTATCCCAACATTGAGAGGATGGGTGGATGGGGGGGGGGAGGCAAAGGGAGGGGAGGGTGCAGAAGGTACAATCCCGAGAGTCCACTGCAGCAGCAGCAGCAGAGGAAGCAGCAGCAAGCAGGCAAAAAAAAAACAAGCCCAACTGATCACTGCACAGTACACACACTTCTATCTGAATCTATCTGAAGCTAGGGGAGCATTATCCTTCCCAACACTTCAGCCAGTGGGAGTATCTGAGCCCTGCTCCCTCCCTGGGTGGCCAGGCTCCAAGGGAGCAGTGCTCAGCAAGTCCAGGAGCAATCAACGATCTGCCCAGGGGAGGGTTGCCTCCCTCTCAGAAGCTGGAGAAGATTCATCTTCAGCCAGGGCGACCTGGGGTAGACCCCTGTCCTTGGCAGTACAGGAGGACTGACAGGTGGGTGTGGATCTGCTTGCCTGGGGGTTGGGGTTTTGTTTGGGGGGGGGGGGGTGAGTGTATGTGTGTGTGTGTGTGTGAGGGGGTGTAGCTTAGTCCAAGGGGGTGTAATGGTGGACGAAACTCCGGCTGAATTTCTGCACAGCCTTCTGCCTTGTTAACACTTTCCCTCCCAAAGCCCCTCTGGTAGATTTGTGTGAAGAAGGAAAGGAGGATCTTGGATGTAGAAATGGAAAGAGCTCTTGTTCCCAGAGCACTTGACAGCCCGTTCAATGTTCCTGCAGTGTGGGCGCTGTCCAAACTTTGGGAGCCAATTTGCGCAGAGAAAGATCCCATAAACTGCAATAAGATCATCACCTCTCTTTGTGGTATGTGGATTGAGGGGTGGCATATTGGTCACGACAGTGAGGGTGGGGGGGGGGGGGGAGTGATACCCCACTACAGCTACTGCCCACCTGACACCTCAGTTTCATCTGAAAAACAGCACCGTGGACAATGCAGCACTCTGGCAGCATTGTCTGGGAGGCTTTGTCTTCATTTTGGCACTTTGACTGTGATATTTGTGGCTCGACAATCCATGCTGCTAAGGATGGAGAATATGGGTGTGTGGAAACAGAAGGGAAAAAATAGTACAGGCATTGCCATTCTGTGGACTGCCAGATGGGGAGCTCCGCATATCTGGTGCCTAATAAAGTACAGTAAATGGAGAAATCCCTTTAAGAAATGCAGAGATGTGGGAGTAGGGAGCGCCAGTCAAGACAAGAATTGTAATAACAATAATCTTTTATTAGTGTCACAAGTAGGCTTACATTAACACTGCAATGAAGTTACTGTGAAATTCACCTAGTCGCCAAATCCCGGCGCCTGTTCGGGTACACAGAGGGAGAATTCAGAATGTCCAAATTACCTAACAGCACATCTTTGGACTGTGGGAGGAAACCGGAGCATCCTGAGGAAACCCACACAGACATGGGAAGAACGTGCAGACTCCGCACAGACAATGACCCAAGCAGGGAATCGAACCCTGGACCCTGGAGCTGTGAAGCAACAGTGTTAACCACTGTGCTACCGTGCTGCAAGTAAGGGAGATATAATCATTTAATCAGGAATTAAATCAAATTTTTATTTATTCTTTAACAGGACTTGGGCTTTGCAGGCTGGACCAGCTTTTATTGCCCATCCCTAATTGCCCGTGAGAAGGTGATGGTGATTGTCCTCTTGAGCCGCTGCAGTCCGTGTGGTGTAGGTACACCCATTGTGCTGTTAGGGAGAGAGTTCCAGGATTTTACCCCAGTGACAGTGAAGGAACGGCCGATATATTTCCAAGTCAGGATGGTGTGTGGAGGGGAACATACAGGTGTTTCTATATATCTGCTTCCCTTGTCCTTCTGGGTGGTAGAGGTTTGGAAGGTGTGTCAAAGGAGCCTTGGCGAGTTGCTGCAGTGCATCTTGTAGACGGTACACACGGCTGCCACTGTGCATCGCCAGTGAAGGGAGTGAAATAGTTGGCAGCATGAGAAAGGAGTCAGAGGAATTGGAGAGCTGGGTAGGGGTTATAGCAACTGGAGGAGGTGAAAGAGATAGAGAGGAGGAGTGAAAAGACAAGGAGGAGAATTTTAAATATGAGGCACGGGAGGACCAAGTGCCAACCTAACTCGACAGGAGTGATGATGAGCGAACAAGGATCAGTGTGGTGTAGGGTGCGGGCAGCAGAGGTGACGTTTACGAAGGGTACGCAAATGCAGGTTGGCCAAGAGGGCATGGGAACAATTAAGTCTGAAAGAGCAATGGATACTGTCAGCAGATAGCCTGAGGTGGGAGCAGAGATTCGGAGCAGGTGGAATCAAAAAGAAAATGCCGGAAAATCTCAGCAGGTCTGGCAGCATCTGGAGGGAGAGAAAAGAGCTAACGTTTCGAGTCCGATGACTCTTTGTCAAAGCGAACGGACAGAGAAAGTGGGAAATATTTATACTGTGGGGTGAGAATGAAAGATGAGTCATAGCCACAGAAACCCATGGAAATGGGGTGCTAATGGCCACAGACACCAAGGGAAAAGAGTGTTAATGGCAGTCCCCAGAGAGAACAAAAGGTGTGAAAGGTCAAACAGCAGGGAAACTAACATCAGAGGGTGAACTGTGATAGATGCAGATGTGGGGAGAGCGGAGTCGGAGAGGATGGTGAACACGCGGCATGGGCTGGGAGAAATGGGGTACGAGGGATTGGGACTGGTGGAGGGCCAGTCCCAGGAGCAGGTGGTCTTTGCGGCATGGGTCTGGAAGCTCAGCACGGTGACAGATAAGATGCTGAGAGTGTGAATTGATCAGTTCAGCCTCAGGTAGTGGTGAGAGATGGATGATGGAATCAAGGGGAAAGATTCAAAGTTTGTGGTGGGAATCAAAGGCATTGGTTCCAGTCCTTCCCAGAGATAATTGCAGCTCATCTAAGATCGGTGGTCGGGCAAGTTGGCTTAGTAACACGGAGGCAGTGGTGGACAGGTGATTCAGTGGTAGAGCTGGGATTCATCAATATATATGCCGAAGTCTGACCCCAGAGGATGTTGTCAAAGGACATCTTGTCATTGAAGAAGGGGAGGGGCCAAGGACAGATCATTGGGGGACCCCTGAGGGCTCAAAGCACTTATAGGGCAGAAGCAAGACATTTGACCCAACCAATCTATGTCATTGCCTCTGTTATGATGTGGAGATGCCGGCGTTGGACTGGGGTGAGCACAGTAAGAAATCTTACAACACCAGGTTAAAGTCCAACAGGCTTGTTACAAAAACTAGCTTTCGGAGCACTGCTCCTTCCTCAGGTGAATGGTGATTCACCTGAGGAATGGTGATTCACCTGAGGAAGGAGCAGTGCTCCGAAAGCTCGTGTTTGAAACAAACATGTTGGACTTTAACCTGGTGTTGTAAGACTTCTTACTGTGCTCACCCCAGTCCAACGTCGGCATCTCCAATTCATTCACCTTAGGAAGGAGCTGCGCTCCGAAGGCTAGTCTTTGTAACAAACCTGTTGGACTTTAATCTGGTGTTGCAAGACTTCTTACATTGCCTCTGTTACACATTTTGATCCATGCAGAAAACTCTGGGTGGCATCTTCCCTTCTGGCTTTTGAGTTTCCATTTCTAATCCACCTGCCGTTTAAAAGGAGCCCGAGAATCTCAGGGGGGGGGTTACATCTTAGTACCGAACCTAACAGCCCCTATTTGTGCTGCTTCTTCCTCCCATCGACCTCCCTGCCGCGTTTGATCCCTCAAGACCACCACACTGCCACCCGAAAATCCAACTACACCATTTTAAGAAGCGCCCTCAAAAGCTAGTAAATGTGTTCCTCTTACGGATTGCAATTCAGAAATCACAAGCAGTCAATAAATCAAAGGAGCTGATTTGTTATCTCACCCTGCATGATGGCTTGAGTCTGCAAAAAAAAACATAAAGCTTTCTGAAACATTCCACTGGTAATAGACTCTCACGGTGGCTTATGTTGAAATTATTCCAGAAATTGATCAGAATCCTTTCTCCAAATCAAGTCACTGACAAGATTTATTTGCATCTTTTAAGCCCTTTGTTTTTAGGAGGGCTTTTTGGGGCTGAGGAATGTACGTCCATTAAATTTCAGGAAGCAGTGGGCAAGGTTTGGGGGGCGGGGAGGAGGGGAGGGAAGGGGACTTTGAATAGAGAGGTCAAAATGATAAAATAGTGAAGAAGAAAAATGCCTCATTAAACACGATCTGCAGTATCATCACAAAGAATTAAATTGAATTTGCAACATCGAAACCAGGGCATTTGGACCATGCTGGGGTTTATGATCTGCACAAGCTTCTTTTCACCCAACCATTTTATCCTTCTATTCCTTTCTCACTCGTATGCTTATCTAACGTCCTTTTGAATGTAAAATATTTGCCGCAACCACTGCCTGCGGGAATGAGTTCCACATTCGCAAAACCCTCCAGTTAAAGAAGTTTCTCCCGATTAGAACGTAGGACATACAGGGCAGAAGGAGGCCATTCGGGCCATCGAGTCTGCACTGACCCACTCAAGCCCTCGCTTCCACCCTATCCCCCCATAACCCAATAGCCCCTCCTAACCTTTTGGACACTAAGGGGCAATTTAGGACGGCCGATCGACCTAACTCTGCACGTCTTTGGGCTGTGGGAGGAAACCGGAGCACCCGGAGGAAACCCACGCAGACACGGGGAGAATGGGCAGACTCCGCACAGACAGTGACCCGACGGGGAATCGAACCTGGGATTCTGGTGCTGTGAAGCCACAGTGCTATCCACTTGTGGTACCGTGCTGCCCGGCATTATTCATGACTGTTTTATTGATGCCATTGAACTCCTTCACAAAGGCCTCGAGCTGGTTAAACCCTCAGTCTATTCTTTTCTCGAGATGGGAGCTCCTGTCCCGTCAGCTCTGGCGGCTTTCCAGCAAAACCAATCCAACCTGGCCTCCGAACACTTACAAAGATCCAAACGAGCCGTGGATTGCTAAATCAAACCGCCCCCATTGAGAAGACCATTCGCATTAAGCAGCACTTTTACCACAGAGAGCGATAAATGCCCGAGAAATTTCACTTCAACAAGTTATTTTAATAACTTGGTTCTCAATAGCCGAGGTCAGTCTGGGGCCTGATATTCGCAGCGACCCAGCAGCGTAGGGCTGTCAAATTATTCATTACGCTACTTGGCTTCGGGCGTACGAAGATCAAGTAGGTACCGATTCCACAAAGAGAAATTCTTCCTTCTGCTCCTGAAAGCTGACACTAATATTCAGCTGCAGAGAACAGAGCACAGCCTTTGCATCAATTAAATGAAATTAAATTTTAATCTCTACACGGCAATGCTATTTTTAGCTTTATTATTCTCACCAAATGGAGATTTAGTTTGTTAACACTGTAGAAGAAGGAACAGTTGAACGGTCAATTGGGACAATGAGCTTCAGATTACCAAAGGTAAATAGAAGACGACCAACACACAAACCCGGGGCAGGTGTGGGGGTGGCTATATTTCCACAGGAGGTCTGCGGATCGGATCTGCTGCTGTATCAACTACAACAACATTAACTTGGAATCATAGAGCACTCTCCACATTGCAAGGTTCTTCAACGGTGCGTCAGTGAACAAAACGTGACACATAAGGAGCCATCCGCCCAACTGGTCACACACCTGGCCAAAGGTGGGTCTTAAGAACATCTTCCAAGAAGGTAAGAGAAGAACAGCATGGTAGCAGTGGTTAGCACTCAGACTACGGCGCCAAGGACCCAGGTTCGATCCCGGCTCTGGGTCACTGTCCGTGTGGAGTTTGCACATTCTCCCCGTGTTTGCGTGGGTTTCGCCCCCACAACCCAAAGATGTGCGGAGTAGGTGGATTGGCCCTGCTAATGTTGCTCTTTTACCTTTATTAATAATAACAATAAGACGCGAGTACGTTCCGTGTACTGGACAAATGACCACACAACCAGTATATTAGTTCAATTATTGTTTATTAGTAAACACAGGCCTGGTTCTATGCGTAATAATCTACACGCGGCTACACATTAAACTATTCCTAACAGCTTAAATGACCTTTACTTAACTTTCAAGTGACCGGCTCTGTGCAGGTTGGACAAGGCCTTTGTCTGATTCCCCACGTGTGGTGGTGGAAGTTGTCAGGTACGTCTGGGCTGCGGCTCGTCCTTCAGGTGGCGATCGCGGGTCCTTGAACTTGGCTGGTCGATGTGCTGCAGTTGGTGGGACAGAGGCCGGTCCCAAAAGAGACAGAATGTTGGTCGCACAGTTCCTCTTATCCTCCATTCCTTTGCGCTCTTTTGGGCAGTCCCAACTCGGGATCCAATCGATCGATAGGATTTCGATCACCCTAATCGATTCTGGCCAATTAGGGGCGGGTACCTTGACAGCTGGGTGGGTCCTCGTTGTTATTGGCCAAGGCATGTATGCACTCCCAAATAAGGTAAATAGGCGCCCCCGAGTCTGTTACTGCTGTTATGTTTCAATCTGAGTCCCATTGTCCTGGGGAGATAGGTGATTGACCTTTAGCAAGTGCAACTTTCTGTGTAGGTCTGGTTTATTCTGCACAATACACAGGGGCTGTATCTCAACCTGACCACAATTCCCATTATCCTTTGCGGGCGGCCATTTTAGATGGCCACACTAAATTGCCCCTTAATTGGAAAAAAAAAGATAATTGGGTACTCTAAATTTATTTTAAAATAAGAAGGTAAGAGAGATTCAGTAAGGGACAGCCTAGGCCCCATGACTGCCAGTGGTGGGGCGTATAAAATTGGGAATGTTCAAGAGACCAGAATTCGAGGAGTGCAGAGAAATCTTTGAGGGTCGTAGGGATGAGAGAGGTGACTGAGTTAGGGAGAGGAAGGAAGCAGGGAGGAATTTGATGTCCAGGTGGACATCGGTGAGAGATTGTCAAAAAGCTCAGGAGCAGCAGGGTGGCGCAGTGGGTTAGCCCTGTTGCCTCACAGCGCCGAGGTCCCAGGTTCGATCCCGCTTCTGGGTCACTGTTCGTGTGGAGTTTGCACATTCTCCTCGTGTTTGCGTGGATTTCGCCCCAGTTTTGTTCTGCTCTTGACATAGCATAAGCTGCTTCCTTGATGTGCACTCTGACAAAGGAAGGATCAGACTTGGAGATAGCTTTAACACGTTTATTTAAACTGTTAACAATTCTCCTACTTGGATTCGACTCTCTTGTTAATCCTGCTGTAGCTACTCAGACTGATGAACCAGTCTGCTACAATCCACGTGGTGGGTGTGATGTGTTTCAAATCAACCCTGTGTACACACTGAGTGTCTCCACTGAAAAGAGGAAGATCATGTGTGCTGTGTCCTTTTATATGGGTTGGTGTAATGCCCCCCTGTGGTAGTGTCACCTCTGTGTGTATCGTGAATGCCCATTGGTCGTGTCCTATCTTACTGACCTATTGGTTGAATGTCTGTGTCATGTCTCTGGTGCTCCCTCTAGTGTCTATCTAGTCCACGTGTATTTACATTATTCCCTTGTGTATTTACAGTGATGCATATCACCACAGTCCCCACAACCCAAAGATGTGCAGGGTAGGTGGATTGGCCACGCTAAATTGCCCCTTAATTGGAAAAAAAATGAATTGGGTACTCTAAATTTAAAAAAAAAGCCCTGACGAAATTATACAAACAGTAGCCAGTGACTTCCAGCAATTTATTCCTGTACTTTATCCATTGCGGATACAGGCCAGGAATTTCCACACCGCTGTTGGAATAACTTCAGCACCCATTTGGGTCAAGTAACCGTTTTCTGACTGATAATTTTCTGCCTGAAAACTGACTTCTCCAAATTCCCTCAGACTTTTCTCCGAGCCACCCAGTGAGTGTGCTGAATAAAATATGATGAGGGCCAGCAACCCCCTATTTTTACACTTGTCGTGTAGGTAGTTACATAGGATTACTCTCCAGTCTACAGCACAGCAAAAGCTTATTCAGCCCAGCTGGTCTATGCTGCATACCTTCTCTCCTTTCTCCCCCATGTACTTATCTACCTTCCCCTTCGATGCATCAATGCTGTTCGCCAAAATTAGTCCCTATAGTAGAGGTTCCTAATCGGCGTGCCGTGACACACTGGCGTGCCGTGACACACTGGCGTGCCGTGACACACTGGCGTGCCGTGGCACACTGGCGTGCCGTGACACACTGGCGTGCCGTGACACACTGGCGTGCCGTGACACACTGGCGTGCCGTGACACACTGGCGTGCCGTGACACACTGACGTGCCGTGACACACTGGCGTGCCGTGACACACTGGCGTGCCGTGACACACTGGCGTGCCGTGGCACACTGGCGTGCCGCCCAAGTATGCCGCCGAATAAGATTCAAAATGATTAAACATCGATGAAAATAAACTAAATCTAATCTTTGTCTCCAGTTCCCCGATCGGCATCTCCAAGTCACAGGAGCTCCCAGGTTCTTTGGGAATTGGAGATGCCGATCACGGAGTTGAAGGAAATGGCCCCGTGCGCCTGTGCAAAAATTAAAAAAAACACCAAAAGGGTGCAAATGACTGGGAGAAGCAAGGGAGAGGTTGGGAAAAAAACAGGAGAAAAGTAAAAATCAATGTTCTCGGTAAGGGAAGAAGACAGAGATAAGAAACAGGAACCAATAAAGTTAAGAAAAGGAGAAACATGCTCCAATATTGTATTTGACACGCAAATGACGATAAAGCTTTCATTGTTAACTCCTTAATCTGATGAAAATTGTATTAAATGGTGGATTGACAATTTTTTAAGGCAGTTTTAGAGGCAGAAAACTTTTGGGAGAGAACCGTTTCAGTTGGAGAAATTAGGAGGTGTACCTCAACATAATGTAAAGGTGTGCCATGATGTAAAAAAAGGTTGGGAACATCTGTCCAATGATAGTGAGTTTCCCATTCTCACCACTCGCTGGGTAAAGACGTTTCTCCGGCATTCACGATTGGGTTTGATCGTGGTGATCATATTCATAGCATCCTGACAGTGCAGAAGGAGGCTATTTGGCCCACTGAGTCTGCACTGACCCTTCGAATGAGCACTGTAACCATACCCACCTCCCACGTCCACCCTGACTTATACTGTAATGTATCCTGAACATCCCTGGACACTAAGGGGCAATTTATCAGGGCCAATCCACGTAACCTGCATGGTAGCACAGTGTTGCTTCACAGCGCTAGGGCCTTAGTTCAATTCCCGTCTTGGGTCACTGTCTGTGCGGAGTCTGCACGTTCTCCCTGTGTCTGCGTGGGTTTCCTCCGGGTGCTCCGGTTTCTCCCACAAGTCCTGAAAGATGTGTTTGTTAGGTGAATTGGACATTCTGAATTCTCCCTCTGTGAACCCGAACAGGCGCCCGAGTGTGGCAACTAGGAGTTTTTCACAGTAACCTAATTGCAGCGTTAATGTAAGCCTACTTGTGACACTAATAAAGATTATTGTTATTAACTCGCACATCTTTGAACTATGGGAGTAAACCGGAGCACCCGGAGGAAACCCACACTGAAACGTGGAGAAAGTGCAAACTCCACACAGACAGTGACCCAAGGCCGGAATTGAATAGGGGGCGCTGTGAAGCAACAGTGCTAACCACTGTGTCGCTGTGCCGCCCATTCAATGGAAACGTCTTCTTCACATTCATGGTTATAAAAAAAGTGTAATTTTAAGGAACTCTGATAGATGACCTCACAGCTGCTTCTTTTTTTGCAGAGGAAAGAGTTCCAGTAATCAAGGTTTGGAGTGCCCTGTTTTAAAAGTAGGAGATGAAGACAAGAGATGGTTGGAGCAGAGATATCCTGAATTTCTTGCTGGATAAAGAGCACATGCAGAGTGACTTGCACAGCAACAGAGGGGAGGTAAAAGGAAGCAAGTCCGTCGACAGGAGCAGTTATTGACAGGGCATCTGTAGACCAGCATTCAAAGTTCTCATCCTGGTGTTCAAACCCCTCCCTGGTCTCCCACCTCATTTATTATAACCTCCTCACCCCACAACCCTCCTCAATCTCTGCACTCCCCAAAATCTGTGCATCCTCCAATGATGGGAATGCATTCAGCTGCCTGGCACCCATTCCCTCTCCCAAACCTCTCCAGCTAGCTCCCTCTCGCCTCCGTTAAGATGCTCTTTGACCAAGCTTTGAGCACTTCTCCTAACATCTCCTGATGGAGCGTACTGCCAGATTTGCTTTCGATAATCGCTCCTGTGGAACAATTATCAATTGTTAATTTCCTGCATTGAAGCTGCTACGTAAACACAAGTTGTTGGTGTATCTTTTTCCCTTTATTCTTTTGTGAGATGTGGACATCACTGGCAATGATAGCATCTGTTGCCCATCCGCAATTCAGGAAAGGTTCCGGAGTCACGTGTAGGCCAGACCAGGTGAGGATTTCCTTCCCTAAAAGACGTTATCATAGTTTATCATAGAACATACAGTGCAGAAGGAGGCCATTCGGCCCATCGAGTCTGCACCGACCCACTTAAGCCCTCACTTCCACTCTATCCCCGTAACCCAATAACCCATCCTCACCTTTTTTGGTCACTAAGGGCAATTTACCATGGCCAATCCACCTAAGCTGCACGTCTTTGGACTGTGGGAGGAAACCGGAGCACCCGGAGGAAACCCACGCAGACACGGGGAGAACCTGCAGACTCCGCACAGACAGTGACCCAGCGGGGAATCGAACCTGGGACCCTGGCGCTGTGAAGCCACAGTGCTAACCACTGTGCTACGGTGCTGCCCATAAGAGAACCAGATGGGGTTTTACAACAATCAATGGTAGTTTCATGGTCACCACTGCTGAGATTGACTCAATATTCCAGATTTGTCAATTGAATTGAAATTCCACCAGCTGCTGTGGTGGGATTTGAACTCATGTTCCACAGAGCATAAACTGGGCCTCTGCACTACCAGTCTAGTGACATTACCACTGTTATGGGCCAGGGTTTAGAAAACTCCAAAGTATATCATGGAGTTCACCTGACCCACAACTGTTTATAGATTTTGGTTATGAGGAGCACAAGGACCTGCCTTTCAGGGGTTATTCAACAGAGGCCTTAAGCACTCTAAATCAAAAACAAAGTTTATTCTACGAATTCAGTTAACATTTCTATAAACACACGCAGTAAGCATTTTTATCAACTACAGCTTCCAACTGTTCAAACGAAAGTAAAACTCAGAGCCACAGCCCAGCTCCACCCACACAATGACATCACTGAAGCCATTTGGTAAGACACACATTTCTTAAAGAGACACTCCCATGATACCACCACGCCACCATCTCCCTCTGTTCTATATACAGACAAAGAGTCACGACTTTTGAGGTTTTGTCGATCTGCGAAAGTGAAGTCCATCCTGGGAACGTCAGGTTTCTGGACGTAGAAAAGATCATTCGGTCCATTGAAAGGTAATTTACAAAGCTACTGTCATGACGACAGGAGACTGTGACTGACTGAGAGCTATTGACAACTTCAGAAGCTAACCACAGACATAATGAACTGTTTAAAGAAGACCTGTTTTCAAAAAGGTTCATGAAAAGACACTGATAAAACATGGCTGCCACAGGTCACCTGATGACTGATACCGTAAAAAGTTAACCACTTTTCTACAACGTGTTCCATGTGAATTACACTGCAAAACTGTCACATGAAATCTCGGAACTGGGGGGGGGGGGGGGGGGGGGGGGGAGGGGTTGTCAAGGTCCACTTCAAATAGCGCCACTCTTGAAAGGAAGGCCGTAAAGATGCAAAGTGCAGTAACTTGGATCAGATACTCTTTTATAAAAAATCTTTCTTTGGTATTTTCAAGAATTATAAACAATGATGTACATTGCTGGTCGTGTTCATTCGCTGTACACTACTGAAAGGTTTGTCTTTTCCTTCCATTGAGTTTTCCTATACACAGTCTGCCGCCATCTGGCTTGCCATGCAGTACCCCCCCCCCCCGCCCCCAGCTCACCCATCCCCCCCCCTTGTGTCCCCCCTGGTTGGTCTGGGGGGAGGGTTGTTTCCGCCCTTCCTCTCCCCTACCTCCCCCCCCCTTTCCTTTCTTCCCCTGTCAGCTTCAGCCGTGTTTCCTCTGCAGCTGGGGTTTGCCCCCTCCATCCTGAGCTGTCTATTTTATGTCTCTCCAGCCCTTTCTCTTCTCCTGCCGCCACCCCCCCCCCCCCCCCCCCCCCGGGGTTGCGCGCTCCTCTGGTTCCCCCTTGTCTTTTTTTTTCTTTTCCTGTCTTTTTTCTTTCTCACTTTCCCGTTTCCCCATCTATTCACTGTTGTTGGCCTCGAACAGGTTCTAGAACAGGCCGATGAACTGCCCCCATGCATTTAGGAAGCTTTATCCGACCCTGGGATAGCATATTTAATCTTCTCCAGGTGGAGAGATTCCGAGAGGTCAGCGAGCCATTCTGCAGCTTTGGGTGGTGCTGCCGATCGCCAGCCGAGCAGGATTCTCCGGCGTGCGATTAGGGAAGCGAAAGCAAGGGCGTCGGCCCCCTTCCCCATGTGTAGCTCTGGCTGCTCCGTTACCCCGAAGATTGCCACTATTGGGCATGGCTTCACCCTCACCCCCACAACCTTGGACATTGCCTCGGAGAAGGCTGTCCAGAACCCAGCAAGCTTGGGGCAAGCCCAAAACATGTGGGTGTGGTTGGCCGGGCCCCTCTGGCACCGCTCACATTTATCCTCCACCTCCTGGGAGGAAGCTGCTCATTCGGGTTCTGGTCAGCTGCGCTCTGTGCACCACTTTGAGCTGCATAAAGCTGACCTTTGTGCAGGAGGAGGTGGAGTTAGCCCTGCTCAGTGCTTCACTCCAGAGTCCCCACCCCACTTCTGTCCCCAGTTTATCCTTGCATTTCCATCTGATCTCGTCCAGTGGTGTTCGGGCTCTGTTCACTCGCTGTCCGTACATTTTCCCACAGAGCCCCTCTTCTTTACTATCCATATTTATCTGGTCCTCTAATAGTGCAGCCTCCGGGGCCCCAGGGTACCCTACTGTCTCTTTGCGGAGGAAGTGCTTTATTTGAGGGAGTCTCATTTCCTGTCCTGTCGGCAGTTCCTGTACCTCCGTCAGTTCGTCCAATGTCACCCGTCTGTGCTCTATGTAAAAGTCCCTAACTGTCAGCGTGCCCCTGCCCCGTCTCCATTTCGTAAAGGTGGTGCCTAGCATGGTTGGTGGGAATCTGTGGTTGCTGCAGATGGGGGCCATGTGGGACATCCTAGTCAGCCTGAAGTCTTAATTGGGCCCACGTTTTCAGCATTGCCGCTACCACTGGGCTTGATGTGTATTTTGCTGAGGGGGATGGGAGTGCTGCTGTAGCCAAGGCCCGGAGGGTCGCCCACTTGCAGGGGGCCTCCTCCATCCGCACCCACTCTGAATTAGGTTTGTTTACCCATCCCCTCACTCTTTCCAGTCTCTGGCTATTTGGATCCCCAGGTATGGGAATCTGTTTTGGCCTGTTTTAAATGGGAGCCCCTCCAGCTCTCTCCCTATCCCGTCTGGGATCACTGGGAATGCCTCACTTTTGCCCAGGTTAAGTTTGTAACCCTGGAAGGTTTCGTACTCTTTCAGGTCTGCATGATTGCCTTCAGTCCCTCCTGTGACTTCGAGACTTGGAGGAGCAGGTCATCCGCATAGAGTGAGACTCTGTGCGCTCGGTCTCCTCTCTGGATGTCCTTCCAGCTTTTCGCGTCCCGCAGCTATCGCCAGGTGTTCGATCGCTAGCGCGAACAGGAGCAGGGACAACGGGCATCCTTGCCTTGAGCTTCTTTGTAGCTGCAAGTGTTCAGAGATGGTGGTGTTGTTTCGAACACTCGCTTTGGGAGCGTTGCATAGGAGTCTCATCCAGATGGTGAATCTTTGATCAGATACTCATCAAAATCCACTGCGGAGGATGAATAACCTGCATCTCCTGTTATATCTTGAAATGCGTGAAAGGTTTCAGAGATGAAAAGATCAAAAAATTGGATTACTGATCTATAACAATGAATACAAAACATTTTAATTGAATTCCCTTTTTTGGAATATACAGAGAGGAGTTTTTAAAACCGGTTCTGCCAAGCAGAATAAGAACGAAGCAGGAAGGGAAAGACACACGATAGTCATCTAAAAACCCGACTCAAAAAGAACAGGAGAGCCCAATCTCTCTTTGGAAACTAAAAGGTTCTCTTCAACAGAGCTCTGACCTGGACAAAGTCGATTCCTGTATTCTACAGGAAACCATATAACCTCAAACGTCCACAACAATTCAAAAATCTACAGGCAAGCAAAGGACTTAATCATACGTTTTTAAAACTGTTTTTGGACTCCAACTTCCTTACTTCAGAGGTGTGTGTGTGTGTGTGGTTGCATTTGTTATTTTTTTCTCAGGTTTAGTAACTAACAAACTTACTTTTCCTTTGACTCAAGAAAACCTGATTTGATTGGCTCAATATTAACAAATACGTTCATTTGGTTTAGAAAAGACATTTATGGGGGAAATAAATGTAAAACCTTTGTTGTAAAATAAATGGCAGAACCATCAGAAGTATAGAGACACAGAGAGATCTGGGCGCGCAGGTCCACAAATCCTTAAAAGTGGCAGCACAGGTGGAAATGGTGGTAAAGAAAGCATCTGGCATGCTTGCCTTCATAGGACAGGGTATCGCGTATAAAAGCTTGAAAATTATGTCACAGTTATATAGAACTTTGGTTCGGGCACATTTGGAATACTGTGTCCAATTCTGGTCACCGCACTACCAGAAGGAAGTGGAGGCTTTGGAGAGAGTACAGAAAAGGTTTACCAGGATGTTGCCTGGTCTGGAGGGTATTAGCTATGAGGAGAGATTGAATAAACTGGGATTGTTCTCCCTAGAGAGGCAAAGGCCAAGGGGTGACCTGACAGAAGTTTATAAAATTATTAGGGGTACAGATAGGGTGAACAGGGAGGAAATGACAATTACAAGGGGGCACAGGTTCAAGGTGAGGGGGGGGGGGGGGGGTGGAAGGTTCAGTGGAAATGTGCGGGGGAAGTTTTTTTACACAGAGGGTGGTGGTGGCCTGGAATGCACTGCCAAGTGAGGTGATTGAGGCAGATACGTTGGCGACCTTTAAGACTTATCCGGATAGGCACATGAACAGACAGGGTATAGAAGGATACAGGAGGTAGGTCTAGATCGGACATGTTTGTTTCAAATCACCAGCTTTCGGAGCACTGCTCCTCACCTGAGGAAGGAGCAGTACTCCCAAAGCTAGTGATTTGAAACAAACCTGTTGGGCTTTAACCTGATGTTGTAAAACTCCTTACTGTGCTCACCCCAGTCTCACGCCGCCAACTCCACATCACAGATAGGACATGTGACCAGCGCAAGCTTGGAGGGCCGAAGGGCCCATTCCTGTGCTGTATTGTTCTTTGTAAGCATCTGAGGGGATCCAATTTACTCTTCCTCACCTGGTCACAACACTACTGGCTGAAAATTCTGAGTTTTTCTTGAACCTCTACATCTTACAATATCAATTATGTCGGAGTGCTATCAAATGGGGGGGGGGGGGGGGGGGGGGGGGGGGGGTGGAAAGTCTTGCCCCTTCCCATGATTCGAACACTGGCTGGATCTTTCATTTGGGAATAGGGGCATATTAACTGGAATCGTACTAATCGGATAAGTAAAAGTCAGTCATCGCATTGAGATTCATCCATCATTCAAGTACTCCAAATCCTCCATCATAATGCCCAACTGCTTTTGGGAAAAATCGGAAGGTTTTGTTGCCGCTCATTTACCTCTTACCTTTCCAAACATCGTGGCCACTACAGGACCAGTGGGGATAAGCGGAAAGATTGAAAAACAAAGTTACATGCCTATGGGGAGACAGAGTCCATTGAAATGTGATCGTCACTGATAAATCCACTCAGAAATTCTGGAGATCTTCTTTACCTAGAACCCGTTACCACAGGGAATGGTTGAGGAGAAGAGCAGAGATACATTTATGGGGAAGCTAGACAAACGTATGAGGGAGAAAGGAATCATAGATTTGTTCTTTATTATGTGTTCTCTTTGTTGTATGATTTGCCAATAGAGTAAGGCGAAAGGTGCGATGAGGGAAGGATTTTGAGGAGGCTCACGGGAAATAAATACTGACATTGACCCATTCCTGGACGTTGGCGCTGAAACCTAACTAATCAGCCACATAAACATCGTGGATAAGAGAGCAGGTCAGATGCTGGGAACCCTGGAGTAAGTAACTCACCTCCTGACTCCCCAAAGCCTGTCCACCATCTACAAGGGACAAGCCAGGAGTGGGATGGAATACTCTCCACTTGCCTGGATGAGTTCAGCTCCAACAACACTCAAGAAGCTCGACACCATCCAGGACAAAGCAGCCCCGCTTGATTGGCACCCCATCCATCACCTTAAACATTCCCTCCCTCCACCACCCTCGCACAGTGGCAGCCATTTGTCCCATCTACAAGATACATCGCAGCAACTCACCAAGGTTCCTTAGGCCGCATCTTCCAAAGCCCCACGTTCTACCACCTAAAAGATCACGGCAGCAGATACCTGGGAACCCCACCACCTGGAGGTTCCCCTGCAAGTCACTCACCATCCTGACTTGGAAATATATCGCCGTCCCTTCACTGTCGTTGGGTCAAACTGCTGGAACTCCCTCCCTAACAGCACAATGGGTGTACCTACACCACATGGACATTAGGGGTTCAATTAGGCAGCTCACCATCACCTCCTCAAGGGCAGTTATGGATGGGCAATAAATGCTGGCTTAGCCAGTGACGCCCCATATCCCAGAAAAGAATAAAAGGAAGTTGAGCGGAATGACCTGTTCCAGTGCTCCGCATTCTACTTAATGTGATGTAAAAATCAGTTAGAAACCAACCAACATAAACAAAATAATTTCAACGGCAAAATAAATGGCCAAAAACGGAACAAAGGCTCTTTTATAAACCACCCACGCTCTCCCAGAATGAACAGCATCCCAAGGAATGGAAGATTGTTATTTTCGGCCACAAAATCATTATACTTAATAAACTGCAATAGCAGCAAACTCAGCCTGTTTCTGTGGTTCAAATCAATAGCTGGAGGGTCGCACTAACCACCTTGAGCAGAAAATCTCTCTCTCACAAATGGCAGCGAAGGTGGATGTGTTTATAAAATAGAAATATTACACAGTCTATTTCTCAGCAATGCAACAAATAATCCAGCCAGGAGAGATTTTAACAACGAGACCAGAATCAATTGGTTATTGTTACTGGTTTAACAGTGACTAGTATTGATTGGCTATTGAATTGGATTGAATTTGGTTTATTCTCACGTGTACCCGAGGTACAGTGAAAAGTATTCGTCTGCGTACAGTCCAGACAGATCATTCCATACATGAAAAGACATAGGACAATAGGATACAGTCCATCACGCAAACCAGCCTCCCATCCATTGACTATCTATAATTCCCGCTGCCTCAGAAAGGCAGCCAGCATAATTAAGGATTCCACACGCCCCGGACATACTCTCTTCCACCTCCTTCCGTCAGGAAAGAGATACCAAAGTTTGAGGTCATGTACCAACCGACTCAAGAACAGCTTCTTCCCTACTGCCATCATTCGATGAATGGACCTACCTCGCATTAAGTTGATCTCTCTACACCTTGCTGTAACTGTAACATTATATTCTGCAGTCTCTCCTTCCTTCCCTATCTACGGTATGCATTGTTTGTACAGCATGCAAGAAACAATACTTTTCACTGTATACTAATACATGTGACAATAATAAATCAAATCAAATCAAATAGGAGATGCATAAATGCAAAATGTTATTGCATAGACACAGCCACTGGGGGAACATACAGAGTGTAGTATTACTCTGTAGGGAAGATGCGACAAGAGATCAGTTCAGTCCATAAGAGGGTCATTCAAGAGCCTGGTAACATGGGGGAAGAAGCTGTTTTTAAATCTGTTAGTGCGTGTTCTCAGACTTTTGTATCTCCTGCCCGATGGAAGAAGTTGGAAGAGTGAGTAAGCCGGGTGGGAGGGGTCTTTGATTATGCTGCCTGCTTTCCCCAGGCAGCGGGAGGTGTAGACAGAGCCAATGAATGGGAGGCAGGTTCGCGTGATGGACTGGGCTGTGTGCACGACTCTCTGTAATTTTTTGACAGTGGTTTAACAGTGAGAGCAGAATCGATTGGTTACGGTTATTGGTTTAATAGTGAGGCCAGTAGCAAATCAGTCATGGTTAGTGTAGTGATCTCTGTGTGTGTTAATACATGTTAAATACCTAGGGGTCCAGGTGGCGGGGAGCTGGGGGGCCCTGCACAAGCATTCCTATATACCTGCTGTCCCTTTCTTCCAAGTGGGTAGAGGATGTGGGTTTGGAAGGTGCTGCCGAAGGAGCCTTGGCGAGTTGCTGCAGTGCACCTTGTCGATGGTATTCTCCGCTCCCACGTGTGTCGGTGGGGGAGCGAGCGAGTTGGGGTTTGAAGGGCTTTGGGATGTCCTGAGGAGATGATAAGCTGCTATATAAATGCACATGTCTTATTTTCCCAGTTCAATGGTTATGCTAAAACGCACTGGACTTGTGCCACACTCTGTACGATGGGCCAACAGACAGCGCTGTGGAAATGAACGCTGGAATTCATTTCCATTGCTGATTTAGTAAACAGTAGAAAGCCAATCCGAAATCCAACTGATAGATCTGCTTCAATCGGAAATCAAAGTTTTAGTGAGGCATGGCCACAGGGGGTTCTGACACCAAAGGATCAGCGGTACATTTCCACTATTATAAATCAATCCCCAATGATATTGAAATTTATTTTCACCTTTCATGTTGCTAATCGGCAGCTGTTTCCGCGAAAGCTGGCCAATTTCCTTGTTGACTCCTCGCTCCATCTGATCGGCAGCACTGCCAAATATTCTTCCATTTTAAAGAAACAAATTGTCGGTGGCAAGGTCAACCTTATGGCCCCTCCTTAATTGCCCCTTGAAAAGGTGGTGGTGAGCCGCCTTCTTGAACCGCTGCTGTCCATGTGGTGTAGGTACACCCACCGTGCTGTTAGGGAGGGAGTCCCAGGCGTCTGGCCCGGCAATAGCGAAGGAACGGCCGATATATTTCCAAGTCGGTATGGGAGTTCCCCTTTGAAGTTTGAATCTTATTCAGCAGACTCAATGAAATCATGAGTCCAGCTTTGCTCCTGGGTCTTAATACCTGAATTTCATTTCAGGCTGCAAGGGTTCTGCAGCTCAGTTAGGCACTGGGTGGAAAGCACACGTGTCAACTCCCATACTGTACAGCCAGTTGCGGATCACAGGCCATGAGACAGGCCTGCGTGTGTGCGTGGCTCGGGCGTACATGCAGAGAGCTGTGCTTGGCGGCCCAGCACCTTCTCAATGTTAGAAAATACGGAAGCTGTATTTGCAGAGCATCGTCAGGCAGTCCCAAAGGACTTCATAATCCATTCATAACTTTTGAACATTGCTGAAAAGAGACACATGTTGTAGAAGCTTTTTATCCTGCGCTCACTGGGACAAACGCATGAAAGCGGCTCATTTACACTTACTACAAGCGACATATATTCACACACTTGGGACCCGTTCTCTGCAGACAAGAGGAATATGTTCAGCCATGCTCCTATTTGGAATCATTCAGGAGTTTGAGGAGCCTATTGTTCCCTGATGCTTTTCCCATGGCAACGCCTCAGCCAATCAGGGTCGACTTACCAACCAATCAGCCCCCTCTTCTTGGGGAGTAAAAAGATTGTTGTGATCGTTTAAAATTTGACAGTCCTGCTTTTGGGCCTGATGCATGTACGGTGAAAAACTTCAGCCACTCGGTGTACGGTGAAAAAGTTCAGCAACTTTGAGGTACACTCATTGGGCGGAATTCTCGCCAAAAATTTGGAAGTGCGGTCTCCGGCGGGAAACAAGCTGCGATCAACCCACGCACACTTAGAAATGTTTTTGGAGCCGGGGGGGGGTTGATTCGCGCCATGGGACCTGAAGAAGACGGCAAGGCCGGGTCCTCAGAGATTAGGCTGTCCTTTTTAAAGGGAACCCCGATCTCAGAATAACACTGTAACCCCCGAATCGTTCGCAAGGCTCCTCCCCCAAGTGAGTGACACACCTCTATGAGTTTGCCAAAGCCCCCCTCCCCCCCCTTTCAAGGCCCCCCCCCCATCAGACACCTCTCCCTTTCAGGCCCCTCCTCAGTCCCCCCTTCAGGCCCCTTCCCTTGGCAGTGCAAACCTGGCATTGCCCCCTGGCATCCTGGCAGTTACCTGCCACTGCCGGGAAGGAGCAATCAATCAGAGCACCTGGTCTTCCTAGGAAGGAGTCCAGAACAGAGGAAATGCAGCAGAAAAAGACCGGGTTCAGAAAGAACACCTGCTCTTTCTAGGGCGCATTTCAGGATAAAGAAAAAGCCTCCATGAACAAATTGCAGTTAGAAACAACACCTGATCTTTCTAGGAATCACTTCAAAGTTAATGGACTGTGAAGAGCTATAAAAACAAAGAAAGCCACCCCTCCTTTGATATAGCCTGGGCCTGTCAATCAAGATGCTTATAAAAGGTCATGGATCCAGCAGAGGGCAGCAGAGCAGAGCTACTGATTGGCTGTTCCGGGGAAATTTGCACACATGCAGTGCGGGCAGCCTAATTTGAAGGTGTTCCTGCGAAGGAGACCCGAGGAGTTTGAGTGAAGGCAAGCATCCAGCAGAGGGCAGCAGAGCAGAGCTACTGATTGGCTGTTCCGGGGAAATTTGCACACGTGCAGTGCGGTCAGCCTAATTTGAAGGTGTACCTGCGAAGGAGACCCGAGGAGTTTGAGTGAAGGAAAGCATCCAGCAGAGGGCAGCAGAGCAGAGCTACTGATTGGCTGTTCCGGGGAAATTTGCATACGTGCAGTGCGGGCAGCCTAATTTGAAGGTGTACCTGCGAAGGAGACCCGAGGAGTTTGAGTGAAGGCAAGCATCCAGTAGAGGGCAGCAGAGCAGAGCTACTGGTTGGCTGTTCCGGGGAAATTTGCATACGTGCGGTGCGGTCAGCCTAATTTGAAGGTGTACCTGCGAAGGAGACCCGAGGAGTTTGAGTGAAGGCAAGCATCCAGCAGAGGGCAGAAGAGCAGAGCTACTGATTGGCTGTTCTGGGGAAATTTGCATACGTGCAGTGCAGTCAGCCTAATTTGAAGGTGGTTTGTGGAGGGGCTGTTGTCAAGTGACAGTTAAACCCGAAACACTTCGTCAGTGTTTCCCCCCCCACCTCCTCCTCTAACCATAAAAAAAAACACGGTCATTGGGAAGCGGGAGCAGGGGCCTGTCGTGAAGGTGAGTGAGTGCCTTTAAATTTGCTTACCTTTCAGCAGGAGCAGGGTTTGAGGGAATATCAGGTAAGCTCTTCCTTTCTTTTTCTTGTTTTGTTTAAATCTAGAGGTGATGTCAGGGAAGGCAGTACAATGCTCCTCCTGCAGAATGTTTGAGGTGAGGGACGCCATCAGTGTCCCTGCTGATTTCATCTGTGGGAAGTGCACCCCAACTCCAGCTCCTCAAAAACCGTGTTAGGGAACTGGAGCTGGAGCTGGATGAACCTCAGATCATTCGGGAGGCAGAGGGGGTCATAGATAGAAGCTTCAGGGAGGTAGTTACGCCAAAGAATAAAGATAGATGGGTGACGGTGAGAGGGGCTGGGGGTAAGCAGTCAGTACAGGGATCCCCTGTGGTCGTTCCCCTTAGTAACAGGTATACCGCCTTGGATACTGTTGGGGGGGGGACTTACCGGGGGTCAGCCATGGGGTACAGGTCTCTGGCACAGAGTCTGTCCCTGTTGCTCAGAAGGGAAGGGGGGAAAGGAGTAGAACATTAGTCATTGGAGACTCCATAGTTAGGGGGATAGATAGGAGATTCTGTGGGAACGAGAGAGACTCGCGGTCGGTGTGTTGCCTCCCAGGTGCCAGGGTCCGCGATGTCTCAGATCGTGTTTTCGGAATCCTTAAGGGGTAGGGGGAGCAGCCCCAAGTCGTGGTCCACACAGGTACCAATGACATAGGTAGGAAAAGGGATAGGGATGTAAGGCAGGAATTCAGGGAGCTAGGGTGGAAACTTAGAGCTAGAACCAGGGCCGGCTCAATGTACCGGCAACCCGGGCAGTCGCCCGGGGCGCCATGTGCTAGGGGGCGCCATCAAGGAGTGCGGGTCCCGCGCATGCGCAGTTGGGCCGGTGCCAACCAGCGCATGCACGGTGGCCGCCCTCCCTCAGGCCGCCCCGCACAAACATGGCGGATGGATCCAGGCTCGCTGGTGGTCACTCCGCCCCCCCCCTCAGGCCTCCTCCGCCCCCCCTCTGGCCCCCCCTCTGGCCCCGCCCCCCCCCCGCCCCCGGCCCCGTCCCGCCCCGGCCCCACCCCCCCTGGCCCCACCCCCCCGGCCCCACGGCCCCACCCCCCCGGCCCCACCCCCCCCCCCCCCGAAGGGCGCCGAAGTTCAGCTTGCCCGGGGCGCCAGCCAGCAACCCTAGGGCCAGCGCTGGCTAGAACAAACAGAGTTATTATCTCTGGATTATTACCCGTGCCATGTGCTAGCGAGTCGAGGAATAGGGAGAGAGAGCAGTTGAACACGTGGCTGCAGGGATGGTGCAGGAGGGAGGGTTTCAGATTCCTGGACAATTGGGGCTCATTCTGGGGTAGGTGGGACCTCTACAACGGGATGGTCTACACCTGGACCAGAGGGGTACTAATATCCTCGGGGAAGGTTTGCTAATGTTCTTCGGGAGGGTTTAAACTAGTTCAGCAGGGGATTGGGAACCTGAAATATAGCTCCAGTACACAAGAAGCTGAGAGTAGTGAGGCCATGAGTAAGGTTTCAAAGTTGCAGGAGTGTACCGGCAGGAAAAAAGGTGGTTTAAAGTGCGTCTACTTCAATGCCAGGAGCATCCGGAATAAGGTGGGTGAGCTTGCGGCATGGGTTGGTACCTGGGACTTCGATGTTGTGGCCATTTCGGAGACATGGATAGAGCAGGGCGAGGAATGGTTGTTGCAGGTGCCGGGGTTTAGATATTTCAGTAAGTTCAGGGAAGGTGGTAAGAGAGGGGGAGGGGTGGCATTGTTAGTCAAGGACAGTATTACGGTGGCTGAGAGGACATTTGATGAGGACTCGAATACTGAGGTAGTATGGGCTGAGTTAAGAAACAGGAAAGGAGAGGTCACCCTGTTAGGGCTTTTCTATAGGCCTCTGAAAAGTTCCAGAGATGTAGAGGAAAGGATTGCAAAGATGATTCTGGATAGGAGCGAAAATAACAGGGTAGTTGTTATGGGGGACTTTAACTTTCCAAATATTGACTGGAAACACTATAGTTCGAGTACTTTAGATGGATCGGTTTTTGTCCAATGTGTGCAGGAGGGTTTCCTGAATCAGTATGTAGATAGGTCAACAAGAGGCGAGGCCGTATTGGATTTGGTACTGGGTAATGAACCAGGACAGGTGTTAGATTTGGAGGTAGGTGAGCATTTTGGTGATAGTGACCACAATGCGATTACGTTTACTTTAGCGATGGAAAGGAATAGGTATATACCGCAAGGCAAGAGTCATATCTGGGGGAAAGGTAATTATGATGCGATGAGGCAAAACTTAGGATGCATCGCCTGGAGAGGAAAACTGCAGGGGATGGACACAATGGAAATGTGGAGCATGTTCAAGGAACAGCTACTGCGTGTCCTTGATAAGTATGTACCTGTTAGGCAGGGAGGAAGTGGTCGAGTGAGGGAACCATGGGTTACTAAAGCAGTTGAATCACTTGTCAAGAGGAAGAAGGAGGCTTTTGTGAAGATGAGACGTGATGGTTCAGTTGGGTCGCTTGAGAGTTACAAGTTAGCTAGGAAGGCTCGAAAGAGAGAGCTAAGAAGAGCCAGGCGAGGACATGAGAAGTCTTTGGCAGTTAGGATCAAGGATAACCCTAAAGCTTTCTATAGGTATGTCAGGAATAAAAGAATGACTAAGGTAAGAGTAGGGCCAGTCAAGGACAGTAGTGGGAAGTTGTGCGTGGAGTCCGAGGAGATAGGAGAGGTGCTAAATGAGTATTTTTCATCAGTTTTCGCACAGGAAAAAGACAAAGTTGTCGAGGAGGATACTGAGATACAGGCTACTAGACTAGAAGGGCTTGAGGTTCATAAGGAGGAGGTGTTAGCGATTCTGGAAAGTGTGAAAATAGATAAGTCCCCTGGGCCGGATGGGATTTATCCTAGGATTCTCTGGGAAGCTAGGGAGGAGATTGCTGAGCCTTTCGCTTTGATCTTTAAGTCATCTTTGTCTACAGGAATAGTGCCAGAGGGCTGGAGGAGAGCAAATGTCCCCTTGTACAAGAAGGGGAGTAGAGATAACCCCGGTAACTATAGACCAGTGAGCCTTGCTTCTGTTGTGGGAAAAGTCTTGGAAAAGTTTATAAGAGATAGGATGTATAATCATCTGCAAAGGAATAATTTGATTAGAGATAGTCAACATGGTTTTGTGAAGGGTAGGTCGTGCCTCACAAACCTCATTGAGTTCTTCGAGAAGGTGACCAAACAGGTGGATGAGGGTAAAGCAGTTGATGTGGTGTATATGGATTTCAGTAAAGCATTTGATAAGGTTCCCCACGGTAGGCTATTGCAGAAAATACAGAGGCATGGGATTCAGGGTGATTTAGCAGTTTGGATCAGAAATTGGCTAGCTGATAGAAGACAAAGAGTGGTGGTTGATGGTAAATGCTCTGACTGGTGTCCAGTTATTAGTGGTGTGCCACAAGGATCTGTTTTGGGGCCGTTGCTGTTTGTCATTTTTATAAATGACCTGGAGGAGGGCGTAGAAGGATGGGTGAGTAAATTTGCAGATGACACTAAAGTCGGTGGAGTTGTGGACAGTGCAGAAGGATGTTACAAGTTACAGAGGGAGTAGTGAGCTAGTGGTAAGATTCTTGGTAGTGTGGACGAGCAGAGAGATCTCGGTGTCCATGTCCATAGATTCCTGAAAGTTGCCACCCAGGCTGAGAGGGTTGTTAAGAAGGCGTACGGTGTGTTAGCTTTTATTGGTAGAGGAATTGAGTTTCGGAGCCATGAGGTCATGTTGCAGTTGTACAAAACTCTGGTGCAGCCGCATTTGGAGTATTGTGTGCAGTTCTGGTCGCCACATTATAGGAAGGATGGCGAAGGATGGGGAAGCATTGGAAAGGGTACAGAGGAGATTTACAAGAATGTTGCCTGGTATGGAGGGAAGATCATATGAGGAAAGGCTGAAGGACTTGAGGCTGTTTTCGTTAGAGAGAAGAAGGTTAAGAGGTGACTTAATTGAGGCTTACAAGATGATCAGAGGATTAGATAGGGTGGACAGTGAGAGCCTATTTCTTCGGATGGTGATGTCCAGCACGAGGGGACATAGCTTTAAATTGAGGGGAGATAGAAAAAGGACAGATGTCAGAGGTAGGTTCTTTACTCAGAGAGTAGTAAGGGCGGTGGAATGCCCTGCCTGCAACAGTAGTGGACTCGCCAACACTAAACGCATTCAAATGGTTATTGGATAGGCATATGGACGATAAGGGAATAGTGTAGAGGGACTTTAGAGGGGTTTCACAGGACGGTGCAACATCGTGGGCCGGAGGGCCTGTACTGCGCTGTAATGTTCTATGTTCTATGTTCTATGATGAGCTATAATATAAACAAAGCTAAGCCCTCCTTTGAAATAGCTTGGACATGTCAATCAAGAGGCTTGTAAAAGTTAATGGGCCGCAAAATTGAATGTAAACAATGCAGTTCAAAGCTTTAAGGCTTCTCAGCCAGTCCAGAGGCATGACAACATTAAAGGAGAATGAAATTGAATTTGAAAACAGTACTTCAAAGTTTCCCAACACATCAAAGGAAAGAATCATAGAATCCTTAGAGTCCCTACAGTGCTGAATGAGGCCATTCAGCCCATTGTGTCTGCACTGGCCTTTGAAAAGAGCACCCTACTTAAGCCCATGCCTCCACGCTATCCCCGTAACCCAAGCAACCTTTTATGGACACTAAGGGGCAATTTAGCATGGCCAATCCACCTAACTTGCACATCTTTGGACTGTTGGAGGAAACCGGAGCACCCGGAGGAAACCCACGCAGACACGGGGAGAACATGCAGACTCAGCACAGCCAGTCACCAAAGGCTGTCATTGAACTCGGGTCCCTGGAGCTGAGAGGCAGTAGTGCTAACCACCGTGCCAGTTTTTACCTCCACTGACAGATATTTGAAACTTGATGTGCTGGGAGAGACATTAACGGTTTGAAGGCTACAAAGGGAAGACTTTTACATTCATTTGTCTGATCATTGACTTTGACGTGCTGGGAGAGTGTTTAAAGGTTTTTAAAGCTACAGTGAGAAGACTCACCCCAGGTAAGACACCCACCCTGAGTCCATCCAGCAAAACCCAAGCCCCCCCCCCCCCACCAAACCCCCACTCTCCCTGAAGGACCCCCTATGTGTAGAGGGGGTAGTGGCCCCCATGCTCCCCCCGGAGTACACGGCGCCCGGTCCCCACTTTTAAAGACTTGCACTGCGGGACTTCCAGTTGGGGTGGGGAGGGGGAGCGGGACCACCCCAGGAGGCCACAGCATTCCACTTCAATCTCCCTATTCAAATTGAAATGGATGCTAGTGAGTTCTGATCAGATTGTTGCTGTTTCTGGATGTGAACCTGATCTCGACAGGGGGAGCGGGACAGGAGACTCAGAGTGAGTTTGTCACCTAGCGAGAATCCTGCTTTGGGCCTTACACCTGATTGAGTGGGACAGCGGGAATCCCGGCTTGGACTACCTGCCCCGGAGATTCCACCCCCCCGCCACCCCCCCCCCACCCCCCCCCCCCACCCCCCCCCCCCCCCCCCCCCCCCACCCCCCCCCCCCCCCCCACCCCTGTCTTTAAGAAGGGGGGTGGTCTTTTTCATTCTAGAAAGCTCCAGCAAACAGTATGCAAGGGCTGGTTAACAATCCATATCTGTGGGTGGCACGCTGGCGCAGTGGTTAGCACTGCTGCCTCACGGCGCCGAGGTCCCAGGTTCGATCCCGGCTCTGGGTCACTGTCCGTGTGGAGTTTGCCCATTCTCCCCGTGTCTGCGTGGGTTTCGCCCCCACAACCCAAAGATGTGCAGGCTAGGTGGATTGGCCAGGCTGAATTGCCCCTGAATTGGAAAAAATGAATTGGCTATGATAAAAAAAATTTTAAACAATCCATTTTTGCACCAATTCGAAGCACTGAGTTTGGCCTTCAATAGGTTAAAAGTTGGGATTTGAGGGCTGGAATGCAGTTCAGGTATCTCCGAATAATCAGAGAGAAGGTTCTATTTATTTGCTCAGCATGAGTTAGAAACAGCAATCTGTTATGCTGAAATTTAATAAGAAAATAAAATCAATTCAAATTGTCAAATCAGCATTAAGGATGATCAAAAGCAGACACTATTGTATTTTTTAACCTTCAGATTTTGAATGTGGCATTTATTGCCCATCCCTAGCTTACCTTGAGAAGGGGGGGGAGCTGCCTTCTTGAACCGCTGCAGTCCATGTGGTAGGTACATCCACAGTGCTGATAGGGAGGGAGTTCCAGGATTTGACCCAGCGACAGTGAAGGAACGGCCGATATATTTCCAAGTCGGGGTGGTGAGTGACTTGGAGGGGAACCTCCAGGTGGTGGGGTTCCCAGGTATCTGCTGCTCTTGTCCTTCTAGACGGTAGTGGTCGTGGATTTGGAAGGTGCTGTCTTAAGGAGCCTTGGTGAGTTACTGCAGTGCATCTTGTAGATGGTACACACGGCTGCTCCTGTACGTCGGTGGTGGAGGGTTTGAATGTTTGTGGATGGGTTACCAGTCAAGCGGGGCTGCTTTGCCCTGGATGGTGTTGAGCTTCTTGAGTGTTGGAGCTGCGCTCATCCAGGCAAGTAGAGAGTATTTCATTACACTCCTGACTTGTAGATGGTAGACAGGCTTTGGGAAGTCAGGAGGTAAGTAACCCACCACAGGATTGCTAGATTCTGAGCTGACCTTGTAGCCACAGTATTAATAAGGCTGGTCCAGTTCAGTTTCTGATCAATGTAACCCCCTAGATGTTGACGTTGGGGGATTCAGTGATGGTAATTTCACTGAATGTCATGGGATGATGGTTTGATTCTCGATGTTGGAAATGGCCATCCCCATATACCGTTTTGGATACAGTTGGGGGTGATGGCTGTGTCGGGGAAAGCCGTGGCAGCCAACCCCAACGTGGGTGGGTCTGCTGCACAAGAGGGGAGGAATGAGAACATCAGGACTTCAGGGGTTTAATGGGCTTCGATCGTAAGGGGAACAGGCAGGCATTTCTGTGGCCACAAAAGAGACTCCAGGATGGTATGTTGCCTCCCTGGTGCCAGGGTCAGGAATGTCACTGACTAGTTGCAGAGCACACTGCAGATAGGGAGGGCAAACTACAGATATTGTGGTACACATTGGTACCAACGATATAGGCAGAAAAAGAGATTAGGTCCTGCACGCAGAAATTAGGGAGCTAGGAGTAGATTTTTAAAAAGGACCCAGAAGTGCAATAATTTCTGGATTATTTCCGGTGCCACGTGCTAGTGAGTATAGAAATAAGAGGCTTGTCCAGATGAATGGGTGGCTGGAGAGATGGTGCAGGAGGCAGGGCTTTAAATTTCTGGGCCATTGGGACCGTTTTTGGGGACAGTGCGACCTGTACAAGGTGGGAGGTTTGCACCTGAACTGAAACAGGACCAGCAGGGAGGTTTGCTAGTGCTGTTGGGGAGGGTTTAAACTAACTTGGCAGGGGTCTGGGATCCTGAGAGAGGGTTCAGCAGGGAGAGATACACAATGAAAATTAGAAGAGACACCAAGTGAGTCAGGAAGGGCTAAAATGGGGCTGGTTCAGCACACTGGGCTAAATCGCTGGCTTTTAAAGCAGACCCAGGCAGGCCAGCAGCACGGTTCAATTCCCGTACCAGCCTCCCCGAACAGGCGCCGGAATGTGGCGACTAGGGGCTTTTCACAGTAACTTCATTGAAGCCTACTCGTGACAATAAACGGTTTTCATTTCATTTCATTTCATTTCAAATGTCTGGACCAGTTCAGTCAGAAGGGAGTTTGGCAAGATTGGATGGTATTTATTTTAATGCAATGAGTCTGACGAACAAGACAGATGAGTTGAGGGCCCAAATTAAAACATGGAGGTATGATGCCATTGCTGTCACTGAGTCGTGGGTGAGAGAAGGGCAGGATTGGCAGTTCAGTATTCCAGGACATAGGATCTTCAGGCAAGACAGGGGGCTAGATTCTCTGACCCCCCGCTGGGTCGGAGAATCGGCGGGGGCCGGCATGAATCCCTCCCCCGCCGGCTGCCGAATTCTCCGGCACCGGATATTCGGCGGGGGCGGGAATCGCACCGCGCCTGTCGGTGGGCCCCCCCCCCCCCCCCCCCCGGCGATTCTCCAGCCCGTTGGGCCGAAGTCCCGCTGCTGTTATGCCGGTCCCACCGGCGTGGATAAAACAAGGTATTTACCGGCAGGACCAGGCGGCACGGACGGGCTCCGGGGTGCTGGGGGAGGGGGGCTGCGGGGCGATCTGGCCCCGGGGGCTGCCACCATGGTGGCCTGGCCCGCGATCGGGGCCCACCGATTCACGGGCGGGCCTGTGCCGTGGTGGCACTCTTTTACTTCCGCGTCGGGCATCAGCCTCCGCGATGGGGCCGACGCGGAGGTGACCCCTCCCCCGCGCATGTGCGGGTTGACGTCAGCAGCCGCTGCCGCTCCCACGCATGCGCGGACTTCCGCCGGCTGACGGAGTCCCTTCAGCCCCGGCTGGCGTGGCGCCAAAGGCCTTTCCCGCCGGCCGGCAGCGCGCCAACCATTCCGGCGCGGGCCTAGCCCCTAAAGATGAGGGCGTGGCCTATAACGGTGTGGAGGATTCCACACCTTTGGGGCGGCCCGACGCCGGAGTGGTTCACGCCACTCCATCCCGCCGGGACCCCCCCCCCCTCCCCCCGCCCCGCCGGGGAGGGGGGAATCCAGCCCAGGGAAAGAGGTAAAAGAGAGAGGGAGGGTGTCACAATTTGATCAGAATGCAATTACAGCAGTAAGGAGGGGCGACATCATAAAAGGCTCTTCAACTGAAGCCACATGGGTGGAACATAATAAGCAAAAAGGAGCAATCACATTGCTGAGAGTGTTCTGCAGGTGCCCTAACAGTCCGAGAGAAATCGAAGAGCAGATATGTAGGCAAATTTCAGACAAGTGTAAAAGTAATAAGGTAGAGATAGTGGGGATTTTAAATTCTCCAACATTAACTGGGATAGATATAGTGGGAAAAGTTTAGAGGGAGCGGAATTCTTAAAATGCATCCAGGAGAACTTTTTAAGCCAGTGTGTCGAAGGTCCTACAAGAGAGGGGGGGGTCCTGGACTTAATTTTAGGTAACGAAGCTGGGCAAGTGGATCAGTGGGGGAATATTTTGCAGACAGCGATCATAACTCCGTTAGATTCAAAATTGTTATGGAAAAGGACAAGGATGGGCCTGAGATCAAAATTCTGAACAGGGGGAGGGCTGATTTTAATAAGATCAGAAATGATTTGGCCAGAGTGGACTGGGAGAAGACACTTTTAGGTAAATCTGTGACAGAACAGTGGGGCACATTCAAGCAGGAAATAGGGAGAGTTCAGGGCCAACATGTTTCAATCAAGGGAAAGGGGGGAACCAACAAATCCAGTGAACCCTGGATATCGAGGGATGTACATCATTGGATAAAAAGAAAAAGGGGAGGTTTGTGGCAGATATCGAGGGCTCAAAACAGCAGAAGCCCTGGAGGCGTACAGAATGTGAATATGAGAACTTAGGAGGAAATTAGAAGAGCAAAAAGGGAACATGAACGGATACTGTCAGGTAAAATAAAGGAAAATCCTAAGCTGTTTTACAAGTGCATTAAGAGCAAAAGAATAACTAGGGAAAGATTAGGGCCTATTAAGGGCAACGGGGTAATTTGTGTGTGGAGCCGGGGGTCGGAGGTAGGATTCTAACTGAATACTTTGTGTTGGTGTTCACTCGTGAGAGGGACGGGATAGAAATCAGGGAGAAGGACTGTGATAAAATGAAAGAGATTAACATAGACAGAGAGGAGGTTCTGAGTGAACTGGCAGGCTTAAAAGTAGATCAATCTCCAGGGCCAGATGGAATGTACCTAGGCTGTTGAGTGAAACAAGGGAAGAAATAGGGGAGCTGGCAATGATTTTCAATTCATCTCTGGCCACAGGAGAGGTGCCGGAGGACTGGAGGATCGTCAATGTGGTTCCTCAGTGGTGGGAAAACTATTGGAAGCAATTCTGAGAGACAGAATTAATCTGCATTTGGAGAGGTGGGGATTAAACAAGAACAGTCAGCATGGCGTTGTTAAGGGGAGGTCACGTCTGACCAACTCGATTGAATGTTTCAAAGAGGTGACCAGGTGTACAGATGTGGGAAATACATTTGATGTGGTCTACTTGAACTTTTGATAAGGTCCCACATGATAGCGAAGTTAAGAGCCCATGGGATCCAAGGATTTTGGGAAATTGAATTCAGGAAGCAGAGGGGGGTGGTCGAGGTGTTTCTGACAGGAAGCCTGAGCCCAGTGGGATCCCGCAGTGATTAATGTGGGGGACCTTGATATTTGTGGCTTATATAAACAAATTAGACGTGACTGTAGGAGGGTTGATCAGTAAGTTTGCGGATGACATGAAAGTTGGTGGCTTGGAAATAGTGAAGATTGCCTAATTTACAGGAGGATATTTACATTTAATTTACAGGAGGATATAGATGGGCTGGTCAGACGGGCTGACCAGTGGTAAATGGAATTCAATCGGGATAAGTGTGAGGTGATGCACTTGGGCCGGACAAACAAGACAAGGGAATACAGGATAAACGGCAGGACCCTGGGAAGCACCGAGGGTCAGAGGGACCTTGCTGTGCATGCGCACTGTTCCTTAAGGTAGCAGAGCAGGTGGATACAGTGGTTTAGAAGATATGTGGTATACTTGCCTTTATTAGCCGAGGCAGAGAGTTTAAGAGCAGGGAGGTTATGCTGGAACTGTATAAAATGTTGGGTAGGCCACAGCTGGAGTATTGTGGCAGTTCTGGAATCCACATTATAGGAGGGATGTGATAGCCACTGGAAAGGGCGCAGAGGAGATTTACCAGGATGTTGCCTGGGCTGGAGAGTTTTAGATAGTAAGAGAGATTGGATAGACTGGGGTTGTTTTCCTTGGAGCAGAGGAGACTGAGGGGGGACAGGATGGAGATGTATCAAATTATGAGGGGCATAGATAGAGTAGACAGGAAGAAACCTTTCCCCTTGGTGGAGGGATCAATGATCAGAGGGATAGATTCAAGGTAAGGGGCAGGAGGTTTAGAGGGGATTTAATGTGAGGGGCAGGAGGTTTAGAGGGGATGGGAGGAAAACATTTTCACCCAGAGGGTGGTGGGAGTCTGGAACTCACGGCCTGAAAGGGTGGTGGAGGCAGAGACCCTCGTAACATTGAAGAAGTATTTAGATGGCACTTATGATGCCAGGGCAGACACAGCTATGGATCAAGTGTTGGAAATGGGATTAGAATAGTGAGGTGGTTGTTTCTGACCAGCGCAGAAGCAATGGGCTGAAGGGTCTTTTCCGTGCTGTGGACTCTGTGACTCTATAGTCATTGCCTGGCACTTGTGCAGTACGAATGTTACTTGTCACTTGCCAGCCCAAGCCGATATTGTCCAGATCTTGCTGCATTTACACACAGACTGCTTCAGTATCTGAGGAGTCAGGGATGGTGCTGAACATTGTGCAGTCATTTGTGAACATCTTCACTTGGAAAGAAGGTCATTGGTGAAGCAGCTGAAGATGGTTGGACCTAAGACACTACCCTGAGAAACTCTTGCAGTGATGTCCTGGAAGTATCCGATATGATGTCCAGCTGACGTCATCCCTGCGCATGCACAGGGGGGGGGTTCACCTATGCGTCGACCATCGCGAAGGCTGACATGGTCAGCAGGTATGAAAAGAGTGCCCGCACGGCACAGGCCTGCGATCAGTGGGCCCCGATCGAGGGCCAGGCCACCGTGGGGGCACCCCCCGGGGCCAGATCACCCCGCGCCCCCTCCCCCAGGACTGTGGAGCCCGCCCGCGCCGCCAGGTCCCGCCGGTAAGGGACCAAGTCTAATCTATGCCGGCGGGACTGGCATAGAGCCAGCGAGACTTCGGCCCATCGCGGGCCGGAGAATCGCTGGGGGGGGGGGGGGGGCGGGGACCGGTGTGGCGCGATTCCCGCCCCGGTCAATTCTCCGGTGCCGGAGAATTCGGTGGCCGGTGGGGGCGGGATTCAAGCCCCCCCCCCCCCCCCCCCCCGACCGATTCTCTGACCCGGCAGGGGTTGGGGGAATCCCGCCCCATGTGTTTCTTGGCAATGCGGTTAAACGTGCTTGTTTGGGGACTTCGTTCACTTGTGAGAGATTCGCGCCCTATATTCCAGACGTGAAGCTGGATTCTCTGGTGCCAACACCGAAATCACGTTCGGCGATCGGTCAGAGAATCACAGTTCCCGACCAAACTGGGAACGGCGCCACTTTTGTGATACTCCACCCCCTCCAAAGCCATGTACACCGCGCCACGTATCGACGGCCTCAGGCCATTGCCTCTAGCCCGCACCCCCCCCAGCACCGCCCCCGACTGGCCGAGTTCCCGACGGCGTCGCTCGCGTGTGATCTCATCCGTCGGGAACTCGGCCTGGCGGCTGTGGGCTCAGTCCAGCGCCGCTGCAGTTGGAGGAGGGCCGATCTGCGGGCACGGGGGCTTTATTAGGGGATGGGGGCACTGTACGGGGGGTGGTCCGGGGCGCACGAGCCGGCCAAAGGGGGGGGGGCACTAGTTTGCAGGCCGGGTCCATGAGCGGCCTCCACCATGTAGCACAGCGTAGCCACTGCCGTGCGCATGCGCGGCCATAGACCTGGCAATTCTCCGGGTCGTATTGGCAGCTAGGGCCGGGGTCTCTACGCTGCCGCCATGCAACCCCCGGCCAAACGGGGAATCGGTTGCCGTTTGTTCTGGTTTAAAACGCCACCGTTCCCACGCCGGCGGGGGGTAGACATAGCCCCAGAATTGGAGAATCCAGCAGGTAATCCCACCAACACCCTGTACAGCTGCAGTAAAACATCCCGACTTTTATATTCCATTCCCCTTGCAATAAACGGCAACATTCCATTTCCTTTCCTAATCACTCGCTGTATCTGCAAACTGACCTGTTGAGATGGTCCAGTATTTTCTGTTCTTGTTATAAAACTGCCCGAAATGCAGGAAATAATCACGGATTCCAAAGAGTTAAAGAACCCACAGGCACCCCAAACCTCCCAGAAACATCTGTTGACCCGCAGGCTGTAAAACACTGAACACAGGACAGCACAGAATAAAAACATTCTATGATCAAGTACGACAATAATGTGCTTCTTGATAATGACCTATGAATAAAAGCTGGGATAGGCTGAGAGGTCTTAAGTAAACATAATTAATAATAATGAAACGAGCGCAGCAATATCGGAGGATGACTTTCCGAATTGTAACGATGACTGGATGAAGGAAAAGCAGCCTCTCCACCCCGCACACACTATCTGAGAAATGGTTGGCGATTGCAACATCAACACAAATGACAACAGATGAGCAGCTGGCAAGACGGCATAAAACATTGGGTCAGGGTTTGCTACAGGTTTCCAAACATGTCCAAACACAAAGCTGCCAAAAGGGATTAACTCTCAGCAACACCCGTGCCTGTGATTATTCCTAATAACATTTTTTTAAAATCAGGTCAGAGCATTTACCAAAAGCTATCTATTTCGTATGCCAGGGAGAGCCTGTACTTTCAGCAAAACATAGAGAAATAAACAGCTTGTTGAGCCATCCACTCTCCGTGGATTTGAGCTCATTCGAAGCCAAGCTGCCTGCATCTTAACGCGTACATTCCGATCACACATAATAATAATAATCTTTAGAGTCTCAAGTTGGCTCACATTAACACTGCAATGAAGTTACTGTGAAAATCCCCTCGTCGCCACAATCTGGCGCCTGTTCGGGTACACAGAGGGAGAATTCAGAATGTCCAATTCACCTAACAGCATGTCTTTCAGGACTTGTGGGAGGAAACCGGAGCACCCGGAGGAAACCCACGCAGACACGGGGAGAACGTGCATCACCCCTGCCCTCGATAGAATTTGCCGGTCCAGCAGCCTCTTGATTTCATAATTCTTGTTGTCAAATTGCTCCCCATTGTCATAATATACACACAGGTATATGGTGGTGCACAGAAAGGCAGTGATTGACACACAGGATGGCCAATGAATACACAGAACACAGCAGCCAATCACCAGACAGGACACGACCACTATAAAGCCAGAGGGCACCAGTTTTCCCGCTCCCTCGGGATCCAGCCTCTGAGACAGCCAGAGTCCGTGAGCAACAACTAGAACATCCACCATGTGGTAGTCAGATAGTCTGGGCAGGTTAGCCTCAGGTCTCCAGTCAACTCAGCATCGTGTCAACCCACAGTTAAAGTATGTTTACTAGTTAAGAGTTCAATGAAATAGAGTTGCATTTCTTCAAGTGTTGGTAGCCTGTCTCTCTCACTGCTGAAGTAAACACAGTCCTCGCAGACCCAGCATACCCAACACTGTTTCCGCTGGTCGGGGAATCTAAGACACAGGGAACATCGTTTCAGGATAAGGGGCCGATCATTTAGAACGGAGTAAAGAGAAATTTCCTCACCCAAAGGGTTGAGCACATTGGGAATTGTCTATCCCAGAGGATTGTGGATGCTCCATCGCTGAATACATTGAAGTCTGGGATAGGGAGATCTTTAGTCTCTCAGGAAATGAAAAGATGAGGGGAGCCAGTGCAAAAGTGACGATGAAACCCAAAATAAGCCATCATCGTATTGAATGGCACAGCAGTCTGGACGGGCTGAATGGTCTCTCGAAGGGCCGAATGGTCTACTCCCGCTCCTATTTCTTGAGTTCTTGTGGTCTTGAAACCTTTCTTTTTGACCAATCGTTTGATAATCTGTCCTAACGATCTCCTTCTGTGGCCCGGTGTCACGTTTTGTCTGATTACATTCCTATGAAACACCTTGGGACAATTTTACTGAGCTAAAGGCAACTGAGAGAAAAGCCACCGATGGTGCAGTGAATAAGCTCGGAGAAGCTCAAGCGACCAACAAGAGATGTTGCTTAATGAGGGGTCAGGGAGAGCAGGGAGGGAATGGGTGAACAGGCCTCTGTGCGAGTTAGGGCACAAGCAGCAGAGCTTTGGATGGCATCACGTTTGCAGAAGGCAGAACTTGGGGGGGGGGCAGCCGGGAGTGAACAGGTGTATTAGGAGGAGTAACCTATTCTGGCCTCAGGTCTGCTCCACCTTCAATAAGACCAGGGCTGATCTCATTGTGGCTTCAACTCAACTCCACAGACCCCTCACTCCGATAACCTTTGACTCCCTTGTTAGTCAAGAATCTATCCACCTTTGCCTTAAAGATATTCAATGGCTTTGCCCCTGACCTTCTCCAGTGAAAAGAGTTCCAAAGGTTCACGACCCTCTGGGAGGAATCCTTTCTCCTCATCTCCGTCTTAAATGCAAGGCCTCTTATTTTCAAACTGTGTCCCCCCCCCCCCCCCCCCCCCCCCTCCCCTCGATCCAGTATCTCCCACGCGGGGAAACGCCCTTTCAGCATCCACCCGGTCAAGTCCCCTCAGGAGCTTACATGTTTCAATAAGATCACCTCATTGTTCTGAACTCCAATAGCTACAGACCCAACCTTCCCTCATAGACTAACCCCCTCACCCCAGATATCAGTCGAGTGAACCTTCTATCAACTGCTTCTAATACAGTCGTAAACTTTCTTAAATAAGGAGACCAAAGTGAGTTGCAATGGTCACGTTGGGGGGTAACAAAGGCACAGTTGAGGGCTTCACCAATAGGTGAGGTCAGCCGAGGGGGGTGGGGGGGGGTGGGGGGAGGGGGGAGGAGAGGGGGGGGAGGAGAGGGGGGGGCTGGTGTGAGGGGCAGGTGGCAATAGGCAGCGTCAGTGATGGCGCAGAAATATCATCGGACGCTTACTTCAGGGTCAAATGTGACACCCAGGTTAAAGATTTTAAGCAACGGCCAACCTAATTGCCTCCTGTCCAATTTTACCCACAGTTTAAAGTAACAGAACAGGCCATCCACGTCCTGCAGTGCAGGTTCTGGGCAATGATAGTGAAATGCCCACAGCAGCCAGCGCCGAACCTTCGAATCAATCAGCCCACAAAATCCAATCACCCACTTTCTATCCTCAACAAATGGTTTCAGCATCTCCAGAGAAACCATCACAACAGGATAGAAGATTTCCGCAGTTATACACGCTGGCACACAAATCAAAAGATTAATCTCAGCATGATCTTCAAACATAATAAACAAGGCAGAGAATCCCGATAAGATGTTGATGCGAGAATAACGGAAGGAATGAAGAGGGGCGGGGGGCGTCTATTTTGTGTTCACCCATAAATTGGAATTATGCAATTTAATGGTGGCCGAACGTGCCGAGTCTATCGGATTCCTTCGTCATTTTTAAAAATTTAATGCGAGGTGGGTGTCGCATTTATTGAGTATTTGTCCTTGAGAAAGTGGCGGCGAGCTGCCTTCATGAACCGTTGCAGTCCACGTGTTGCGGGGCACCCACCGTGCTGTTAGGGAGGGAGTTTCAGGATTTTGACCCCGGCAACAGTAAAGGAACGGCCGATATATTTCCAATTCGGGATGGTGTGAGATTTGGAGGTGGTGGCGTTCCCAAGTATCTGCCGCCCTTGTCCATGTGGGTGGCAGGGGTCTCGGGTTTGGAGGGTTCCGCCGAAGGAGCCTTGGCGAGTTCCTGTGGGTGCATCATGCGGGTGGCACCCGCCTTTGGCGCCGTGTACCGGGGGGGTGGGGCGGGGGGGGGGGGGGGGGGGGGTGGTGGAGAGGTGGTGGATGGGATGTCAATCAGCGGTCTGCCCTTCCCTAGCTCGCGTTGAGAGTGATTCATTTTTAAGTGATGGAATTATCCGTCTAAAATAACCTAAACGGGAAAATGTCTTTGACAAAAACAGTCAGAAGAATTTCCCACAGGTGTATTATCATCAGGTCTGTCACCAACGCTGCGGCACGTCGTTGGAGAGCGTTGGTCCTGAGCTTTGCAATTTTCCCTCTATTTCCCTTAGGTTGTCTGCTTTTTAGCACTGCTCCTTCGGCCAGTGAACCGCAGCCAAGCAGACCTGGTACAATTTCTGACCTGACTAATAACTTGGCAGGATAGAACGCTACGGGACAGTATTGTTTACTGTTATTATTAGCTGGCACTGCCTAGTGACAGCTGCAGCCCACAAGTCACCCATCTGATCCTGGCGGTGGGCAGGAACCTGAGAAGGTTTGGAGAAATGGATTTAGCTCGTTTCCGACAGTAACAGATTTGTCACCGCCTGGTACACGCTCCCACTAACCCACACCCAGCAAGCGATGATTACTCCTCTGATCGCTTTGGCTTGACGGGGAACAGAGCTCGAGGTGATGGCGCTCTGCCGTGGAGATTGAGACGCGAGTTCCTGATTGCATTCCCCTCCCAGCAGATTGTCCTGGTGCAGGATATGAAAGCCCGGATCCTCCTCCTCATCTCTTTGACTGCAATGCAGCTCCACTATCCCGCTGCAGCCGCCATTTTGCAGAAGGCTGTGCCATGTCGAATCAGAAGGTGGCCATTCTGTCCATCGTGCTTGCGCTGCCTGATATTCATCTCCCTTCACCCCACCCCACCTTGTAACGCTGCATCTCTGAAACCTCCAAAATATTTAGTTTGGCAGTAATACCACTGCACCTGCAATCCAGAGTTCCCGGGTTATCCTCTGGCGAACACTGGTTCAAATCCCGCCATGGCTGTTGGTGAAATTTTAATTCAATGGATAAATCTGGGACAGCGAACTATTCTCAGTAATGGTGACCATGACAACCATCACCAATTGGTGTAAAAACCCAGCTGGTTCACTAATGCCCTTTAGGGAAGGAAATCTGCCGTCCTTTCCCGGTCTGGCCTACATGTGATTCCAGACCCACAGCAATGTGGTTGAGTCTTAACCGCCCTCTGAAATGGCCGAGCAAGCCCCTCAGTTCAAGGGCAATTAGGGATGGGCAGCACATGCTGGCTCAGCCAGCGACACCCCACAACCCCTGAAAGAATAATGGAAAAGAATTGCCTTCAAGTATTTGTCCAACTTCCCCTTTGAAAGTAATTCCCATTTGGGCAATAAATAAAGATCTGTGGAAGAAAACCGAGGCCTTTGAAATGTGAATGCTGCGGTCCTTGCTCAATATTCCACACACAGAATTCAAGGCAAGCGACGGCGTGTGCGAAATATCTAGTGCAAAATGAACTCGATGTAGAGTAACAGAGAATGTCAGCATTTCGTCTGTTTGGTCAGAGCTGAAGGTCTACAGGGATCTCTGCTCGAGGGGAAATGGGCGGGGGGGGGGGGGGGGGGAGAGATGACAGACATTATGAGGTGGTTGCCGATGGGCTGCAGTGGGCGGGTGAGGATGGTGCGAGCCAGGCGGGTGATGGTAACCATGACAGCAGGTCTTCTGGTGGGAGCAGCTACAAATAGCAGCAGCTATTGAGAGTTCCTATTGAATCTGCTTCCAGTGCCCCTCCAAGCAGCGCCTTCCAGGTCACAGCATCCTTCTGCCTCAATAAATTACCCCTTGCTCCCATTTGGCTCTTTTGCCAATTATCTTAAATCCACGTAACCCGGTTCCTGCCTCCCCTGTCGGTGCGCACAGTTTCTCCTCAGTAACTACAATGGCACCTTCATCCAGGCGCTGGATTTACCGTTCCCTTAGCCGCGTGTTCTCGGCCGCACGCCGTTCGCTGGCGGTGGGATTCCATTTTCCCGCTGTTTGTCAATGGGATTTCCCATTGGGACCACCCTGCGCTGCCGGGAAACCCGCGGGAACGAGGGCAGGGGGTGCATGCTGCTGATGGGAAAAATGAATCACCAACGACCAGAAAATTCCCGCCAGCATCTTTTTGCCTTTCTCCAACTTAACGTTGTCCGATCCAGCCCTTCCCTCAGCTCGGCCATTGCCGGAACCCTCCTCCATTATTTCAGATCGGTCATGACCTCATTGAATGGCAGAGCAGGCTCGACGGGCTGAATGGCCTGCTTCTGCTCTTACATCCCATAGTCTAAAGGGCGAGAAGGAAAGGGGCATATCATTGTGAGGGTCCCCGTACACATCGGGAGCAGCAATGATTGATAATGATAAAGCTCTCGTTAAATTACCTCTGAATCTCACCTCTTGCTCAAAGGCGTTGAACTAGTATCTGCCACAGGGTGGCAGAAGATGTACACAATGCTGAACATTTTATTCATCATTAATAATAAATATTACTTTGCACAGGCTCTTATACAAAGAAAACACTGGACAACATTCTATTTGATTTAAATAAAAGCTTAAATCATTCAGCGTGGTTAAGGCAACCTGATAACAACGAATTACTGCGAAATGAGTAACATTCTCATTTAGATGTTAGTTTAAGGATCAGTGCTGATCTACAAATAGCCCTTGCAATATCTCTGTCTCTGTCCCAAACTATCACAATAATAGTGTCTGTATATCTCACTGTCACAACAATAGTGTCTGTACGCCTCACTATCACAATAATAGTGTCTGCACATCTAATTATCACAATACTAGTGTCTGCACAGCTATCACAATAATAGTGTCTGTATATCTCACTATCACAATAATACTGTCTACATCTCACTATCACAATAATAGTGTCTGTACATCTCACCATCACAGTAATAGTATCTGTACATTTCACTGTCACAATAATAGTGTCTGTACATCTCACTGTCACAATAATAGTGTCTGTACATCCCACTATCACAATACCAGTGTCTGCATCTCATTATCACAATAATAGTACCTGCACATCTATCACAATAATAGTGTCTGTACATCTATCACAATAATAGTGTCTGTACATCTCACTATCACAACAATAGTGTCTGCACATCTAATTATCACAATAATAGTGTCTGTACATCTCACTATCACAAAATCTAACAGCGCAAGAGGAGGCCATTCATTCCTTTGGCCTATCCCCGTGCCTGCCCGCTGAAAGAGATTCCTGGTTAGTCCCAACCCACGCCCTGTCCCCATTCTGACTCTCATATGTGTGCTATCTTTTGTTTGTCAAGCATTACAGGCAGTGTAATGGCAATGGACTAGTAATCCAGAGGCCCAGGCAACAATGGCTGGGGACACGGTTTCAAATCCCAGCTGGTGGAATTTAAATTCAATTATTAAATCTGGAATTGAAAACCGATCTCAGTAATGGTGACCATCGACTGTCGTAAAAACCCATCTGGTTCGCTAATGTCCCTTTAGGGAAGGAAATCTGCCGTCCTTACCCGGTCTGGCCTACATGTGACTCCAGACCCACAGCAATGTGGTTGACTCTTAACTGCCCCCCTCAAGGGATGGGCAACAAATGCTGACTTTGCCAGCGAGACTCCCAGCCCGTGAAAGAATAAAGGGGAAAGAAATCAAATTTCCTCTTGAAAGTTACTCTGCTTCCACCCAGCTGTCGGGCGTTGCATGCCAATCATTACTCATTTGATTGATGACAACAACTGTATTTCCTGCGCAAGACAACGCTCTATCTTTTAAAAATAAATGCAGGACCAAACTTCCCTGAAGCATTTGTGCAGAGATTATTTGGAAGTGTTTGCCAGTTTTGAAATTCTGGTGCCTGGGAATATGCTTCAAATCCATTATTAAGCCAGTCCAGTCTCTCACCTTACAGCCCCCAGAATTCTGCTGGCTAATGTCCTAACTCGTCCTAATCTCATTAATTCAGTGCCCGTGCTCTCTGGCCCACACTAGCTCCCATTCCAGCAACGCTTCTCCCGATTTTGTGTTCAGATCTCCCCTCGACCCCCACCCCGCATGTCCTCACCCCTCTCAACAACCCTCCAGGAACCTTGGACGCTTTCAATTTGACCTTCTTGCACATCCTTGATTTTAATCATGCCAGCATTGGGGGAGCCTTCAGCTGTTTGGGGTCCAAAGCTCTTTGATTCTCTTGTTATATCTCTCTGCCTCTCGCCCAATCACCTCCTGGGAGTACATAGCCAACCGTGTTAAAATAACCTCCCCTCCTGCCTTTTCATACATTCACCTCCAGCTTACAGTCCGTCTATCAAAAACGTACAATGCTGTCACGTCAATCAGATTCATCTTAAAAAGCTGCACCAAGTTCAGAACATCTGACTTCCCAACCTCTATCTCAGAGATATTTAATGTTGCAATTACAGTCTCCTATCCTGTCTTCACTCCCTCATCCTAGCCTTTGAGAAACATTTGATAGCTTCCTCGTCGTATCTGGTGCGCCATGAGATTCAATTATCAGCCAAGAAGTATTAATGGCATGACCCACTTCATATAGTTTAGAATCATAGAATGTACAGTGCAGGAGGAGGCCATTCAGCCCATCGAGTCTGCACCGGCCCTTGGAAAGAGCACCCCACTTAATCCCACGCCTCCACCCTATCCCCGGAAACCCAGGAACCCAACCTAACATTTTGGACACTAAGGGGCAATTTAGCATGGCCAATCCACCTAACCTGCACGTCTTTGGACTGTGGGAGGAAACCGGAACACCCGGAGGAAACCCACGCACACACGGGGAGAACATGCCGACTCCGCACAGTGACCCAGCGGGGAATCGAACCTGGGACCTGGCGCTGTGAGGCAGCAGTGCTAACCACTGTGCCATCGTCATTTCCCATGATCACTGATTTCATCACGTTTCGAAAAAATACTAAACTAACTGCAAACAACATTTTGCTGTTTGATAATCCATTCAGTTGAAATGGTTGGCTATCAAGCCAGAGTTTAACCTTTCGTGAAATAAATCTCCATAAATGCTAATATTTGTTCAGTGAGGAGCATAGATTGAGGAAACAAGTTGCATTTGGTTAACATGTTATTGTCCCCTCAGAATGTTAGGTGCCAATGAACAACTTCTGGTGTGTGGTTAAGTGGGAAAACGTAGAAGGTCTTGTTATTGTTTGTGGAAGATTTATGCAAACTTAATGGATTACTAGGGTGGTTCAGATTTAACCATGTTGCTGGGAACTGGAGTCACCTATAGATCAAACCGGGTCTATACGTAGAGCAGGTTTCCTTCCTTAAGTTTTCATTTTCCAGCCCATTTCCTTTTATCAACTGAATTCACATTTTCAAATCGCCGCCATGTGATTTGAACTCAGGTGTTTCACGGCAACAATCTGATTGGATTTCACGACATCTGTGCTCCGCCTCTTCTGCGCAAGAGGATCCAGGATGACTAAGAAGAACAGCATCAATATGGGCAGTATGGTAGCACAGTGGATAGCACTGTGGCTTCACAGCGCCAGGGTCCCAGGGTCGATTCCCCGCTGGGTCACTGTCTGTGTGGAGTCTGCACGTTCTCCCCGTGTCTGCGTGGGTTTCCTCCGGGTGCTCCGGTTTCCTCCCACAAGTCCCGAAAGACGTGCCGTTAGGTCATTTTGACATTCTGAATTCTCCCTCTGTGTGCCCGAACAGGCGTCGGAGTGTGGCGACTGGGGGATTTTCACAGTAACTTCATTGCAATGTAAGCCTACTTATGACAATAAAGATTATTATTATATCTATTGGAATCAGTCACAATCCCATTGAATGGCAGAACAGACTCGATGGGCCGAATGGCCTACTTCCACTCCAAGTCTTACGGTCCTATGGAATGTTCGAAAAATGTGCAAGGCCAGTAATTTTCCACAAAGATAGAACTGAGAAGCAGAGAAGTTGTGTTAAATTTCTCTTGAACACTGGTTAGACCACACTTTGGCGTACGCTGAGCAGCTCTGATTTCCATATTCTAAAAAGGTCATAAAGACACTGGGGAAGTTGCAGAGAACAAATATTGAAATTATACCAGAACCGAGAGGTTATGATCCGTCGGGAAAGATTGAACAGGCTGGATCACATTTCTCCAGAAGACTGACAGAGACCTGCTGTTAGAGATCTTTGAGATTATGAAAGGCTTTGATGTGGCAGGTATGGAGATGTTTCCCATTGTTGGGTTGGGGGAGGGGGAACCAAAATGAGGAGCCACGAATATAAAAGAGTCGCTAATAAATACAATCGTGAATTCGCACGAAACGTCTTCACCCGGAGAGTGGTGGGAATGTGGGACTCGCTCCCACAGGGAGTGAGTGGTTGAGGTGAACACAACCGATACACTTAAGATGGGGGCATTGGATAAACACATGGGGGAGAAATAAATAGAAGGGTATTTTGATGAGAGATAAAGAATGATGGGAGGATGCTCGCATGGGACATGGCACCGTTGGGATGAATGGCCTGTTCCTGTGCTGCAAATACGCTCTCATACTTTCTGGCCTTTAGCTGTGAGGTGCTGGAGGATTCTTTCCCAGAGATTGTAAAAACTGCTGCATGGAAGCAGTTTCTTTCATCCCCCTCGCCCCTTTCCCTTAAGTTCCAGCATTCAGAGATTTGTATCAATAATAGGTCTGGTGCATATTTCAGGTGAGAAAGTGAATCGCCTGCCAATGGACCCCACAGTAACCTTTTGGTCAGCAGTCACATTATGAGACTGATACATTCTATGAATTACATTTCACCCCCCCCCCCCCCCTGCAGATTGCTGCCATTATAAAGCGATACGCCAATTGCAATATCGAACATTCGGTTACGCAAGTATCTGTCTGATCAACGAATGATTAAAAAGGAAGACCTGCATTTCAATGACGCCTTTCACAACCTCAAAATGTTCCCAAACGCATGGCGGCACGGCGGCGCAGTGGTTAGCACTGCTGCCTCACGGCGCTGAGGACCCGGGTTCGAATCCTGGCTCTGGGTCACTGTCCGTGTGGAGTTTGCACATTCTCCCCGTGTCTGCGTGGGTCTCACCCCCACAACCCAAAGATGTGCAGGGTAGGTGGATTGCCCTGGTTAAGTTGCCCCTTAATCGGAAAAAAATAATTGGGTACTCTAAATTTAAAAAAAAAGAATGTACCGAAACGCCAATTAAATGCTTTTTGATGGCTCGCCAGTGTTGTAATGTAAGAAATAGGGTGGATACGTTGACTTGAGTAGGGTGATCATTGCTCAGCACAACATCGAGGGCCGAAGGGCCTGTTCTGTGCTGTACTGTTCTATGTTCTATGTTCTAAATATGAAATGAAAAATTAAATGAAAATCGCTTATTGTCACAAGTAGGCTTCAATGAAGTTACTGTGAAAAGCCCCTAGTTGCCACATTCCGGCGCCTGCTCGGGGAGGCTGGTACGGGAATCGAACCGTGCTGCTGGCCTGCCTTGGTCTGCTTTCAATGCCAGCTCTTTAGCCCAGTGCTGAAAAATATGGCGACCAACTTGCCAGCAACGGGTTAATGGCCAGTTCTGTTTGTGAGTGATATTGATCCGGGACACCAGAGAGAAAGCCCTTGGCTCTTCCTCAAACTAGGGGCCACGCCATCCTTTGTGCCCCTCTGCGGAGGCACACACTGGCCGTGGTTCAATATCTCATCTGAACAATAATAACCGTTGGCAAATGGTTGCTGCATCGAAAGGGGAATGAGTTCAAACAGCAAGAAAATTATCCGAGATATCTCTCTTTAATATTTTATTATGTATTATGATTATTATGTTTCTGGAGAGCTAGGCTAATTTCACACCACGGGGGGGATATTAAGTTTTGCACCTCACCGTGAACGATCGCTCGCAACAGAAGATTCTAACCCACTCCTCCCCCCCCCCCCCCCCCCCACTTCCCCTCATTATAAACTTCAATTTTAAATTCTAATTTCTCCTCAGTGCCAGAGTTGCGAAAGGAGCCAATACATTCTTACCCACAGAGGCTCATCACTGCCATCCCATTTATCATCGTCATGGAAACACCCATGAATTTACTTTTCGGTTTCAATTTAACACGGACAGCGGTTCTGTAAATGACACCCCAACTGACGGGATCTTTTTGAGGGCAGGGAATTGAGAATGACATGTCCAATTGCCGCCAGATTCTAAAGCAAGGAAGAGCCCGTCAAGCTACACTGGGGTCAGAGGGAGATTATCATAAATTAATCTTCAGGTCAGGCTGGACAAATAAAAACAAATTCTTTGCCAAGTGGCAGTGCAAATCTTGAACTTTCTCCTCCCCCCCCCCCCAAAAATGGTTGAGGCCTTGTGGGGGGGGGGGGGGGGGGGGGGGGGGTCCAACTTAAAAAGTATTAAACCCGAGATTGATTTTCGTTCGGCAAGATGCATTAAGGATTACGGAGTCAAGATGGGTAATGGAGTTAAGAAGCAGATTAGCTTTCATATAATTGAATTTGAAAATAGGCTTTAATAATTATAATAATGACAATAATCTTTATTATTGTCACAAGTAGGTTTACATTAACACAGCAATGAAGTTACTGTGAAAAGCCCCCAGTCGCCACATTCCGGCGCCTGTTCGGGTACACAAGAGGGAGAATTCAGAATGTCCAATACACCTCACAGCATGCTGGAGGGGCTGAATGGCCTCCTCCTATTTTTATGCCAATAGGTCTGAATCTATCCGTGCTCTTCCAGGAAGATTAACCCGTTCACAAATTTGCAGCAAGAGTGGGCAGGACAGGTGTTTCTGGGAAAGGTGTGTGTTTGGTCTGAGCACATTCACCCCTCAGCCTTGTGCTCGCTGACCTACCTTGTCCCCAGGTACAGCAACACCTTGATTTTACAGTCCTCTCCCTGCATGGCCTCACCCCCCACTATCTCTGCAATTTACTCCAGCCCTCCGCTCCTCCACTTCTGACCGCTTGCCTGGCCCCGACTCAATTCGCTCCACCATTGGCTGCCGTGTCTTCAAGCTGTCAAGCCCCCAGTCTCTGCAGTTCCCTCCCCGCACATCTCCCTCCTCCTTCAAAAGGCTCTTTAATAATCTATCTCTTTGACCTGGCCTTTGGTCAACAGAGAAGAGGCCCTTCGGCCCATCGAGTCTGCACCAATGCCTGCCTCATCCCATTGCCAGCACTTGGCCCATAGCCTTGAATGTTAAGACATGCCAAGTGCTCTTTAAAGGATGTGAGGCAACCCACCTCTACCACCCTCCCAGGCAGTGCATTGTAGACCGTCACCACCTTCTGGGTAAAAAAGCTTTCCCTCACACCCCCCCCCCCCCCCCCCCCCCAAACCTCCTGCCCCTGACCTTTAACTTGTGTCCCTTCGTAACTGACCCTTCAACAATATCTCCTTGTGGCTCAATGTTCAACTCCGCCAGATGATGCACCGATGAAACACGTTGGCCTAGTTTACTGCAGTAAAGGTGCGATAGGGATACAAGCCGTTGTTAGGCTTTATGTTTGTGATCCAAAGTCACAATTAAGTAGACGATGAGATGTATATCTGTGAATAACATTTCTGTGTTTCGAAGTGTTGAAACTTAAAACGACCCCTCAAAATCAAATCAACCAGGACAACACAGATTATATTCCACCTCAAAACAAAATTCATTCATTGATGGGAGGTGGGTGCCACTGGCAAGGCCAGCATTTGTTGCCCATCCCTAATTGCCCCTGAACTGAGTGTCTCGCTCGGCCATTTCAGAGGCCAGTTAAGAGTCAGTTACATCGCTGCGGATCTGGAGTCACATGTAGGCCAGACCAGGTAAGGACGACAGATTTCCCTCCCGAAAGGGACGTTAGTGACCCAGATGGGTTTTGACAACAACTCGACAACGATTTTGTGGTCATTGCTAGACTTTTAATTCTGGAGTTTTACGGAATTCCATATCGATCGACAAGGTGAAAGGCAGGTTCAGCCAGACTCTGGCATCTCCTACGAAGCCACAAGCATCATGAACCCGTTTGTAAATGACATCTTCGAGCGAGCCTCATAGTTAGGCTTACCACCTAGCCCATTACAACAAACGGCAAACCATCAGCTCCCTGGAGATCCAGACCTGGGGAACTGGCCAAGCAGGCTGCTGTGTTGGGGGTAGGGACTAAGTACACCAGCTCCAAGTAAAACTGTCTGAGGCCATTATTCTGGCACTCTGAATTACTAGCCCAGGGACAATACCACTTTGCTACCACCTCCCTCAACCTGACAATGGCTTAAAGATAAAGCACTAATTACAGAATTTCACTTTGGTTCAGACAATGTAGCCTTGATGACATTTCACAAGTATGCGACCAACCATTCAAATTACAAAGTTGACGAAGAACATGACAGATTGGTTCAAATATTTAATTTTAGAGCTAATTAACCCAGTGCTGGTCAGAAGTATGTTTTCATCTGTGGTATTGTAAATACTTTTTTTTTAAAGATTTGATTGATGTATTTATAGCACCCTCTCAGGATGTCTGAGAAAAGGGTGTGTGTCTGGCACAAGAACATTCTCCCATCAACCCTTCTGCTCACGGACCGACGTTGTCTCCGGGTCCTGTGAGGGCCGGCTGGAGCTCGTCTTCCGCGGTACCCCAGACAATATAGATCATAGAATTTACAGTGCAGAAGGAGGCCATTCGGCCCATCGAGTCTGCACCGGCTCCTGGAAAGGGCACCCTACCCAA